>NC_059086.1:9347783-9664659 GCF_020497125.1 Mauremys mutica
CAATGACTGTGGATCTCAATCCTTATGGCTTAAGGTTTCCCCCTCTTGAAACCCAAAGCAGATCTGAGATGAAGAAGGATCGTGTCCCAGGTTCTTATACATTTCCAGCAGCCTTTCGGCCTGAGAAAACAATAGGCTTAACTCCTTCTCCCAAACATCCTGGCAATTAGCACAGAGTAATTTATCCATTAAACAGTTCAGATACAGGTTAGCACAACCTTCAAAGAGACACATAGACAATAATACTATTTCACTCAAGTATCATCATAAATGTTAATATTCCTCTTTTGATCTTTGAATTAAAACTATAGCAATAGACAAGACTTGTTTGCTTGCATCACAAGACCTGAGCAAACATTTCCCCTTCTACCTCTAACAATGCAGACTTGCATTTCAAAGCTCTAGTCATTTACATATCTTCCTAACCCGTCCTCAAGGTTCACCCATGGGTCAGGTCAGTCTATGAGTTAATTAACTCTTTCTGGCCCTTTCCCCTTTCAATGAGATATTATATCACAGTCATAACGTCACAACCGTGGCTTAAGAACCCTGTAAAAGAAGCAGTGAGAGATAAAAAGACTTCCTTTAAAAATTGGAAGTCAAATCCTAGTGAGGCATAGAAAAGAGCATAAACACTGCCATAGTAAGTGCAAGAGTGTAATAAGAAAAGCCAAAGAGGATTTTGAAGAACGGCTAGCCAAAAACTCCAAAGGTAATAACAAAATGATTTTTAATTAAATCAGAAGCAGGAAGCCTGCTAAACAACCAGTGGGGCCCCTTGACGATCGATATACAAAAGGAGCGCTTCAAGACGATAAAGTCATTGTGGAGAAACTAAATGGATTCTTTGCTTCAGTCTTCACGGCTGAGGATGTTAGGGAGTTTCCCAAACCTGTGCCGGCTTTTGTAGGTGACAAATCTGAGGAACTGTCACAGATTGAAGTGTCACTAGAGGAAGTTTTGGAATTAATTGATAAACTCAACATTAACAAGTCACCGGGACCAGATGGCATTCCCCCAAGAGTTCTGAAAGAACTCAAATGTGAAGTTGCAGAACTATTAACTAAGGTTTGTAACCTGTCCTTTAAATCGGCTTCTGTACCCAATGACTGGAAGTTAGCTAATGTAACACCAATATTTAAAAAGGGCTCTAGAGATGATCCCGGCAATTACAGACCGGTAAGTCTAACGTCAGTACCGGGGTAATTAGTCGAAACAATAGTTAAGAATAAAATTGTCAGACACATAGAAAAACATAAACTGTTGAGCAATAGTCAACATGGTTTCTCTAAAGGAAAATCGTGTCTTACTAATCTATTAGAGTTCTTTGAAGGGGTCAACAAACATGTCGACAAGGGGGATCCAGTGGATGCAGTGTACTTAGATTTCCAGAAAGCCTTTGACAAGGTCCCTCACCAAAGGCTGTTATGTAAATTTAGTTGTCATAGGATAAAAGGGAAGGTCCTTTCATGGACTGAGAACTGGTTAAAAGACAGGGAACAAAGGATAGGAATTAATGGTAAATTCTCAGAATGGAGAGGGGTAACTAGTGGTGTTCCCCAAGGGTCAGTCCTAGGACCAATCCTATTTAATTTATTCATAAATGATCTGGAGAAAGGGGTAAACATTGAGGTGGCAAAGTTTGCAGATGACACGAAACTGCTCAAGATAGTTAAGACCAAAGCAGACTGTGAAGAACTTGAAAAAGATCTCAAAAAACTAAATGATTGAGCAACAAAATGGCAAATGAAATTGAATGTGGATAAATGTAAACTAATGCATATTGGAAAAAATAACCCCAACTATACATACAATATGATGGGGGCTAATTTAGCTACAGCGAGTCAGGAAAACTGTTTTGGCGTCATCGTGGATAGTTCTCTGAAGATGTCCACGCAGTGTGCAGAGGCGGTCAAAAAAGCAAACAGGATGTTAGGAATCGCTAAAATGGGATAGAGAATAAGACTGAGAATATATTATTGCCTTTATATAAATCCATAGTACGCCCACATCTCGAATACTGCGTACAGATGTGGTCTCCTCACCTCAAAAAAGATATACTGGCACTAGAAAATGTTCAGTAAAGGGTAACTAAAATGATTAGGGGTTTGGATAGGGAATCTCAGAGCATGGTGTTGTATCCCTCCCCATCATGGCTAATAGCCACTGATGGACCTATTCTCCAGGAATTTATCTAGTTCTTTTTAAAACCCTGTTATAGTTTTGGTCTTCACAGCATCCCCTGGCAAAAAGTTCCACGGGTTGACTGTACGTTGTGTGAAGAAGTACTTCCTCTTGTTTTTTTAAAACCTGCCTCCTATTAATTTCATTGGGTGACTGCTAGTTCTTGTGTTATGTTAAGGATTAAATAACATTTCCTTATTCACTTTCTTTACACCAGTCAAGATTTTATAGACGTCTATCATATCCCCCCTTAGTCATCTCTATTCTAAGCTGAAAATTCCCAGTCATTTTAATCTCTCCTCCTGTTTCATACCCCTAATAATTTTAGTTGCCCATGGGGTGACCAGATCTGCACACTGTATTCAAGGTGTGCACGTACCATGGATTTATATACAGGCAATATGATATTTTCTGTCTTATTATCTACCCCTTTCTTAATGATTCCCAACATTCCCTTTGCTTTTTTGACTGCCACTGCACGTTGAGTGGATGTTTTCAGAAAACTATCCACAATGATTCCAAGATCTTTCTTGAGTGTGTAATAGCTAATTCAGATTCCATCGTTTTGTATTGTGACAAAGTTCCTCCTCTATCTTGGTGGGTCCTGCGCAGATTTGCTCACCTCAGTGATCTTCCCCACAGTCTGGGTCAACTTCTCCTGTGTCTGATCAGGAGTTGGGAGGTTTCGGGGGAACCCGGGCCCGCCCTCTACTCCGGATCCCAGCCCAGGACCCTGTGGATTGCAGCTGTCTATAGTGCCTCCTGTACCAGCTGCATGACAGCTACAACTCCCTGGGCTACTTCCACATGGCCTCCTCCAAAAACCTTCTTTAGCCTCACCACAGGACCTTCCTCCTGGTGTCAGATAACACTTGTACTCCTTAGTCCTCCAGCAGCGCAGTGCAGCACACCCTCTCACTCTCAGCTCCTTGCGCCTCTTGCTCCCAGCTCCTCACACGCAGTTCCTCTTCTCTGGCTCCCCGCTCCCTGAGTGGAGTGAGCTCCTTTTTAAACCCAGGCACCCTGATTAGACTGCCTTGACTGGCTGCAGGTGTTCTAATCAGCCTGGCTGCCTTAATTGGTTCTAGCAGGTTCCTGATTACTCTAGTGCAGCCCCTGCTCTGGTCACTCAGGGAACAGAAAACTACTCATCCAGTGACCAGTATATTTGCCCTCTACCAGGCTCCTGTAGCCCACTGGCCTGGGTCTGTCACAGTATGTATAGTTTAGATTTTTTTCCAATGTGCATTACTTTGCATTTATCAACATTGAATTTCATCTGCCATTTTGTTGCCCAATTACTCAGCTTTGTGAGTTCCCTTTGAAACTTTTTGCAGTCTGCCTGGGACTTAGAATCATAGAATGTCAGGGTTGGAAGGGTTCTCAGGAAGTCATCTAGTCCAACGCCCTGCTCAAAGCAGGAGCAATCCCCAACGAAATCATCCCAGCCAGGGCTTTGTCAAGCCTGACCTTAAAAGCCTCTAAGGAAGGAGATTCCACCACCGTCCTAGGTAACTCATTCCAGTGCTTCACCACCCTCCTAGTGAAAAAGTTTTTCCTAATATCCAACCTAAACCTCCTGCACTGCAACTTGAGACCAATACTCCTTGTTTTGTCATCTGGTACCACTGAGAACAGTCTAGATCCATCCTCTTTGGAACCCCCTTTCAGGTAGTTGAAAGCAGCTATCAAATGCCCCCTCATTCTTCTCTTCTGCAGACTAAACAATCCCAGTTCCCTCAGCCTCTCCTCATAAGTCATGTGCTCCAGTCCCATAATCATTTTTGTTGCCCTCTGCTGGACTCTTTCCAATTTTTCCACATCCTTCTTGTAGTATGGGGCCCAAAAATGGAAACAGTACTCCAGATGTGGCCTCTGTTAAGTCCTTGGGGCAGCCGGTGTAGGAAACAATCACTTGAGGCCAGAGAGCAGACAGCTAACCAAAACCTCCATTTTATTTACAGAAACGGAGAGCTCACTCAGCCAGTTGAAACCGGCTGAGCTATCCCTTAATAGTCTAACTCAGTTGCCATAGTAACAAAACCCATGACAACCAAATACACAACATATTCCTCCCCCCCTAATAAGAACATCCCCTAAATAAAACACACACTAAACTAGAGAAGGAGGGTAGACTGCCTCCATTCCCGGCTAAACCCTGGGGATTATTTTGCCCCATAACCGTGGGTTCGCCCTAACTAAAGATCCAGCCGATGAGGAGGCCTTCTGTCTCTAGGTGGATTACGGTGAACTTCTGGTGTTGTTGCACCCAAAAGTACTAGGGGCTCAGGGTCCGCAGCATGAATAGGTGAGGAGATGGTATCAGCTCGTGCTGGGCAAAGGGGTATCTCAGCTGCCGGCAGTAATGGAGGAGAACAGTCAGGAACAGGTGACTCATGATTCGGTGTCTCACCAGGAGGGGTGAAGTCAGACCCCTCAACTGCAGATGGGTCCTGAAGTCTGGCATGACCTGGCAACAGCTGATCTACATGTCGCCGCCAGTTAAGATTCTCTGCAGTCCGGACTGTATAGGAAACAGGTCCTGTTTGAGTGATGACTGTGGCCGGGACCCATTTAGCTCTGGAAGTATAATTCCGAGCCAAAACTGGCTGTCCTGGGCTAAAGGTTCGGTCTTTTGCTCTGGGTGCCCGTCTGATGACTTGATATTGCTGCTGATGTTGCACAGTTTGTCTGGGTTCAGAAGGTTTCAGCAGATCAAAGCAAGTGCGCAGCTGTCGTCCCATCATTAGAAAGGCCGGAGATGCGTGGGTCGTAGCATGAGGTGTGTTTCTATAGGAAAGTAAGAAGGTATCCAGACGCTTTTGAATGGAGTGTTGTCCCTTTGCTGATTTCAAAGCGTTTTTCATTGTCTGCACAAATCTTTCAGCTAATCCGTTGGTGGACGGATGATATGGTGCTGACGTGATGTGGTGTATCCCATTTGCCTTCATAAAATTTTGAAACTCCTGAGAGACGAACTGCGGTCCGTTGTCGCTCACAAGTTGTTCTGGCAGACCAAAATGACTAAAGAGTCCTCGTAGTTTTTGGATAGTACTCTCTGCAGTAGTGGACTGCATTATAGAGACTTCTGGCCATTTAGAATGGGCATCTACTGCCACCAAGAACATGCTTCCTTCAAGGGGGCCAGCAAAGTCAACGTGAATACGTTGCCACGGGTTTTCAGGCCAGTCCCATGGGTGTAGGGGTGCCCACTGGGGTGCATTCCTCACACCCTGACATGACATACAAGCTTTTGCCTTCTTTTCAATAGCACTGTCCAATCTAGGCCACCAAAAATAGCTTCGTGCAATTTCCTTCATGCGCACTATTCCACAGTGACCGGAATGTAGCTGTTCTAACATCTGTGATCTCAGGGGTGGTGGAATAATGGCACGCCTCCCCCACAACAAACAACCAGATTGGACAGATAACTCCGTCCCCCTGGACATGTAGGGAACAAGGTCGGGTGAGACCGGAGAGGTTTGTCGAGATTTTCCATGCATCACCAGGTCCATAACTTGGGATAATACTGGGTCAACGCGGGTTGCCTTCTTTATCTGAGTAGCAGTGATGGGTGTATTCTCTACCTGTTCAAAGTAGAAGATTTCCTTTTGGGCACTATCTTGATGTTTGACCGGTAAAGGCAACCTTGAGAGGCCATCTGCATTGCCGTGCAGAGTGGATTTCCGATATTTGATTTCATATGTGTGTGCAGAAAGTATCAATGCCCAACGTTGCATACGACTAGCAGCTAATGGGGGAATGCCTGTGTAGGGTCCAAAAATTGATGTCAGAGGTCGATGGTCTGTAAGAAGAGTAAACTTTCGCCCAAACAGGTAATGATGAAACTTCCTAATTCCAAAAACAATTCCTAATGCCTCACGTTCGATTTGGGCGTAGTTAGTTTCTGCTTTGCTTAGAGTGCGTGAAGCAAAAGCAATAGGTCTTTCTTCTCCCGAAGGCATAATGTGTGACACGACCGCTCCCACTCCATAAGGGGAAGCATCGCAGGCCAATTGCAGGGGTAAGGATGGATCAAAGTGCGTTAGAACTTCAGAATTTAACAATGCATCCTTAGCTTTGTTAAATGCAACATCACAGGCTTCAGTCCACTTCCAGGCCTTATTCTGCCCAAGGAGCTCATGAAGTGGTTTTAGCAGTGTGGCTAACTGTGAGATGAACTTTCCATAATAGTTCAGTAGTCCTAGAAATGAGCACAGCTGGCTTACATTTCGAGGTGGGGGAGCCTCCACAATAGCTTTAACTTTTGCAGGGGCCTTATGAAGACCTGCAGAATCGATGATGTGTCCCAAATATTCAACAGAGGGCTTGAAGAATTCACACTTGTCTTTGCGAACTCGTAGGCCATACTCTTCCAGTCTTTGTAGGGTAGCCTCTAAATTCCTTAAGTGATCCTCTTCATTTCTTCCAGTGACCAGGATATCATCCAGATAGCACTGAACTCCTGACAAGCCACACAAGATCTGGTCCATAGCCCTCTGGAACAGGGTGGGAGCCGATGTGATTCCGAAGGGTAGGCGACAGTATCGATAAAGCCCCTTATGAGTCACAATAGTCAACAGCTCTTGGGACTTTTCATCGACGTGCATCTGTAAATATGCTTGACTCAGATCAATCTTACTGAACTTTTGTCCCCCAGCCAGGCCTGCGAAGAGGTCATCGATGCGGGGAAGCGGGTATTGCTCTGCACACAACACTGGGTTGACAGTGACTTTAAAATCACCGCAAATCCGGAGAGAGCCATCTTTCTTCACTATTGGAACGATAGGAGTGGCCCATGAGCTATGGGTAACTGGTATTAGGACTCCATTGGTGACCAGGCGCTCCAGGTCTGCTTCAACTTTTGGCCTGATGGCATATGGCACAGTTCGGGCTTTCAGATATTTTGGTGGACTGCCAGGTTTAATGTTCAATGTCACAGTGATTCCCTTCATACTTCCCAAAAACAGCAGCATGTTTCCTTAGTATAGGGGTTAGACTGGTTTCTTCTTTAGTCATCCGGTGCACTTCTGCCCAGTTCAGCTGAATCTTCCCAAGCCAAGACCTACCCATTAAGGCTGGGTAGTTACCTCTCACCACAAACAGTGGCAATTTAGCCGCCTTTCCATTGAGCTCCACCTTAACATCAATAGTGCCCAACATGGGCACAGCTTCACCTGTATACGTCTTCAGAACAGTTTTTGTTGCCTTAAGCGGAAGATGCTGTAGCTTTTCCTTATACACAGTCTCAGGAACCAGCGAGGCAGCTGCACCGGTGTCTAGTTCCATGCGTATAGGTTTGCCCTCCAATAAGGGGGTTACCCAGTATTCATGTGAGCCCGCTGCCAAAGACAAAACATGCAGTGGCACTTCCTCTTGTGAGGAGGTGTCACCTTGATCATCCTGGGTCTGCTCTAGGGTATGCAAGGTTCCTCTTTTTGTCGGCCAGACCACAGGCCTCTTTTTCTTTTGTTTACAGGCATACTCAATGTGTCCCTTTTTGCCACAGTGTCGACACACCAGGTCCTTACACCAGCATTCTGATGCCTGGTGACCCAGCTTACCACAGCGGTCACATTCTTGACTCTGCACCGTTTTGTGGGTCAGTTCTTGTGACACTTTTTGCACCCTAGGGGATGCACCGATGTATTGTGCCTCCCTTGTAGCCAGTTCCATGGAGACAGCAATATCAACAGCCTTCTGTAATGTAAGCTGAGCCTCTGTCAGTAGGCGCTTCCGTATAGCTTCACTGCAGAGGCCACACACTAACCTGTCACGCAGGGCATCATTTAACATCTCTTTAAATTCACAGTGTTCTGCTAGCTTTTTTAAAATGGCTACAAATTGTACAACTGTTTCATCTTCCTTTTGGTCTCTTTTGTGGAACCTATATCTTTCAGCAATTACCAGTGATTTTGGGGAGAAATGAGACCCCAGGATTTCCACAATGTCATTGTAAGATTTAGTCTGAGGCTTAACAGGGTGCAGTAAGCTGTGTAGCAGAGAGTAGGTTTTAGCCCCTACAACAGTTAAGAATATTGGCACCTTCTTCGCTTCTGTAATGTCATTTGCAATACCAAAAAGCTCAAAACGCTCAGTATACGCATGCCACTGCTCTGTATTCTCATCAAAAGGCTCCAGGGGCCTGGTCAGAGTAGCCATGATTTTTAGTTTCACTTTCACAGTCAGTGCAAACAAGGAGCTTTTTTTCTTTGTTTGGTCTTTACCTTGACTTCTACTTCCTTCTGTTACTGGAGCAGCACCAGGATCCCATCCTCGTCGCCAGTGTTAAGTCCTTGGGGCAGCCGGTGTAGGAAACAATCACTTGAGGCCAGAGAGCAGACAGCTAACCAAAACCTCCATTTTATTTACAGAAACAGAGAGCTCACTCAGACGGTTGAAACCGGCTGAGCTATGCCTTAATAGTCTAACTCAGTTGCCATAGTAACAAAACCCATGACAACCAAATACACAACAGCCTCACCAATGTCGAATGGAGGGGAATGACCACGTCCCTCGATCTGCTGGCAATGCCCCTAATTATACAGCCCAAAATGCTGTTAGCTTTCTTGACAACAAGGGCACACTATTGACTCATATCCAGCTTCTTGTCCACTGGAACTCCTAGGTCCTTTTCTGCAGAACTGCTTCCTAGCCATTCGGTCCATAGTCTGTAACAGTGAATGGGATTCTTCCATCCTTAACTATCTTGAGTAGTTTTATATCATCTGCAAATTTTGCCACCTCACTGTTTACCCATTTTTCTAGATCATTTATGAGTATGTTGAACAGTAATGGTCCCAGTACCTCAGGGATACCACTATTTATTTCTCTCCATTCCGAAAAACTGATAATGTATTCCTACCCTTTGTTTCCCACCTTTTAACCAGATCCATGAGAGGACTTTCCCCTTATCCCATGATGGCTTACTTTTCAAAAGTCAATTTAAATTAAATACATTTTTTTTAAATTATATTTTGTTAGAAATCTAGACCTGTTATATGTTTTGGTATAACTTGTATTATCCTTCTGTTAAATTTGCATTATCCTAACAAAACATTTTACTTTATTCATATCTCTTTTATATATCTCATCGGCTCTGACACCCCCCCTGTAAATTCAAAGACCCCCCAAATTTCAGGTTCTGGGGAAACCACTGAGAGGGAGGGAGGAAGGGGGGAGGCTGTGCACCACAAGACAGCTGATTGCCACGGGCAGGAGGCGGGGGGAGTAGGGGGAAGACGGTTATTCCTGGGGGCCACTGGCAGGCGGGAGACACTGGGGGGAATAGGGGAGCTGATGGGGGGCTGCCAGCCTGTTTAATACCTGTATTAAATTGCTTGTTTAAAATTGTTTAAAATGTATATAATGCCTTTTGTCTGGCAACATTTTTTTTCCTGGAACCTGATCCCCCCTATTTACATTAATTCTTATCGGGAAATTGGATTTTTTTAACATCAATTTGCTTAAAGTCGCATTTTTCAGGACCATAACTACAACGTTAAGTGAGGAATTACAGTATTCGACACGCATCGCCACCTAGTGGCTGAGCAGTATACTACAGCTTAGCACTCCATTAGACAGCATGTGGGGCTGTCAAACTCCAGGTTGTGGGGGAGCCAGGCGTGAGGGGAGCAGGGTGTGGGGGTCCTTCAGAGGTGCAGGCAGTGTGAAAGGAGGTGGCTTGGTTTGGAAGGGCTGGTGCAGTGTCACTGGTTCTGACGTCGCTCACCAGGTCTTGTGTTTTGCTAGCTACTTAGGGCTCTTCTGCACTGGAAAGATTACAGTGGCACGGTGGCAGCTCTGCAGCAACAGCACTTCTGTGTAGATGCGACCGATGCCGACAGGAGGGGCAGGAGGGTCAATCCACCTCTATGAGAGGCAGTAGATAGGTCACTGAAATACAACATGCAGCTGAGTCTTTTCTCTCAGTGCATCAAGAGATGTGAGGGGAGAGCTCACTCAGGCCACGGCTTACATCAGCCAATGTTTGGAGATCCCCATGGTGACCAGCCATGGAGACAGAGACTTACCTCATTTCTTTGCTTTCTTCCAGCTTCCATGACAGGATTCCCCATGACAGGTAAATATAAACATAGGCAGAGGGTGTGAAGTCTGTCCAGATGTGTGGGGTGCATGCTGCAGGGTACAGCTATCTCATAAATTGGGGTGAGGAAGAGATGAGTTAAGGTTATTTAATCTAGTCATTCAAGTGTAGGACTGGAGACCTGGGTTCAACTTCTGCCTCCACCAGACTCACCCCATGGTCTCAGCCCATCACTTCCTCACTACATGTCCTAGTTTCCCCACAAGTGAATTGTTAACAAGGTGGGCTGTGTGGCAGAGTACAGGGCATTCTGGCTGTTGGATACCGGTGGTAATCCGCAGCCATCCAGCATCCGAAGGGCTCACCCTTGCCCAGTAAGGCTGATTGAAATTTTGGCTCTGGCAGTGGCTGTTTGAGCTGTGCCACCTCACTGTTTACTTATTTTTCTAGATCATTTATGAATATGTTGAACAGTACTGGTCCCAGTACCAACCCCTGAGGGATACCACTATTTATCTCTCTCTATTCTGAAAAACTGATAAGTTATTCCTACCCTTTGTTTCCCACCTTTTAACCATATATTGATCCATGAGAGGACTTTCCCCTTATCCCATGATGGCTTACTTTTCAAAAGTCAATTTAAATTAAATACATTTAAAAAATATATATATAATGTTAGAAATCTAGACCTGTTATATGTTTTGGTATAACTTGTATTATCCTTACGTTAAATTTGCATTAGCCTAACAAAACATTTACTTTATTCATATCTCTTTTTTATATCTCATCAGCTCTGACACCCCCCCATAAATTTGAACACCCTCCCTAATTTCAATTTCTGGGGAAACCACTGGGAGGGAGGAAGGGGGGAGGCTGTGCACCAGAAGACAGCTGATTGCCACTGGCAGGAGTCGGGGGGATTAGGGGAAAGGCGCTGATCCCTGGGGGCCTCCGGCGCATGGGAGGCGCTGGGGGGAGTAGGGAATCTGATGGGGGGCTGCCAGCCTGTTTAATAGCTGTATTAAATTGCTTGTTTAAAATTGTTTAAAATGTATATAATGCCTTTTGTCTGGTGAAATTTTTTTTCCCTGGAACCTGATCCCCCCCTATTTACATTAATTCTTATGGGGAAATTGGATTCGCTTAACATTGTTTTGCTTAAAGTCGCATTTTTCAGGACTATAACGACAACATTAAGTGCGGAATTACTGTATTTTACACACATCACCACCTAGTGGCTGAGCAGTATAATACAGTTTAGCACTCCATTACACAGCATGTGGGGCTGTCAAACTCCAGGTTGAGGGGGAGCCAGGCGTGAGGGGAGCAGGGGTCCTTCAGAGTTGCAGGCAGTGTGAAAGTAGGTGGCTCAGTTTGGAAGGGCTGGTGCAGTGTCACTGGTGTAACTTTAGTGCCCTCGTGGCCAAGATGGAGTCTGCTCTGCAGGCAGCTCTGGCCAAGAGACAGTGCATGCAGGAATGCAGCAGGAGAAATCCCCTCCACCCCAGGGGCACATGTTCCAAACCCCGCAGAGTGAACACACCCACCAAACAGGAAAAGTAGAATGGATATAACAAGGGAGATATTTATTTACAGAGGACTGAGAGGAGAAAAACAACAAGGGGAAATATAGGGGGAGCAGTAAAACAGGGCTGCATTCAAACCAAAACCCCACGGGCCCAGTGATAGCACAGTCTGGAAGGGCAGACACTGACCAATGTGTCTGCACACAGAGTTCAGGAGGCCTGAGCAAAGTTCCAGTCCGGTGGTGAGTCTTGGGTGCTCCCGGTCGTCTTCGGCGCCAGTGAACTCTCCCCAGCAAACCCCTCCGGTGCCCTCTTCTGCCGCTCTGTGCAAAGCCCCACAGAGCGACCATCTCCCCACTTAACTAGCTAGCAGCCTCCCTCCTTGTTCCCAATGCAGAGTCACAAGCCCCAGTACTCACAGCCCCACGCAGCTCTGGGCAGCCGTGATACTGGGTCCAGCTCTGGCCTGTCCTTCTCGGGCGATTCTTCCCTGGCACAGGGCAGCTCCTGGCTCCTGTCCTGGGCTGTCCCCGATCGGGCCTGTCCTCGTCAGGCCTCAGGCAGGTTCTCCTGCTCCCTTCTCCAGGGCCAGCCGTGCTGCCTCTCCCTCTCTCCCTGGAGCTCCACCCTTGCCCCCTGGAGTTTCCCTCCTTTTTTCTTACTCTCCCCCTCCCGCCTGGGAAAAAGATTTAAAGGGGCCATGCTCTCTAAACCCCAAAGGGGTTACACTCTCCCCCCCCAAAAGAAATAATCCTTGATGTCCCCATCAAGGTAGGCAACTTTAAGCCGTGGATCCCCAGCAGGAGACCAAGGGTCCCCATTCATCAGAAGCATTCCCATCATCCATCCCACAGGCCCCCGAGGGGTGGAACAGGTTTCCCATGAGGCAGCTCGCCCCCCGTGGCACCCCAGAAATCTGTAGGTCACTGGGTTCCCCTAAACGATCATACGTCAGCACACACCTGGGCTTCCCTTCCCTAGAGGAACGTCTAGGCTGGCTGTCGGGTGTTGGCTGAGATGACACCACTGGACATGGAGGCAAGATGATGGGACCTTGAGGCACAAATTCGAGTGCATCTAGGTTTGAAGTGGCTGTTTGGGGTACAGGGTTCTCTGCCTGCACTGAGCCTTCCTCATCATGTTCTTGGGGGGTCTCCACAGCTTGGGACAGTGAGGCCTCGGGAGTGCTCAGTGTGGGTTCTTCCCCTTCACCATCTCTTTGCGTGACAACAAAAGGATCCATTAGGGTTGGGGCATTCCCAACTGGATGTTCACCAAACTCTATTTCATCCTCACTCTCTGAGGAGCTGGGTGTTTGCAGAGGAAAGGTATATTTCCGTCGTTGGGACCGCGTCTGACTTGCAGGGCCAGGAGTCTCAGAATCTGTGGAAATATCCTCACAGGGAAACAATACTTGTCCTATAGGTAACAGATGATTCCGGTGGAGAGTTTTGGTGGGGCCGCGACTGCCCTCAGGACGTATGCGATACACTGGTAGATCCCCAAGTTTCTTCTCTATAATGTACGGGTGTGACTCCCAACGATCTGCAATTTTGTGTTTCCCCTGTAGTCCGAGATTTCGGGCCAAAACTCGGTCACCAACCAGAATCTCCTGTTGCCTCACTCGCTGATCATATCGGGTTTTATTCTTTTGATTCTGGTGACCAGCTGCTTGCGTCGCTATTCGATAAGCCTTTTTCAGTTGATCTCTTAAGCGAGTCACATACCCCAAGTATGGTTTTGGGAGTGCCCCATCTGAAGACACTCCAAAACAGAGACTGATCGGCAACCGGGCCTCTCGACTGAACATTAACGTGTATGGTGTGAACCAAGTTGCATCGTGTCGAGTGCAGTTATATGCATGTACCAAATGCTCCACGTGCTGGCTCCAGTATTTTTTCTGCAGAGGCTCCAGAGTTCCCAGCATGTTCAGTAGTGTGCGGTTGAATCGTTCTGGTAGTGGATCCCCTTGGGGATGATAAGGGGTGGTGCGTGATTTTTTTATCCCCATGATCTTACAAAGTTCTTTTATTAACCGACTTTCAAAATCCCGTTCCTGATCTGAGTGTAATCTGGCGGGCAACCCATAGTGGACGAAGAACTTTTCCCACAGGATCTTGGCAACCGTGGAAGCTTTTTGATCTTTGGTGGGATAAGCCTGGGCATAACGAGTAAAATGGTCAGTGACCACCAAGATATTTGCAGTACCCCGGCGGTCAGGCTCTAATGACAGAAAGTCCATAAAGACAAGCTCCATGGGTGCAGAACTCGTGATGCTGACAAGATGAGCCGCTTGCTTAGGCAGAGTCTTTCGCTGGATACATCTGGTGCAGGTGCGAATATGGTGGGCGATGTCAGGCCCCATTCAGGCCCAAAAGAATCTTGCCTTAACTAGGGCCTCCAATCGCTCAATTCCCAGATGCCCCATTCAATCGTGGCAGGCCTCTAACACACCTTGCCGGTACTTTTGTGGTAGCACCAACTGCTTATGGTGAGGCCTCTGAGGATGCTTCTGCCCTCGGTAAATTTGTCCATCCCGAACCAATAAGCGATCCCATTCTTTCAGCAAAAGGGCCTCCTCTGGGTGACTCGGTCGAATAGCCCTGGGATCTTTTCCCCTTTCCAATGCATAAAGGATGTCCTTCATCTGTGGATCAGCTCGCTGGGCATGCTCCACCTCTCGATCCTCCAGTTTGGACAGCTGTGGGTCCTGTACTCTAGTAAAACTTGAGTAGGCTATGGGTATGGCTTCTGGTGGTGCACCCAGACAGTCAATTGCTCGTTCTCCATTGGCTGTGGATTTTTCCTCCACAATGGATACCCGTTGGCATAAATCTCTCAGTTCAGAGGTCCCCACATTCATCTGATCATTGGGTAATAAATCCTTAGAGTGAGGCTGCCGAGACAAGGCATCTGCATCCATGTTTGTTCGACCGGGTCGATACTGCAGAGTGAAATCATAGGCAGAGAGTGCCGCTAACCACCGGTGCCCTGCTACGGATAATTTTGCTGTTGTCTTGATGTATGTCAAAGGATTATTATCAGTTTTTACAGTGAACTTGGCCCCATAGAGGTAGACATGGAACCTCTCTGTGATGGCCCATTTCAATGCCAGGAACTCCATTTGATGTGCAGGGTAGTTTCTCTCAGGCGGTGTGAGACCTCGACTTGCAAATGCTACCGGTCGGAGTTTGCCCTCACGCTCTTGATAAAGGACTGCACCTAAAGCAGTGTAGCTTGCATCAACATGAAGTTCATACGGCTGGGTGGGATCAGCGTACACCAAAACAGGTGCTTGCGTGACCTGTGATCCGCTGTCCAGCAATGCCTCACACAATCGTCCTTCTATACGAACAGGTACTATAGCTTGGGGGCCTATCAGCCCACGAGGGTAGCCTCTGTTTGTGGTTTTTTCTGGGGAGCCTTGGAATTTCAGGGTCTTGGGTTGCTCCTTCCCCAAGCCCTGTTGGTGTTTCCCTGAAGCCTCCTAATGGTCTGCTGCAATCTCTGAGATACCCTTGCATGATCTGTCTTATTTTGACAGTCCAAGGCATAGTGACCATCTCTTTCACAGTTATAACAGCAACCTTCTCGCTGGCCATCACCCCTCCTGCTACTCTCCCCTCTTGAGGATGGCACAGTATGTCCCTGAGCCTTCATCATGGCCACTTCTCGGGTCAAATCTCTCAGTGCTGCTGCCACTGATGGGGCATCTTCCATCTCTCCAAGCACTGTGATGGTGTGACTCCCTGCCATCTTCGGCTGCACCACTGCATCCACTTGCAACAATCGCTCCTCCTCCTCACGTATCTCTCGAATGAGCTTGTGGAATGGGGGTGGGTTTGGGCCCGCTCCCTCAGCTGCAGTCGCCACAACATCAACCCATCTTGTCGGGTGCCCCGGAGGATTTGGTCCAACCTAGCGAAATCAATGCACTTGGTGGGGATGCCCGCCTTCCGCACTACCTGCTGTAGCAAATCCTCTAGTCTCCTGATGAAATCAGACAATTGTTCGTGGGGCTCCTGATAGGTATGGCGGAAACGATAATACAGGTCTTCACTGCTATCAGTAGCACCGTAGATACTCTCAAGAGTGGTTAAATAGTCTTGCACTGTGGCAGTTGGTTGTGAGTCTTTCAGGGCTTGGATAATTCGCATGGCCGGTCCCTTCAGACTCTCAAGCACACGTTTCCGCTTCTCAGTATCAGAGCATTCCCACTCTTGGACAAGTAGCACCGTAAAATCCCTCCAGGTGTCATAATAATCCTCCCCTGAGGGTACAGGTGACACCCCTGAGAATGAACGTAGCCACTTGTATGGTGCACTTTCATATACCGGCTTCAATGCATCTTTGAGAGCATTTCCCAGCTCTTTGGCCCATCCCACCAGGCTGGGTGCTGCAGGTGTTGGAGCCCCTCCTAATGCTAAAATTAATTCTTCTCTTGTCCGCTTCTCCTCTACCATCAGAGCTTGCAATTTCTGCGCTAAAGAATCTACCTCAAGTGACACAGGCACACTAGGAGGGGACTGCTCTGCCCCGAGAATTGTCCAGGGGATACCTTCTACTTTCACCTCTTTGGGCACTTTATCAAGATCTGCTTCCTTTGAGTGAGTACATACTGCTACCATGCCCTGCACTTTGCGGTTGTAAATACGGGTGTGGACCTTTACCCTCCCCAGTATTTCAGCTGCATCTAGGCTTTCCTCAATTTCATTTGGTTCCATCTCTTCTGGGAACCCTGCCACCAGCACAGCTTTGGTTACTGGGATTCGTGCCCCTCGGCACAGGTCTTCTAATAATCCTCTCTCCATTTTTTTTTTTACTGAGATGAAAGTCATTCAGGAGTTTCTTTGCTCTGTGAAGAAGAGCCCAGGGTGCACAACACAGGGGTGTGGGTATATGTGTGTGTACTGCAAATTCCCCGTACGGGCCACCAAGTGTAACTTTAGCACCCTCGTGGCCAAGATGGAGTCTGCTCTGCAGGCAGCTCTGGCCAAGAGACAGCACGTGCAGGAATGCAGCAGGAGAAATCCCCTCCACCCCAGGGGCACCTGTTCCAACCCCCCCAGAGTGAACACACAAAATCAACAGGAAAAGTAGAATGGATATAACAAAGGGAGATATTTATTTACAGAGGACTGAGAGGAGAAAAACAACAAGGGGAAATATAGGGGGAGCAGTGAAACAGGGCTGCATTCAAACCAAAACCCCACGGGCCCAGTGATAACACAGTCTGGAATGGCAGACACTGAGCAATGTATCTGCACACAGAGTTCAGGAGGCCTGAGCAAAGTTCCAGTCCGGTGGTGAGTCTTGGGTGCTCCTGGTCGTCTTCGGCGCCAGTGAACTCTCCCCAGCAAACCCCTCCGGTGCCCTCTTCTGCCGCTCTGTGCAAAGCCCCACAGAGCGACCACCTCCCCACTTAACTAGCTAGCAGCCTCCCTCCTTGTTCCCAGTGCAGAGTCACAAGTCCCAGTACTCACAGCCCCACGCAGCTCTGGGCAGCCGTGATACTGGGTCCAGCTCTGGCCTGTCCTTCTCGGGCGATTCTTCCCTGGCACAGGGCAGCTCCTGGCTCCTGTCCTGGGCTGTCCCCGATCGGGCCTGTCCTCCTCAGGCCTCAGGCAGGTTCTCCTGCTCCCTTCTCCAGGGCCAGCCGTGCTGCCTCTCCCTCTCTCCCTGGAGCTCCACCCTTGCCCCCTGGAGTTTCCCTCCTTTTTTCTTACTCTCCCCCTCCCGCCTGGGAAAAAGATTTAAAGGGGCCATGCTCTCTAAACCCCAAAGGGGTTACACTGGTTCTGACGTCGCCCACCAGGACTTGTGTTTTCCCGGCTACTTAGGGCTCTTCTGTACTGGAAACATTACAGTGGCACAGTGGCAGCTCTGCAGCTACAGCACTTCTGTGTAGATGTGACTGACGCTGACAGGAGAGGCAGGAGGGTCAGTCCACCTCCTTGAAAGGCAGTAGATAGGTCACTGAAATACAATATGCAGCTGAGTCTTTTCTCTCAGTGCATCAAGAGATGTCAGGTGAGAGCTCACTCATGCCACGGCTTACGTCAGCCAATGTTTGGAGATTCCCAAGGTGTCCAGCCATAGAGACAGACACTTACCTCATCTCTTTCCTTTCTTTCAGCTTCCATGACAGGATTCCCCATGACAAGTAAATACAAACATAGGCAAAGGGTGTGGAGTCTGTCTGTATGTGTGGGGTGCATGCTGCAGGGTGCAGCTCTCTCATAAATTGGGGTGAGGTAGGGATAAATTAAGATTATTTAATCTAGTCATTAAAATTTAGGACTGGAGACCTATGTTCAAATCCTGCCTCCACCAGACTCACCCCATGGTCTCAGCCCATCACTTCCTCACTACGTGTCCTAGTTTCCCCACCAGTGATTTGTTAACAAGGCGGGCTGTGTGGCAGAGTGCAGGGCATTCTGGCTGTTGGATGCCGTTGGAAATCCCCAGCCATCCAAGATCCAAAGGACTCACCCTTGCCTAGTAAGGCTGATTGAAATTTTGGCTCTGGCAGTGGCTGTTTGAGCTGTGTCAGTCTGAGGTGACCCCAAATTTACCCTGGGATAGGATCTGCCCCAACAGATATTTTGTCTTTAGTTATTGTTAGACTTGTATCATCTCAGCTCTGGCTGTGGCTGGTGAGTGGCCCCACCCCTGCACAGGGCAAATGGAGGTGCTGTGTACTGACACTGGGGGCCGTGATGCTACCTGGGCCTGTGAGAGGTGGGGGTGGGGTACCAGGAGATGGGCTGCCATTGTGACGTCACCACAGGAGGGTGCTCAGTTCAGCATATGAGTGGCCCTGTCTGTCTGGACACTGTGGAATATAGAGGAGCTGAGTCAGCCCCAGGGGAGTCTTTGGGAAGCAGAACTACAGCCCCGTGAGGCTGCTGCTGTTGGCTCTGGTCAGGCAGGGTCATCGGGGTGCAGACGGGGAGGGAGCCCAGGCAGGGGCAAAGGGCAGTTCAGTCTCCTGACCAGTTTTTCCCATTTGCCCCACGGCTGGGAGCCGCTTAGACTGAGGGCTGGCCTGGCCTGCACCCACCTGTCCTGTCATGGAGGGGGATAACCCCCAGCAGATCATTTCACATTTTGGGCATCAGAGAGCTGCAATGGCTGTGACTTCCACTCACTACCAGCTTGGACCCAGGGCCCCAGACGTGAATGCCCAAGTGCCTGTTTCCCCCACACCAGTCACTGGGCTGAGCTGGATCGAAACGGGAAATGGTGCCCTCCGGGGAAGCAGCCCCAGGTCTCCTTCCCCCAATGTACTGCATCAGGTCATCCCCCTCGCACAGACTGTACCGGAGCCAGCATCCCCTGGAGAGAAAGACCCTGTGTCCCATTCTCCATCCCACGAGTCAGCTATTCCCCCATACCTGGGGCTGGATCAGAACTGGTGACCTCCAGAGAGGAACCCCGCAGTGTCCCATTCCCAGCCTACCTGAACCAACCAGTCTGCCACACTGGGACTGAATGGCAGCCAGAGCAAACTATACGGAACAAGCACCATCCCTGAGTGTTTATTCCCTTGGGTGTTTGCAGACTCAGGCATCTCAGAAGTGGCTCATCTACAACTGGTGAATGGTTCGAGTCGCTGTGCTGGGAGAGTCGAGGTGCTGTACGACCAGGTGTGGGGAACCGTGTGTGATGACGACTGGGACATAATTGATGCTGGAGTCGTGTGCAGGCAGCTGGACTGTGGGACGGCGTTATCAGCCCCAGGAGGGGCTCGATTTGGGCGAGGATCTGACCCTATCTGGCTGGATGATGTCACCTGCACAGGGACAGAAGTTGCCCTCTCCAGTTGCAGGGCTCGGCCTTGGGGAGACAACAACTGTAACCATGGAGAAGATGCCGGTGTTGTGTGCTCAGGTAACCTTCATCTACCACCCTGCCTGTTTCAGGGAGCAGGCTGGGAAGCACATTACGGGGCGTTGTCCTCTCACAGCCAGTACTGACGCCAGCACGGTGCTTGGGGCCTATGCTTCAGAGAGCAATTTGGCGGGTCCCGTAGAGAGCCCTCTCCTCTCAGTCTGTGCAGACCCTAATTGCCCTGTGCTGAAGGGAGCGGTGTCGGGGCTCAGTAGAGGACGCTCACACTTTCCTCTTGATGTCAGTGCTGTCCCCAAAGGCGGACCATGGTGCAGGTAGGGGTGAGTCAGTAGGGGGCTTTCTCCCTTTGCAGTTGTGCTGGCCCTAGTGCGGTGCCATGGGCCCCTCCAATGAGGAAGCCTTGTCTGTGCTTGCTGGGGGTCAGCTCCCTGACTCCCTTGGCCACAGGCCACACAAGGCCTTGTGGGGTGAAGGGTGACCTCTCTCCAGATTGGCAATATTCACCCTTCGGCCCACCGAGAGTCCCTTTGTAGCATCCAGTCCCTGTCTCGCTGACCATTCACAGCAGTCACAGATCTTCTGCTCCCAAAGGAACAAGGTCTCACGGTGACCCGTTGCACCTCCCATCTCTGCCCCGATCAACACACAGCCCTAGATTCCTTCATATTCACACCAAGGACAAGTGATTTCACAGGGTGTAGCGATTCAAGGGGTAGCAAGGAGACGGGTTGGAAAGAAATGGTTCCATGGCCCATAAAATCATACCACGCTGACTAGAGCCTGGCCTTTGTCTTTGCAAATTCTCAGGCCCCGACTGGGCCCAGACAGTGAATATAGCCTGTCTCCACGGCTGGGCTTTGTTCTTTGTGCTGATTGGCTCAGCCGAAGGGATTGCCATGGCGCAGGTGATAAGCTTCACTTCAACACCTCTGAGCATCATATTCTACATTTTACATCTCTCATCAACTATGTCCGATACAAACATCTTGTTCCCATTAGGTCAACCAGCGGGCTGCTGGCTCTTGGTAGATACCTCACATGCCACGTTTGTTGAGCTATTGTGCATATATCTCACCCAGGGGATTGCCATATAACTCTAGGCATCCCTGTGCCCTCTGCAGTTGGCATCTAGTTATCTGTGGGCAGACTCCTCTGTGGCAGAATGGGACCTGGGGAGCACCCCAGTATGGTGCTAAGGGTGTGTACTGCAGGGAGCTGGTTCGGGGTCACAGTAAGTGTCACTCTTCTCATGGTGTCAGTTCTGACCCCATTTCTCCCATGCAGTTGTACAGGCCTGTGCTGCAGGGAGCAGGATGGGGGCTCTTTTGGGGGTGATCTCCCCTCACAGTCAGTGCTGGCCGCAGTGCCTCAGCACAGTACTTAGGATCTGTGCTGCAGGGATCAGTATGTGAGAGACCCTCCCTATCACTGATCGCTCTGATCCCTCTGCCCCACTACAGCACAATGGGGTGCTGGGTAACCGGAGATCCCATTTGTGGGATTTGGCATTGAATGGATCCTGCAGCCACTGAGGGATCCCATTATGAAGTGTGGGATTCTTTTCCCCGTCACTCCGGGTGATCTACATCTCAGCTAATTACCCCTGAACCTGTAATATGCCCAACTGCTGTGACTAGAGACAGGTTCTTCCTCACTTCCTCTTCTACACTCTATTCCCCTTTGGGGGGAGGGATAGCTCAGTAGTTTGAGCATTGGCCTGCTAAACCCAGGGTTGTGAATTCAGTCCTTGAGGGGGCCACGTAGAGATCTGTGGCAAAAATTGGTTCTGCTAGTGAAAGCAGGGGGCTGGACTCAATGACCTTTCAAGGTTCCTTTCAGTTCTAGGAGATTGGTATATCTCCAATTATTATTAAATTTTTTATTACAGAGCCCATGAGTTTCTGTGCTCTGTCTCTCGTCTACTCTGTTCCACCCCACAGGTGGCTGCATGGTAGTGGTGGGGAGTAGGGCTGTCAAGTTATTAAAAAAAATTGTGATTAATTGTGAGATAAAAATTGTTCATGATTAATTGCACACGTAATCGCCCCTTTACACAATAATAGAATACAATTTATTTCAATTTTTGGGATGTTTTCTACATTTTGAAATACATTGCTTTCAAATACAATTCAGAATACAAAGTGTACAGTGCTCACTTTATATTTATTTTTTATTACAAATATTTGCACTGTAAAAAAGAAACACAAGAAATAGTATTTTCAATTCACCTTATGCAAGTACTGCAGTGCCAGCTCTTTATCTGGAAAGTTGAACTTACAAATGTAGAATGATTTACAAATAATAACTGCACAGCCTCTGTCATGTAAGCTGCTCCTTGGATTGTGCAACCGAATGACACTAGCCAATATCTCCGGTCCCAGACACTATCCTAGGAACCTCCATTTTGCAGTGTCCAGTTATGCCCGCTGGACACTGAGACCTTATATGAGTGTGTCAATTTAACAAAGAAATTGATATGTACCAGGCTTGTTATCCCAAGGGGAATCTCTGACACGCTTCAAACCAAACGCACTGCTTCAGGTAGAATAAACAAACCAATTTATTAACCATAAAGATAGATTTTAAGTGATTATAAGTCAAAGCAAAACAAGTCAGATTTGGTCAAATGAAGTAAAAGAAAAACCCATTCTAAGCTGATCTGGACATTTTCAATTCCCTTACAAACTTAGATGCTTCTCACCACAGGCTGGCTGGTTGCTCTTCAGCCAGGCTCTCCCCTTTGATCAGCGTTTCAGTCACTTGCTGGTGGTGGTGTATGTGGATGTAGCTGGAAGAGAGAAGAAGAGGATGGCAAACATCTCTCCTTTTTATCATGTTCTTTCTTCCCTCTTGGCTTTGTCCCCACCCCCGCCTTCAGAGTCAGGTGAGCATTACCTTATCGCAGTCCCAAACTAACCAAAGAAAGGTGGGTGACTCATTCGAGAGTCCAACACATCCTTTTGTTGCTGATTAGGCCAGTGTCCTTTGTTCCTGTGAGGCTGGGCTGGGTGTGTCCCATGCATGCCTTGATGAGGTGTGAACTGCCCCTCTGCTCTTAGAGAGTTTTTGCCTGTGCTTATTTTAAGCCATGAGGATACATTTTCAGGCTCTTAACTATATACATGAAATTATAACCTATAACATTACTGCAACAACAATTACTATAACATCACTATAAGAACAATCCTCGGTGCATCATGAGCCTTGCAAAGACACCCAGCATGACAAACTTTACATTGGAAACCACACCATCCTTTTATAAGGATGAGCATGGGGGTGCTCCCCCGAGGTACAGAGCGTCACAGGTACCTTCTTTGCATTTTGTCAAAACTGAAATGAAGGTGTTCTTAAAATGAGCAACATTTGCTGAGTCATCATCCCAGACTACTGTAACACGAAAGGTATGGCAGAATGCAGGTAAAATACATAGCAGGAGATGCACAATTCTCCCCTAAGAATTTCAGTCACTAATTACATTAACACCTTGCTTTTTTGACGAGCATCATGAATATGTTAGTATGTCGTCTGGAATGGTCGCCAAAGCATGAAGGAGCCTGGGAATGTTTAGCATGACACATAAATACCTTGCAATGCCACCTACAAAAGTGCCATGCAAACGCCTCTTCTCACTTTCGGGTGACACTGCAAATAAGAAGCAGGCAGCATTATCTCCCGTAAATGTAAACAAACTGGTTTGTCTGAGCGATTGGCTGAACAAGAAGCAAGACTGAGAGGATGTGTAGGCTCTAAGTTTTCCATTGGTTGGGTTTTTTTTGAGTGCAATTATGTAACAAAAAAAATTCTACATTTGTAAATTGCACTTTCACAATAAAGAGATTGCACTGCAGTATGAGGTGAATTGCAAAATACTATTTCTTTCACCATTTTTACAGTGCAAGTATTTGTAATCCAAAATACAGTAAAAGCTGTTTTTTCCAGCACTTCACCAACCGGAAAGCTCTATATATTGGCATTTCTGATCTTCATTGAAATACCGGTTTATAGTTCGGTTGGCGCAGGCAGGGCCACCCAGAGGATTCAGGGGGCCTGGGGCAAAGCAATTTCGGGGGCCCCTTTCTAAAAACAAAATGGCAATACTATATTCTCATGGGGGCCCCTGCTGGGTCTGGGGCAAATTGCTCCACTTGCTCCCTCCCCACCCCTACGGGCGGCCCTGGGAAAAATAAACCTTCCACATCTTGGCACAAACCCAGTTTTGAGAAAACTTCTTGACAAGGTATCACTGGTTCTCAGCATCAGCTAATGCTAAAAGGCACTAAAGCTCATTAAAAGGGTTGGACAAATATTTTCCATCAAAAGGTTTTTTGGTTTGAAAACTAGGAGTTTTTAAAAAGCAGAAAAAAATCACGGACAATGTCTGCTTTCCTTCAAAATTTGTTGTGGTTTTTTTAATGAAAAGCTGAAATTAGTCTGCCAAAACCTGTACATGGTTTGGGGTTTCAGAAGTGTGTGGCGAAATATTTGCTGCTTGCTTTGTTTGATTGTTTAAAGAAACAATAAAAAAACTCTGCTTAAAAAAAAATCCAAAACTTTTGAACCACCTCAGCTTGTCACCAAACGCCTGAGCTCATCCAGTCAGAGATTTTTTTCAGGTTTCTGATACTCTGCTGGCTTCCTTGACTCATATCTGTCTCCATAACTTTGGGTTCATTTAGCTCAGAACATACTGGGTCAAACCAAATGTCCATCCAGCCCAGTATCCTGTCTATTGATAATGGCCAATGCCAAGTGTCCCAGAGAGAGTGAATCTAACAGGTAATAGACTCAAAGAATATTAGGGTTGGAAGGGACCTCAAGAGATCATCTAGTCCAACCCCCTGCTCAAAGCAGAGCCAATCCCCAAATGGCCCCCTCTCCTGCCATCCATCTCCACCCTCTGACAGAGGCTAGGGACTCCATTCCTTACCCATCCTGGCTAATAGTCATTAATGGACTTAACTTCCATGTGTTTATCTGTTCCTGGAGACTGGCTCCATGGGGTCCCTCGCAAACTGGAGACGGTTACTGTGGGTTTCTCTTTAGTATGGCTTATGTACACACTCCATTTGAGCTTGTTTTTTTGGTTTTTTTTGCGAACAGGGGCTGCTAACGAGGAGTTTCGCAAGAGAGTTCTCCAGGTGAAGGAGGAGCAAACACAGCATCCTTGGGGTAAGTTGAACTTACAAATGTAGAATGATTTACAAATAATAACTGCACAGCTTCTGGCATGGGGTATAACATTAGGGATCTATTATCGACCACCTGACCAGGACAGTGATAGTGATAATGAAATGCTAAGGGAAATTAGAGAGGCTATCAAAATTAAGAACTTATTAATAGTGGGGGATTTCAATTATCCCCATATTGACTGGGGACATTTCACTTCAGGATGAAATGCAGAGATAAAATTTCTCAATACTTTTAATGACTGCTTCATGGAGCAGCTGGTATGGGAACCCACAAGGGGAGAGGCAACACTAGATTTAATACTGAGTGGAGGTCAGGAGCTGGTCCAAGAGGTAACTATAGCAGGACCGCTTGGAAATAGTGACCATAATACAATAGCATTCAACATCCCTGTGGTGGGAAGAACATCTCAACAGCAGTTGAGATGGCACTGTGGCATTTAATTTCATAAGGGGGAACTATGCAAAAATGAGGGGGTTAGTTAAACAAAAGTTAAAAGGTACAGTGACTAAAGTGAAATCCCTGCAAGCTGCATTGGCACTTATTATAGACACCATAATAGAGGCCCAACTTCAGTGTATACCCCAAATTAAGAAACACAGTAAAAGAACTAAAAAGGAGCCACCGTGGCTTAACAACCGTGTAAAAGAAGCAGTGAGAGATAAAAAGACTTCCTTTAAAAATTGGAAGTCAAATCCTAGCGAGGCATAGAAAGGAGCATAAAGACTGCCAAAGTAAGTGCAAGGGTGTAATAAGAAAAGCCAAAGAGGAGTTTGAAGAACGACTAGCCAAAAACTTCAAAGCTAATAACAAAATGGTTTTTAAGTAAATCAGAAGCAGGAAGCCTGCTAAACAACCAGTGGGGCCCTTGATGTTCGAGATACAAAAGGAGCACTTCAAGATGATAAAGTCATTGTGGAGAATCTAAATGGATTATTTGCTTCAGACTTCACGGCTGAGGATGTTAGGGAGATTCCCAAACCTGAGCCGGCTTTTGTAGGGGACATATCTGAGGAACTGTCACAGATTGAAATGTCATTAGAGGAGGTTTTGGAATTAATTGATAAACTCAACATTAACAAGTCACTGGGACCAGATGGCATTCACCCAAGAGTTCTGACAGAACTCAAATGTTAAGTTGCAGAACTATTAACTAAGGGTACGTCTACACTACGTGACTATTCCGAATTTGCATAAACCGGTTTTGTAAAACAGATTATATAAAATCGAGTGCGCCCGGCCACACTAAACACATTAAATCGGTGGTGTGCTTCCACGGTCCGAGGCTAGCATCGACTTCTGGAGCGTTGCACTGTGGGTAGCTATTCCGTAGCTATCCCATAGTTCCCCGCAGCCTCCCCCGCCCCTTGGAATTTCCGGGTTGAGATCCCAGTGCCTGATGGGGCAAAAATCATTGTCGCGGGTGGTTCTGGGTAAATGTCGTCAGTCACTCCTTCCTCTGGGAAAGCAACGGCAGACAAGCATTTCGCGCCTTTTTGCCCTGGATTGCCCTGGCAGATGCCATAGCATGGCAATCATGGAGCCTGTTTTGCCTTTTGTGTCACCGTATGTGTACTAGATGCCGCTGACAGAGGCGATTCAGCAGCGCTACACAGCAGCATGCTTTTGCTTTTGCATGACAGCAGAGATGGTTACCAGCCATACTGTACCATCTACCAATCCATAAATTGGTAAAAAGATGAGCATGGCTACCAGTCGTTTTGCACCATTTGCTGCTGTCATAAGTGCCCCTGGCTGCTCTTAGCCAGGGGCGCAAAAGCCAAAATTGGGAATGACTCCCAGAGTCAATCCCTCCTTTTTGGTATCTAAAAATAGAATCAGTCCTGCCTAGAATATGGGCAAGTGTACTAGAGAACCACTGTATCAGAGAGCACAGCTGCTCTGTGTCAGATCCTGCAGAAATTATGAGCTGTATGCTATTCACAGGGGGTGCTCCTGCAACAACCCCACCTGTTGATTCCGTTCTTCCCCCAGCCTTCCTGGGCTACTGTAGCATTGTCCCCCCACTTGTGTGATGAAGTAATAAAGAATGCAGGAATAAGACACACTGACTTGTTAGTGAGAAATGTGTGGAAGGCAGCCTCCAGCTGCTATGATAGTCCAGACAGGACAGTAAGGAGTGTGGAGCAGAGGAGCCCAGCATCCCTCTGCTAGTCCAGGGGCAATTGAATCTTTTTTTTACACATGAAGGGTGGGGGCTGACAGAGCTCAGCCCCCTGTTGCTATGACGACGATGGTTATCAGCCATACTGTACCATCTACGATGAAAAATTAGGGCCAGGCACCCTTGATAGACCTCACCGATGCTAGTCTGCATGGTTACCAGTCCTTTTGCACTGCCCCATGTGCCAATAGTTTGATGACGAGGACGGATACCAGTCGTATTGCACCATCAGCCACCCATGGCGGGGGGGAGCAAGGATGTTGGTGTTGAGTGCTGCAGCATCGGGTCTATCTGCAGCATTCAGTAAAGATAGGGTGACATGTTAAAGAGTCAAGAGAGGATTGTTTTCCCTTTCACTTCTGGGGGTGGGGGGGGGTGCGTAAATTGCCGAGCTATGCCCTGACCCACCGCGGACACTGTGTTTGACCCTAGAAGCATTTGGAGCTCAGCCAAGAATGCAAATACTTTTTGGAGACTGCAGGAACTGTGGGATAGCTTGAGTCCTCCAGTCCATGAGTGTCCATTTGATTCTTGGGCTTTCCGTTACGTTTGTCACGCAGCAGTGCGCTGAGCCCCTGCTATGGCGTCTGTCTGGAGATTTTTTAAAAATGATTTTGAATTTCGTCTTCTGTAACGGAGCGCTGATAGAACAGATTTGCCTGCCCTTACAGCGATCACATCCGCATGGTCCATGCGGGAGCTCTTTCTTTATTTTGATTTTTAACTGCATCGCCACACGTGCTGATCTGAGCTCCACGCTAGGCAAACAGGAAATATTCAAAAGTTCGCGGGTCTTTTCCTGTCTACCTGGCCACTGCATCCGAGTTCAGATTGCTGTCCAGAGCGGTCAGTGGTGCACTGTGGGATACCGCCCGGAGGCCAATACCGTCGATCTGCGGCCACACTAACCCTAATCCGATATGGTAATTCTGATACTAGCGCTACTCCTCTCGTTAGGAAGGAGTACAGAAACCGGTTTAAAGAGCCCTTTATACCGATATAAAGGGCCTCTCAGTGTGGACGGGTGTGGCGTTAAATCGGTTTTACGCTCCTAAAACCGGTTTAAACGACTAGTGTAGACCAGGCTTAAGGTTTGTAACCTGTTCTTTAAATCAGCTTCTGTACCCAATGACTGGAAGTTAGCTAATGTAACGCCAATATTTAAAAAAGGGCTCTAGAGGTGATCCCGGCAATTACAGATCGGTAAGTCTAACGACGGTACCGGGCAAAATAGTTGAAACAATAGTTAAGAATCAAATTGCCAGACACGTAGAAAAACATAAACTGTTGAGCAATAGTCAACCTGGTTTCTGTAAAGAGAAATCGTGTCTTACTAATCTATTCGAGTTCTTTGAAGGGGTCAACAAACATGTGGACAAGGGGGATCCAGTGGATGCAGTGTACTTAGATTTCCAGAAAGCCTTTGACAAGGTCCCTCACCAAAGGCTGTTATGTAAATTAAGTTGTCATGGGATAAAAGGGAAGGTCCTTTCATGGACTGAGAACTGGTTAAAAGACAGGGGACAAAGGATAGGAATGAATGGTAAATTCTCAGAATGGAGCGGGGTAACTAGTGGTGTTCCCCAAGGGTCAGTCCTAGGACCAATCGTATTCAATTTATTTATAAATGATCTGGAGAAAGGGGTAAACAGTGAGGTTGCAAAGTTTGCAGATGACACTGTCATAGGTTTATTTCCCACTTTGAACTTTAGCGTCCAAAAGATGGGGACCTGCATGGGTCCTTCTAAACTTAAATCCTAGTTGAGATCTGGTAGTGCTGCCACCAACCAAAAATATAGTGTTTTGGTACACTTTCTGTTCCCCCAAAACTTTCCCTGGGGAACACAGATCCAAAGTCCTTGGATCTTAACACAAGGAGAAATTAACCATTCCCGCCTCCTTTCCCCTCCCTGACTTTCCCCTCCCTGGGTTGCCTTCAGAGGCTCCACACTGATTCAAACTCCTTGAATCTAAAACAAAGAGGGATTCACCTTCCCCCCCGGCCTCTTCCCCCCACGTATCCCTGGTGAATCAGACTAATCCCTTGGGGTCTCAAACAAGGGAAAAATCAAACAGGTTCTTAAAAAGAAAAGCTTTTAATTAAAGAAAGAAAAAGTAAAAACTATCTCTGTAAAATCAGGATGGAAATGCTTACAGGGTATACAGCTTATAAAAACTAGAGGGACTCTAGCATAAGTACAAGTACAGCAAAGAGGTAAAATATTGTTCCAGCAAACACACATTTGCAAATACAGAAATCAATCAAAAGACTAATCCTCCTTTTCTAATACTCACTATATTGAATAGAAGAGAATATTTCAGGAAGCTTGGAGAGCCTGGATATACGTCTGGCCTCTTAATCCCAAGAGAGAACCACCCCCAAAACAAAGAACCCAAACAAAGGCTTCCCTCCACCGAGGTTTGAAAGTATATTGTCCCCTGATTGGTCCTCTGGTCAGGTGTTTGCCAGGTTCACTGAGCTTGTTAACCCTTAACTATCTGTTTATGACACGCCCCCCCAAATCGCAGACAGTGGTGGAACCACACTGGCGGTTATTTTCTCCTAGAACTTTAAAATAAACAGATTAATAAAACACATGCACCATTACATATACTACTAATTATGTAAACTACAAGATTTTTCACATTTCAAGAACACTTTTTAACCATTTGATTCTGGGAAACTTTCACGAGAGAGTGCATCAGCTACTTTGTTAGAAGCTCCTGAAATGTGTTGAATTTTAAAATCAAAATCCTGGAGAGCTAAACTCCATCGGAGAAGTTTTTTGTTGTTTCCCTTGGCAGTATGAAGCCACTTTAGTGCAGCATGGTCGGTTTGGAGCTGGAAGCGCCGTCCCCAAACGTATGGGCGTAGCTTTTCCAGGGCATACACAATGGCGTAGCATTCTTTTTCATTGATGGACCAGTGGCTTTCGCTCTCAGACAGTTTCTTGCTGAGAAACACGACAGGATGGAAGTTTTGATCCGGTCTTTCCTGCATTAAAACTGCTCCCACACCACGCTCAGATGCATCGGTGGTTACTAGGAAGGGTTTGTCAAAGTCCGGGGCCCTTAGCACAGGGTCAGACATGAGCGTCGCCTTAAGCTGGGTAAAGGCTTTCTGACACTCATCAGTCCACTTAACTGCATTCGGCTGGGTCTTTTTGATTAGGTCAGTTAGTGGGGCAGCGATTGGGCTGTAGTGTGGTACAAATCACCTTGTATACCCGGCCAAGCCTAAGAACGATTGCACCTGTTTCTTTGACCTTGGGACAGGCCACTTTTGGATAGCATCGACCTTGGCCTGTAGGGGAGTTATCGTTCCTTGACCCACCTGGTGTTCAAGGTAAGTCACTCTGTTTTGTCCTATTTGACACTTTTTGGCCTTAACAGTTAGTCCTGCCTGCCTGATGCACTCAAAGACCTTTTCCAGGTGTTCTAGGTGTTTGGGCCATGAATCAGAAAAAGTGGCCACATCATCGAGGTAGGCAACTGCTTATTCTCCCAATCCTGCTAGTAGACCATCTACCAGCCTTTGGAAGGTGACGGGTGCATTTCACAGTCCGAAAGGAAGCACATTAAATTCATACACCCCTCCATGGGTGATGAAGGCTGACTTTTCTTTGGCGGGTTCATCTAGCGGTACTTGCCAGTACCCCTTGGTTAAGTCCAATGTAGAGATGAACTGGGCACATCCCAATTTCTCCAATAGCTCATCGGTGCGTGGCATTGGATAGTTGTCGGGACGAGTTACAGCATTTAGCTTACGGTAGTCCACGCAAAAGCGTATTTCCCCATCTGGTTTGGGAACTAGAACCACTGGAGAAGCCCATGCACTGGTAGAGGAGCGGATGATACCCATCTGTAGCATGTTTTGGATCTCCCATTCTATAGAAACTTGGGCATGAGGAGACACCCGGTAGGGTGGGGTTCTAATTGGGTGAGCATTACCTGTGTCAATGGAGTGGTATGCCCATTCTGTCTGTGCTGGGGAGGCTGAGAATAAAGGGGCGAAGCGAGTGCACAGCTCCTTGATCTGCTGTCGCTGCAGACGTCCAAGGGTCGCTGAGAGGTTCACCTCTTCCACGCCACCGTCACTTTTTCCTTCATAGTAGACACCTTCAGGCCACTCAGCGTCATCTCCTCCCTGGGCTGTAAACTGACAAACCTGGAATAAAAGGGCTTTAGAGAATTAACATGGTACACTTTAGGCTTTAGGGTTGAGGTGGGGAATGTTATGAAATAGTTGACTGCTCCTAGGCGCTCTTGGACCGTGAATGGCCCTTTCCATGACGCTTCCATCTTATGGGCCTGTAGCGCCTTTAAGACCATAACCTGGTCCCCTACTTTGAAGGAACGCTGTCTAGTATGTCTATCATAACAGGCCTTTTGCTCCTCCTGAGCATCCTTTAGGTTTTCTTTAGCAAGGGCTAAAGAGTGTTGGAGGGTGCTTTGTTGGTTGCTTACAAAGTCTAGAATGTTAGTTTCTGGAGAAGGCGTAAACCCCTCCCATTGCTGCTTCACCACCTTTAATGGCCCCTTAACCTCGTGGCCATACACAAGCTTGAATGGTGAGAACCCTAAACTGAGATGTGGTACAGCCCTGTAGGCAAAAAGCAACTGCTGCAACACTAGATCCCAATCATTGGAGTGTTCATTCACGAATTTACGTATCCTGGCCCCCAAAGTTCCATTAAACCTCTGCACCAGGCAGATTTTGGTAACTCATTTTGGTTTGATGGTGGTAAGGAGTGGCGACCAAGAGATTCACCTCATGAGCTTCCGATAGTTAAAACCAAAGCAGACAATGAAGAACTTGAAAAAGATCTCACAAAACTAAATGATTGGGCAACAAAATGAAAATGAAATTGAATGTGGATAAAGGTAAAGTAATGCACATTGGAAAAAATAACCCCAACTATACATACAATATGATGGGGGCTAATTTAGCTACAGCGAGTCAGGAACACGATTTTGGCGTCATCGTGGATAGTTCTCTGAAGATGGCCACGCAGTGTGCAGAGGCGGTCAAAAAAGCAAACAGGATGTTAGGAATCATTAAAAAGGGGATAGAGAATAAGACTGAGAATATATTATTGCCTTTATATAAATCCATGGTACGCCCACATCTCGAATACTGCTTACAGATATGGTCTCCTCACCTCAAAAAAAGATATACTGGCACTAGAAAAGGTTCAGAAAAGGACAACTAAAATGATTAGGGGTTTGGATAGGGACACTCAGAGCATGGTGTTATATCCCTCCCCATCCTGGCTAATAGCCACTGATGGACCTATTCTCCAGGAATTTATCTAGTTCTTTTTAAAATCCTGTTCTAGTTTTGGTCTTCACAGCATCCCCTGGCAAAAAATTCCACGGGTTGACTGTATGTTGTTTTTCCTCTTGTTCCTCTTGTTTTTTTAAAAGCTGCTGCCTATTAATTTTATTGGGTGACTGCTAATTCTTGTGTTATGTTAAGGATTAAATAACATGTCCTTAATCACTTTCTTTACAGCAGTCAAGATTTTATAGACTTCTATCATATCCCCCCTTACTCATCTCTCTTCTAAGCTGAAAATTCCCAGTCATTTTAATCTCTCCTCCTGTTTCATACCCCTAATAATTTTAGTTGTCCATCTCTGTACCTTTTCCAATTCCACTATTTTTTTGGGGGATGGGGTGACCAGATCTGCACACTGTATTCAAGGTGTGCACATACCATGGATTTATATACAGGCAATATGATATTTTCTGTCTTATTATCTATCCCTTTCTTAATGATTCCCAACATTTCCTTTGCTTTTTTGACTGCCACTGCACATTGAGTGGATGTTTTCAGAAAAATATCCACAATGATTCCAAGATCTTTCTTGAGTGTTTAATAGCTAAGTCAGACTCCATCATTTTGTATTGTGACAAAGTTCCTCCTCTATTTTGGTGGGCCCTTCGCTTATTTGGCAGATTTGCTCACCTCAGTGATCTTCCCCACAGTGTGGGTCAACTTCTCCTGTGTCTGATCAGGAGTTGGGAGGTTTGGGGGGAACCCGGGCCCGCCCTCTACTCCGGGTCCCAGCCCAGGGTCCTGTGGATTGCAGCTGTCTTTAGTGCCTCCTGTAACAGCTGCATGACAGCTACAGCTCCCTGGGCTACTTCCCCATGGCCTCCTCCAACACCTTCTTTATCCTCACCACAGGACCTTCCTCCTGGTGTCTGATAGTGCTTGTACTCCTCAGTCCTCCAGCAGCACACCCTCTCACTCTCAGCTCCTTGCACCTCTTGCTCCCAGCTCCTCACACACACTGGCTCCCCCCTCCCTGACTGGAGTGAGCTCCTTTTTAAACCCAGGCGCCCTGATTAGCCTGCCTTGATTGGCTGCAGGTGTTCTAATCAGCCTAGGCAGCAAAGAATCCTGTGGCACCTTATAGACTAACAGACGTTTTGCAGCATGAGCTTTCGTGGGTGAATACCTACTTCTTCGGATGCAAGTAGTGGAAATTTCCAGGGGCAGGTATATATATGCAAGCAAGAAGCAAGCTAGAGATAACGAGGTTAGTTCAATCAGGGAGGATGAGGCCCTATTCTAGCAGTAGAGGTGTGAAAACCAAGGGAGGAGAAACTGGTTCTGTAGTTGGCAAGCCATTCACATGGCAATCAGCTTGGCTGCCTTAATTGGTTCTAGCAGGTTCCTGATTACTCTAGTGCAGCCCCTGCTCTGGTCACCTAGGGAACAGAAAACTACTCATCCAGTGACCAGTATATTTGTCCTCTACCAGACTCCTGTAGCCCACTGGCCTGGGTCTGTCACAGTATGTATAGTTGAGATTGTTTTCCAATGTGCATTACTTTGCATTTATCAACATTGAATTTCATCTGCCATTTTGTTGCCCAGTTACTCAGTTTTGTGAGTTCCCTTTGTAACTTTTTGCAGTCTGCCTGGGACTTAGAATCATAGAATGTCAGGGTTGGAAGGGTTCTCAGGAGGTATCTAGTCCAACCCCCTGCTCAAAGCAGGAGCAATCACCAACGAAACCATCCCAGCCAGGGCTTTGTCAAGCCTGACCTTAAAAACCTCTAAGGAAGGAGATTCCACCACCGCCCTAGGTAACTCATTCCAGTGCTTCACCACCCTCCTAGTGAAAAAGTTTTTCCTAATATCCAACCTAAACCTCCTGCTCTGCAACTTGAGACCATTACTCCTTGTTTTGTCATCTGGTACCATTGAGAACAGTCTAGATCCATCCTCTTTGGAACCCCCTTTCAGGTAGTTGAAAGCAGCTATCAAATCCCCCCTCATTCTTCTCTTTTGCAGACTAAACAATCCCAGTTCCCTCAGCCTCTCCTCATAAGTCATGTGCTCCAGCCCCTTAATCATTCTTGTTGCCCTCTGCTGGACTCTTTCCAATTTTTCCACATCCTTCTTGTAGTGTGGGGCCCAAAACTGCACACAGTACTCCAGATGAGGCCTCACCAATGTCGAATGGAGGGGAATGACCACGTCCCTCGATCTGCAGGCAATGCCCCTAATTATACAGCCCAAAATGCTGTTAGCTTTCTTGACAACAAGGGCACACTGTTGACTCATATCCAGCTTCTTGTCCACTGGAACTCCTAGGTCCTTTTCTGCAGAATTGCTTCCTAGCCATTCGGTCCATAGTCTGTAACAGTGAATGGGATTCTTCCATCCTTAACTATCTTGAGTAGTTTTATATCATCTGCAAATTTTGCCACCTCACTGTTTACCCATTTTTCTAGATCATTTATGAGTATGTTGAACAGTACTGGTCCCAGTACCAACCCCTCAGGGATACCACTATTTATTTCTCTCCATTCTGAAAAACTGATAATTTATTCCTACCCTTTGTTTCCCACATTTTAACCAGATCCATGAGAGGACTTTCCCCTTATCCCATGATGGCTTAATTTTCAAAAGTCAATTTAAATTAAATACATTTTTTTAAAATTTTATTTTGTTAGAAATCCAGACCTTTTATATGTTTTGGTATAACTTGTATTATCCTTCTGTTAAATTTGCATTATCGTAACAAAACATTTTACTTTATTCATCTCTCTTTTCTATATCTCACCAGCTCTGACACCCCCCCTGTAAATTCGAATACCCCCCCTATTTCACTTTCTGGGGAAACCACTGAGAGGGAGGGAGGAAGCGGGGAGGCTGTGCACCGCAAGACAGCTGAATGCCACGGACAGGAGGCGGGGGGAGTAGGGGGAAGACACTGATTCCTTGGGGCCACCGGCAGGCGGGAGGCACTGGGGGGGGGCAGGAGAGCTGATGGGGGGGGCTGCCAGCCTGTTTAATACCTGTATTAAATTGCTTGTTTAAACTTGTTTAAAAAGTATATAATGCCTTTTGTCTGGCAATTTTTTTTCCCTGGAACTTAATCCCCCATATTTACATTAATTCTTATGGGGAAATTGGATTTTTTTAACATTGTTTTGCTTAAAGTCGCATTTTTCAGGACCATAACGACAACATTAAGTGAGGAATTACAGTATTTTACACACATCGCCACCTAGTGGCTGAGCAGTATACTACAGCTTAGCACTCCATTAGACAGCATGTGGGGCTGTCAAACTCCAGGTTGGGTGGGAGCCAGGCCTGAGGGGAGCAGGATGTGGGGGTCCTTCAGAGGTGCAGGCAGTGTGAAAGGAGGTGGCTTGGTTTGGAAGGGCTGGTGCAGTGTCACTGGTTCTGACTTCGCTCACCAGGTCTTGTGTTTTGCTAGCTACTTAGGGCTCTTCTGCACTGGAAAGATTACAGTGGCACGGTGGCAGCTCTGCAGCTACAGCACTTCTGTGTAGATGCGACCGATGCATCTACACAGGAGGGGCAGGAGGGTCAATCCACCTCTCTGAGAGGCAGTAGATAGGTCACTGAAATACAACATGCAGCTGAGTGTTTTCTCTCAGTGCATCAAGAGATGTGAGGGGAGAGCTCACTCAGGCCACGTCTTACATCAGTCAATGTTTGGAGATCCCCATGGTGACCAGCCATGGAGACAGAGACTTACCTCATTTCTTTGCTTTCTTCCAGCTTCCATGACAGGATTCCCCATGACAGGTAAATATAATCTAGTCATTCAAGTGTAGGACTGGAGACCTGGGTTCAACTCCTGCCTCCACCAGACTCACCCCATGGTCTCAGCCCATCACTTCCTCACTACATGTTCTAGTTTCCCCACTAGTGAATTGTTAACAAGGCGGGCTGTGTGGCAGAGTGCAGGGCATTCTGGCTGTGGGATACCGGTGGTAATCCCCAGCCATCCAACATCTGAAGGGCTCACCCTTGCCCAGTAAGGCTGATTGAAATTTTGGCTCTGGCAGTGGCTGTTTGAGCTGTGCCACCTCACTGTTTACTTATTTTTCTAGATCATTTATGAATATGTTGAACAGTACTGGTTCCAGTACCAGCCCCTTAGGGATACCACTATTTATCTCTCTCTATTCTGAAAAACTGATAATTTATTCCTACCCTTTGTTTCCCACCTTTTAAGCTGATATTGATCCATGAGAGGACTTTCCCCTTATCCCATGATGGCTTACTTTTCAAAAGTCAATTTAAATTAAATACATTTTTAAAAAAAATTATATAATATTAGAAATCTAGACCTGTTATATGTTTTGGTATAACTTGTATTATCCTTATGTTAAATTTGCATTAGCCTAACAAAACATATCTCTTTTTTATATCTCATCGGCTCTGACATCCCCCCATAAATTTGAACACCCTCCCTAATTTCAATTTCTGGGGAAACCACTGGGAGGGAGGAAGGGGGGAGGCTGTGCACCACAAGACAGCTGATTGCCACTGGCATGATGCTGGGGGAGTACGGGAAAGGCGCTGATCCCTGGGGGCCGCCGGCGCATGGGAGGCGCTGGGGGGAGTAGGGGAGCTGATGGGGGGCTGCCAGCCTGTTTAATACCTGTATTAAATTGCTTGTTTAAAATTGTTTAAAATGTATATAATGCCTTTTGTCTGGCGAAATTTTTTTCCCCTGGAACCTGACCCCCCCTATTTACATTAATTCTTATGGGGAAATTGGATTCGCTTAACATTGTTTTGCTTAAAGTCGCATTTTTCAGGACCATAACGACAACGTTAAGTGAGGAATTACTGTATTTTACACACATCACCACCTAGTGGCTGAGCCATATAATACAGTTTAGCACTCCATTGCACAGCATGTGGGGCTGTCAAACTCCAGATTGAGGGGGAGCCAGGCGTGAGGGGAGCAGGGGTCCTTCAGAGGTGCAGGCAGTGTGAAAGGAGGTGGCTTGGTTTGGAAGGGCTGGTGCAGTGTCACTGGTGTAACTTTAGTGCCCTCGTGGCCAAGATGGAGTCTGCTCTGCAGGCAGCTCTGGCCAAGAGACAGCGCATGCAGGAATGCAGCAGGAGAAATCCCCTCCACCCCAGGGGCACCTGTTCCAAACCCCGCAGAGTGAACACACCCACCAAACAGGAAAAGTAGAATGGATATAACAAGGGAGATATTTTTTACAGAGGACTGAGAGGAGAAAAACAACAAGGGGAAATATAGGGGGAGCAGTAAAACAGGGCTGCATTCAAACCAAAACCCCATGGGCCCAGTGATAGCACAGTCTGGAAGGGCAGACACTGACCAATGTGTCTGCACACAGAGTTCAGGAGGCCTGAGCAAAGTTCCAGTCCGGTGGTGAGTCTTGGGTGCTCCTGGTCGTCTTCGGCGCCAGTGAACTCTCCCCAGCAAACCCCTCCGGTGCCCTCTTCTGCCGCTCTGTGCAAAGTCCCACAGAGCAACCATCTCCCCACTTAACTAGCTAGCAGCCTCCCTCCTTGTTCCCAATGCAGAGTCACAAGCCCCAGTACTCACAGCCCCACGCAGCTCTGGGCAGCCGTGATACTGGGTCCAGCTCTGGCCTGTCCTTCTCGGGCGATTCTTCCCTGGCACAGGGCTGCTCCTGGCTCCTGTCCTGGGCTGTCCCCGATCGGGCCTGTCCTCCTCAGGCCTCAGGCAGGTTCTCCTGCTCCCTTCTCCAGGGCCAGCCGTGCTGCCTCTCCCTCTCTCCCTGGAGCTCCACCCTTGCCCCCTGGAGTTTCCCTCCTTTTTTCTTACTCTCCCCCTCCCGCCTGGGAAAAAGATTTAAAGGGGCCATGCTCTCTAAACCCCAAAGGGGTTACACTCTCCCCCCCCCCAAAAGAAATAATCCTTGATGTCCCCATCAAGGTAGGCAACTTTAAGCCATGGATCCCCAGCAGGAGACCAAGGGGCCCCCATTCATCAGAAGCATTCCCATCATCCATCCCGCAGGCCCCCGAGGTGTGGAACAGGTTTCCCATGAGGCAGCTCGCCCCCCGTGGCACCCCAGAAATCTGTAGGTCACTGGGTTCCCCTAAACGATCATACGTCAGCACACACCTGGGCTTCCCTTCCCTAGAGGAACGTCTAGGCTGGCTGTCGGGTGTTGGCTGAGATGACACCACTGGACATGGAGGCAAGATGATGGGACCTTGAGGCACAAATTCGAGTGCATCTAGGTTTGAAGTGGCTGTTTGGGGTACAGGGTTCTCTGCCTGCACTGAGCCTTCCTCATCATGTTCTTGGGGGGTCTCCACAGCTTGGGACAGTGAGGCCTCGGGAGTGCTCAGTGTGGGTTCTTCCCCTTCACCATCTCTTTGCGTGACAACAAAAGGATCCATTAGGGTTGGGGCATTCCCAACTGGATGTTCACCAAACTCTATTTCATCCTCACTCTCTGAGGAGCTGGGTGTTTGCAGAGGAAAGGTATATTTCCTTCGTTGGGACCGCGTCTGACTTGCAGGGCCGGGAGTCTCAGAATCTGTGGAAATATCCTCACAGGGAAACAATACTTGTCCTATAGGTAACAGATGATTCCGGTGAAGAGTTTTGGTGGGGCCGCGACTGCCCTCAGGACGTATACGATACACTGGTAGATCCCCAAGTTTCTTCTCTATAATGTACGGGTGTGACTCCCAACGATCTGCAATTTTGTGTTTCCCCTGTAGTCCGAGATTTCGGGCCAAAACTCGGTCACCAACCCGAATCTCCTGTTGCCTCACTCGCTGATCATATCGGGTTTTATTCTTTTGATTCTGGTGACCAGCTGCTTGCGTCGCTATTCGATAAGCCTTTTTCAGTTGATCTCTTAAGCGAGTCACATACCCCAAGTATGGTTTTGGGAGTGCCCCATCTGAAGACACTCCAAAACAGAGACTGATCGGCAACCGGGCCTCTCGACTGAACATTAACATGTATGGTGTGAACCCAGTTGCATTGTGTCGAGTGCAGTTATATGCATGTACCAAATGCTCCACGTGCTGGCTCCAGTATTTTTTCTGCAGAGGCTCCAGAGTTCCCAGCATGTTCAGTAGTGTGCGGTTGAATCGTTCTGGTAGTGGATCCCCTTGGGGATGATAAGGGGTGGTGCGTGATTTTTTTATCCCCATGATCTTACAAAGTTCTTTTATTAACCGACTTTCAAAATCCCGTCCCTGATCTGAGTGTAATCTGGCGGGCAACCCATAGTGGACGAAGAACTTTTCCCACAGGATCTTGGCAACCGTGGAAGCTTTTTGATCTTTGGTGGGATAAGCCTGGGCATAACGAGTAAAATGGTCAGTGACCACCAAGATATTTGCAGTACCCCGGCGGTCAGGCTCTAATGACAGAAAGTCCATAAAGACAAGCTCCATGGGTGCAGAACTCGTGATGCTGACAAGATGAGCCGCTTGCTTAGGCAGAGTCTTTCGCTGGATACATCTGGTGCAGGTGCGAATATGGTGGGCGATGTCAGGCCCCATTCAGGGCCAAAAGAATCTTGCCTTAACTAGGGCCTCCAATCGCTCAATTCCCAGATGCCCCATTCAATCGTGGCAGGCCTCTAACACACCTTGCCGGTACTTTTGTGGTAGCACCAACTGCTTATGGTGAGGCCTCTGAGGATGCTTCTGCCCTCGGTAAATTTGTCCATCCCGAACCAATAAGCGATCCCATTCTTTCAGCAAAAGGGCCTACTCTGGGAGCCCTTTCAGCAAAAGGGCCTCCTTTCAGCTTCTGCCCTCGGTAAATTTGTCCATCCCGAACCAATAAGCGATCCCATTCTTTCAGTAAAAGGGCCTCCTCTGGGAGCCTTGGAATTTCAGGGTCTTGGGTTGCTCCTTCCCCAAGCCCTGTTGGTGTTTCCCTGAAGCCTCCTAATGGTCTGCTGCAATCTCTGAGATACCCTTGCATGATCTGTCTTATTTTGACAGTCCAAGGCATAGTGACCATCTCTTCCACAGTTATAACAGCAACCTTCTCGCTGGCCATCACTCCTCCTGCTACTCTCCCCTCTTGAGGATGGCACAGTATGTCCCTGAGCCTTCATCATGGCCACTTCTCGGGTCAAATCTCTCAGTGCTGCTGCCACTGATGGGGCATCTTCCATCTCTCCAAGCACTGTGGTGGTGTGACTCCCTGCCATCTTCGGCTGCACCACTGCATCCACTTGCAACAATCGCTCCTCCTCCTCACGTATCTCTCGAATGAGCTTGTGGAATGGGGGTGGGTTTTGGGCCCGCTCCCTCAGCTGCAGTCGCCACAACATCAACCCATCTTGTCGGGTGCCCCGGAGGATTTGGTCCAACCTAGCGAAATCAATGCACTTGGTGGGGATGCCCGCCTTCCGCACTACCTGCTGTAGCAAATCCTCTAGTCTCCTGATGAAATCAGACAATTGTTCGTGGGGCTCCTGATAGGTATGGCGGAAACGATAATACAGGTCTTCACTGCTATCAGTAGCACCGTAGACACTCTCAAGAGCAGTTAAATAGTCTTGCACTGTGGCAGTTGGTTGTGAGTCTTTCAGGGCTTGGATAATTCACATGGCAGGTCCCTTCAGACTCTCAAGCACACATTTCCGCTTTTCAGCATCAGAGCATTCCCACTCTTGGACAAGTAGCACCGTAAAATCCCTCCAGGTGTCATAATCATTCTCCCCTGAGGGTACAGGTGACACCCCTGAGAATGAACGTAGCCGCTTATATGGAGCACTTTCATATACCTGCTTAAATGCATCTTTGAGAGCGTTTCCCAGCTCTTTGGCCCATCCCACCAGGCTGGGTGCTGCAGGTGTTGGAGCCCCTCCTAATGCTAAAATTAATTCTTCTCTTGTCCGCTTCTCCTCTACCATCAGAGCTTGCAATTTCTGCGCTAAAGAATCTACCTCAAGTGACACAGGCACACTAGGAGGGGACTGCTCTGCCCCGAGAATTGTCCAGGGGATACCTTCTACTTTCACCTCTTTGGGCACTTTATGAAGATCTGCTTCCTTTGAGTGAGTACATAGTGCTACCATGCCCTGCACTTTGCGGATGTAAATACGGGTGTGGACCTTTACCCTCCCCAGTATTTCAGCTGCATCTAGGCTTTCCTCAGTTTCATTTGGTTCCATCTCTTCTGGGACCCCGCCACCAGCACAGCTTTGGTTACTGGGATTCGTGCCCCTCGGCACAGGTCTTCTAATAATCCTCTCTCCATTTTTTTTTTTACTGAGATGAAAGTCACTCAGGAGTTTCTTTGCTCGGTGAAGAAGAGCCCAGGGTGCACAACGCAGGGGTGTGGGTATATGTGTGTGTACTGCAATTTCCCCGTACGGGCCACCAAGTGTAACTTTAGCACCCTCGTGGCCAAGATGGAGTCTGCTCTGCAGGCAGCTCTGGCCAAGAGACAGCGCGTGCAGGAATGCAGCAAGAGAAATCCCCTCCACCCCAGGGGCACCTGTTCCAACCCCCACAGAGTGAACACACCCACCGAACAGGAAAAGTAGAATGGATATAACAAAGGGAGATATTTATTTACAGAGGCCTGAGAGGAGAAAAACAACAAGGGGAAATGTAGGGGGAGCAGTAAAACAGGGCTGCATTCAAACCAAAACCCCACGGGATCAGTGATATCACAGTCTGGAAGGGCAGACACTGAGCAATGTGTCTGCACACAGAGTTCAGGAGGCCTGAGCAAAGTTCCTGTCCGGTGGTGAGTCTTGGGTGCTCCTGGTCGTCTTCGGCGCCAGTGAACTCTCCCCAGCAAACCCGTCCGGTGCCCTCTTCTGCCGCTCTGTGCAAAGCCCAACAGAGCGACCACCTCCCCACTTAACTAGCTAGCAGCCTCCCTCCTTGTTCCCAATGCAGAGTCACAAGCCCCAGTACTCGCAGCTCTGGGCAGCCGTGATACTGGATCCAGCTCTGGCCTTTCCTTCTCGGGCGATTCTTCCCTGGCACAGGGCAGCTCCTGGCTCCTGTCCTGGGCTGTCCCCGATCGGGCCTGTCCTCCTCAGGCCTCAGGCAGGTTCTCCTGCTCCCTTCTCCAGGGCCAGCCGTGCTGCCTCTCCCTCTCTCCCTGGAGCTCCACCCTTGCCCCCTGGAGTTTCCCTCCTTTTTTCTTACTCTCCCCCTCCCGCCTGGGAAAAAGATTTAAAGGGGCCATGCTCTCTAAACCCCAAAGGGGTTACACTGGTTCTGACGTCGTCCACCAGGACTTGTGTTTTCCCGGCTACTTAGGGCTCTTCTGTACTGGAAACATTACAGTGGCACAGTGGCAGCTCTGCAGCTACAGCACTTCTGTGTAGATGTGACCGACGATGACAGGAGAGGCAGGAGGGTCAGTCCACCTCCTTGAAAGGCAGTAGATAGGTCACTGAAATACAATATGCAGCTGAGTCTTTTCTCTCAGTGCATCAAGAGATGGCAGGTGAGAGCTCACTCAGGCTACGGCTTACGTCAGCCAATGTTTGGAGATTCCCAAGGTGTCTAGCCATAGAGACTGACACTTACCTCATCTCTTTCCTTTCTTTCAGCTTCCATGACAGGATTCCCCATGACAGGTAAATACAAACATAGGCAGAGGGTGTGGAGTCTGTCTGTATGTGTGGGGTGCATGCTGCAGGGTGCAGCTCTCTCATAAATTGGGTTGAGGTAGGGATAAATTAAGGTTATTTAATCTAGTCATTCAAATTTAGGACTGGAGACCTGGGTTCAAATCCTGCCTCCACCAGACTCCCCCCATGGTCTCAGCCCATCACTTCCTCACTACGTGTCCTAGTTTCCCCACCAGTGATTTGTTAACGAGGCGGGCTGTGTGACAGAGTGCAGGGCATTCTGGCTGTTGGATATCGGTGGAAATCCCCAGCCATCCAGCATCCGAAGGGCTCACCCTTGCCCAGTAAGGCTGACTGAAATTTTGGCTCTGTCAGCGGCTGTTTCAGGTGTGTCAGTCTGAGGTGACCCCAGATTTACCCTGGGATAGGATCTGCCCCAACAGATATTTTGCCTTTAATTATTGTTAGACTTGTATCATCTCAGCTCTGGCTATGGCTGGTGAGTGGCCCTACCCCTGCACAGGGCAAGTGGAGATGCTGTGTACTAACACTGGGGGCCGTGACGCTACCTGGGCCTGTGAGAGATGGGTGTGTGGTACCAGGAGATGGGCTGCCGAGGTGCCGTCACCACAGGAGGGTGCTCAGTTCAGCATATGAGGGGCCTTGTCTGTCTGGACACTGTGGAATATAGAGGAGCTGAGTTAGCCCTTGGGGAGTCTTTGGGCAGCAGAACTACAGCCCCGTGAGGCTGCTGCTGTTGGCTCTGGCCAGGCATGATCATCGGGGCGCAGACGGGGAGGAAGCCCAGGCAGGGGCCAAGGGCAGTTCAGTCTCCTGACCAGTTTTTCCCATTTACCCCATGGCTGGGAGCTGCTCAGACTGAGGGCTGGCCTGGACTGCACCCACCTGTCCTGTCATGGAGGGGAATTAACCCCAGGAGCTCATTTCACATTTTGGGCATCAGAGAGCTGCAATGGCTGCGACTTTCACTCACTACCAGCTTGGACACAGGGCCCCAGACGTGAAAGCCCAAGTGCCTGTTCCCCCCACACCAGCCACTGGGCTGAGCTGGGACGAAACGGGAAATGGTGCCCTCCTGGGGAGAAGCCCCAGGTTTCCTTCCCCCAATGTACTGCATGAGTTCATCCCCGTCGCACAGACTGTACCGGAGCCAGCATCACCTGGAGAGAAAGACCCTGTGTCCCAATCTCTATCCCACGAGTCAGCCATTCCCCCATGCCTGGGGCTGGATCAGAAATGGTGACCTCCAGAGAGGAACCCCGCAGTGTCCCATTCCCAGCCTACCTGAACCAACCAGTCTGCCACACTGGGACTGAATGGCAGCCAGAGCAAACTATAGGGAACAAGCACCATTCCTGAGTGTTTATTCCCTTGGGTGTTTGCAGACTCAGGCATCTCAGAAGTGGCTCAGCTCCGATTGGTGAACGGCCCAAGTCCCTGTGCTGGGAGAGTCGAGGTGCTGTACAACCAGGTGTGGGGAACCGTGTGTGATGACAGCTGGGACTTACAGGATGCTGGAGTCGTGTGCAGGCAGTTGGACTGTGGGACGGTGCTATCAGCCCCAGGAGGGGCTCGATTTGGGCAAGGATCAGACCATATTTGGCTGGATGACGTCAACTGCGCAGGGACAGAAAATACCCTCTCTGATTGCGGGGCTCAGCCTTGGGGAACGAATAACTGTAACCACGGAGAAGATGCCGGTGTTGTGTGCTCAGGTAACCTTCATCTACCACTCTGCCTGTTTCAGGGAGCAGGCTGGGCAGCACATTACGGGGCATTGTCCTCTCACAGCCAGTACTGACCCCAGCATGGCGCTTGAGGCCTGTGCTTCAGGGAGCAATATGGGGGTTCCAGTAGAGAGCCGTCTCCTCTCCGTCTCTGCTGACCCTAATTAGCCTGTGTTGCTCTTTGGGCCTGTGCTGCAGGGAGCAGTGTGGGGGCTCAGTAGGGGATGCTCACGCTCTCCCCTTGATGTCAGTGCTGGCCCCAAAGGGGGCCTGTGCTGCAGGTAGGGGTGTGTCAGTAGGGGTCTGTCATAGGTTTCACCCGCACTCTGAACTTTAGGATACAGATGTGGGGACCTGCATGGGAACCCCTAAGCTTAATTACAAGCTTAGATCTGGTTGCTGCCACCACGCAAATAGTTTAAAAGAGCTGTTTATGAGTCATTTGGGAAACTCTGTCTCCCCCGCCACCCCTCCAAAATCTCTCCCTCCCAAGTACTGTAACCCTTCCCTGGGTAACCTTGAGAGTCTTCTCCACCAATTTCCTGGTGAACACCAATCCAAACCCCCTTGGATCTTAAAACAAGGAAAAAATCAATCAGGTTCTTAAAAAGAAGACTTTTAATTAAGGAAAGGAAGGTAAAAAGAAAACCTCTGGGGGACAAGGTATTTCAAGAGGAAGGAGGGAAGTTTTCCTTTGTCTCAGAGTCCATTAAACTTGTGTGCCGGAGTGAAAAATATCAAGGAATCACCCGGCGTAGTGAGTATTAGAGAAGAAATAAATAGGTTTATGGTTTTTTTTGTGTGCATTAGAGGGCTAATCAAATTGGGATTTCTTTTGTGTAACTAAGGTTTTGCCCAGGGGAATATTCTCTGTGTTTTCAATCTGTTGTCTGTGAGACTCAGCCAAAGGGATTGTCATGTCGCAGGTGACAAGCTTCACTTCAACACCTTTGAGCATCATATTCTACATTTTACATCTCTCATCAGCTATGTCCCATACAAACATCTTGTTCCCATTAGGTCGACCAGCAGGCTGCTGGCTCTTGGTAGATACCTCACATGCCACGTTTGGTGAGCTATTGTGCATATATCTCACCTAGGGGATCGCCATATAACTCTAGGCATCCCTGTGCCCTCTGCCAGTTGGCATCTAGTTATCTGTGGGCAGACTCCTCTGTGGCAGAATGGGACCTTGGGAGCACCCCAGTATGGTGCTAAGGGTCTGTAGTGCAGGGAGCTGGTTCGGGGTCACAGTAAGTGTCGCTCTTCTCATGGTGTCAGTTCTGACCCCATTTCCCCCATGCAGTTCTACAGGCCTGTGTTGCAGGGAGCAGGATGGGGGCTCTTTGGGGGTGATCTCCCCTCACAGTCAGTGCTGGCCGCAGTGCCTCAGCACAGTACTTAGGATCTGTGCTGCAGGGATCAGTACGTGAGAGACCCTCCCTATCGCTGATCGCTCTGATCCTTCTGCCCCACTACAGTACAATGGGGTGCTGGGTAACTGGAGATCCCATTTGTGGGATTTGGCATTGAATGGATCCTGCAGCCACTGAGGGATCCCTTTATGAAGTGTGGGGTTCTTTTCCCCGTCACTCCAGGTGATCTACATCTCAGCTAATTACCCCTGAACCTTTAATATGCCTAACTGCTGTGACTAGAGACAGGTTCTTCCTCACTTCCTCTTCTACACTCACTTCCCCTTTGGGGACAGGGATAGCTCAGTGGTTTGAGCATTGGCCTGCTAAATCCAGGGTTGTGAATTCAGTCCTTGAGGGGAGCACTTAGGGATCTGGGGCAAAAATTGGTCCTGCTAGTGAATGCAGGGGGCTGGACTCAATGACCTTTCAAGGTCCCTTTCAGTTCTAGGAGATTGGTATATCTCCAATTATTATTAATTTGTTTATTACAGAGCCCATGAGTTTCTGTGCTCTGTCCCTCGTCTACTCTGTTCCACCCCACAGGTGGCTGCATGGTAGTGGTGGGGAGTAGGGCTGTCAAGTTATTAAAATTTTTTTGATTAATTGTGAGATAAAAATTGTTCATGATTAATTGCACAAGTAATCGCCCCTTTACACAATAATAGAATACAATTTATTTCAATTTCTGGGATGTTTTCTACATTTTCAAATATATTTCTTTCAAATAGAATTCAGAATACAAAGTGTACAGTGCTCACTTTATATTTATTTTTTTATTACAAATATTTGCACTGTAAAAAAGAAATACAAGAATTAGTATTTTCAATTCACCTCATACAAGTACTGTTGTGCCAACTCTTTATCTGGAAAGTTGAACTTACAAATGTAGAATGATTTACAAATAATAACTGCACAGCCAATGGCATGTAAGCTGCTCCTTGGATTGTGCAACCGAATGACACTAGCCTATATCTCCGGTCCCAGACACAACCCTAGGAACCTCCATCTTGCATTGTCCAGTTATGTCCACTGGACACTGGGACCTTATTTGAGTGTGTCAATTTAACAAAGAAATTGATATGTACCAGGCCTCTTATCCCTAGGGGAATCTCTGACACTCTTCAAACCAAATCCACTGCTTCAGGTAGAATAAACAAACCAATTTATTAACTATAAAGATAGATTTTAGTGATTATAAGTCAAAGCAAAACAAGTCAGATTTGGTCAAATGAAGTAAAAGAAAAACCCATTCTAAGCCCTTTCAGTGCCCTTACAAACTTAGATGCTTCTCACCACAGGCTGGCTGGTTGCTCTTGAGCCAGGCTCTCCCCTTTGATCAGCGCTTCAGTCGCTTGCTGGTGGTGGTGTCTGTAGATGTAAGTGGAAGAGAGAGGAAGAGCCTGGCAAACATCTCTCTCTTTTATCATGTTCTTTCTTCCCTCTTGGCTCTGCCCCCCCCCTTCAGAGTCAGGTGAGCATTACCTCGTCGCAGTCCCAAACTGACCAAAGAAAGGGGGGTGACTCACTGGAGAGTGCAACACATCCTTTTGTTGCTACCTAGGTCAGTGTCCTTTGTTCCTGTGAGGCTGGGCTGGGTTTGTCCCATGCATGCCTTGATGAGGTGTGAACTGCCCCTCTGCTCTTACAGAGTTTTTGCCTGGGCTTATTTTAAGCCATGAGGATACATTTTCAGCCTCGTAACTATATACATTAAATTATAACCTATAACATGACAATAACATTACTGCAACAACAATTACTATAACATCACTATAACAACAATCCTAGGTGCATCATGAGGCTTCCAAAAACACCCAACATGACAAACTTTACATTGGAAACCACACAGTCCTTTTATAAGGATGAACATGGGGGTGCTCCCCCGAGGTACAGAGCGTCACAGGTACCTTCTTTGCATTTTGTCAAATCTGCAGTGAAGGTGTTCTTAAAATGAGCAACATTTGCCGAGTCATCATCCGATGCTACTGTAACAGGAAAGATATGGTAAAATACATAGCAGGAGATACACCATTCTCTCCTAAGAATGTCAGTCACAAATTACATTAACACCTTGCTTTTTTAACAAGCATCGTGAATATGTTAGTACATCGTCTGGAATGGTGGCCAAAGCATGAAGGAGCATGTGAATGTTTAGCATATGTGGCACGTAAATACCTTGCATTGCCACCTACAAAAGTGCCATGCAAACGCCTCTTCTCACTTTTGGGTGACACTGCAAATAAGAAGCAGGCAGCGTTATCTCCTGTAAATGTAACCAACTTGTTTGTCTGAGCGATTGGCTGAACAAGAAGCAAGACTGAGAGGATGTGTAGGCTCTAAGTTTTCCATTGGTTGTTTTTTTTTTGAGTGCAATTATGTAACAAAAAATTCTACATTTGTCAATTGCACTTTCACAATAAAGAGATTGCACTGCAGTACTTGTATGAGGTGAATTGCAAAATACTATTTCTTTTACCATTTTTACAGTGCAAATATTTGTAATCCAAAATACAGTAAAAGCTGTTTTTTCCAGCACTTCACCAACCGGAATGCTCTATATATTGGCATTTCATCTAGTCCATTTCCCTGCTCAAAGCAGGACCAATCCCCATATGGCCCCCTCAAGGATTGAATTTACAACCGTAATGATCAAGTGATTTCTCTCCTGCCATCCATCTCCACCCTCTGACAGAGGCTAGGGACTCCATTCCTTACCCATACTGGCTAATAGTCATTAATGGACTTAACCTCCATGCAGCTATCTGTTTCCTAGAGACTGGCTCTATGGGGTCCCTCACAAACTGGAGACGGTTACTGTGGGTTTGTCTTTAGTATAGCTTATGTACATACTCCACGAACTCAGCATTTGAGCTTGTTTTTTTCTTTTTTTTGCGAACAGGAACTGCTAACGAGGAGTTTCTCAAGGAAGTTCTCCAGGTGACGGAGGAGCAAACACTGCATCCTTGGGGTAAGTGACTGTCTGTAGTGCATGTTTGCTTGTGGTTGGGGGTTACTTGCTGTTTGCTGAGCTTGTGTTTGTCAGTCTGTTTGATTGGTTGGTTGTTTGAAGGACCATGCGCTGTGGCTGGCAGTTGGAGGCTGTGAGCTTCAAAGGAAGGTCTGAAAGCTAGAAGCCTCTGGTAATTGGCTGAGCCTTAATCAGTGGGCGGGGCATTCACACAGGCCAGGGCTTTATAAGGCCACACAAAAGCAACCAGGGAGCTTTGTGAACAGGGGCTGCTAACAGGGAGTTTCGCAAGGGAGCTGTGAAGGGGAGTGGGAAGGGAGCGGGGCTCCCGTGCGGGTGCTATCTGTTTCCCTTTATTCCTCTTAAAACCTATAAACCAAACTACATTCCAAACTTCATGCTTTAAACAACCCTTTCAGAAACTCTAGGAGAAAATGTGGGCAGAAGCCCAGCTGCGTAGTGGGGGCTATCCAGTTTATTGCACTGGGTGTAGCATGTATGATTACCTGCCCTGTGGGTGGGTAGCATATGTGTGCAGTCGGTGCAAGGATCTTCTGGCTCTCAGAGACCACGTACGGACTTTGGAGGCCAGGGTGGTGGAACTGGAGAAGCTAAGAGAGGTGGAGAGGTATGTTGATGAGGCTTTCAGGGACACTGTAGAATTGTCCCACCTCCAGTCAGACAGCCCCTGCTCTGTTGAGGAGGATGAAAGGCCCAGGGAAGCAGAGCAGTCAATGGGAGCAGAGGGAAACTTTCCCATAGTTGGGACCAGGGCCGGCTCCAGACCCCAGCGTGCCAAGCGCGCGCTTGGGGCGGCGTGCCGCGGGAGGTCGGCAGGCGGCTCCGGTGGACCTCCCGCAGGCATGCCTGCGGAGGGTCCGCTGGTCCCGCGGCTTCGGTGGAGCATCCGCAGGCGTGCATGCGGGAGGTCCACCGGCGCCGCGGGAGCAGCGGACCCTCCGCAGGCACATCTGCAGGAGGTCCACCGGAGCCGCAGGACCGGCGACCGCCAGAGCGCCCCCCGGCGTGCCGCTGTGCTTGGGGCGACGCAAATCCTAGAGCCGCCCCTGGTTGGGACCCTCCTTCCAGATGGTGCTGGGGTTGCCTCTCGCACTGAGGTTGCCACTCCAGGGGAGGGAACTCCAGTTGCTAGGAAAAGGCAGGTGTTAGTAATGGGAGATTCGATCATTAGAAACATAGATAGCTGGGTTTGTGATGACCGGGAGAACTGTATAGTGACTTGCCTGCCTCGTGCGAAGGTTGCGGAATTCTCGAGGCATCTAGACAGACTTATGTGTAGTGCTGGGGAGGAGCTGTTGGTCATGGTACATGTAGGTACCCATGACATAGGGAAGGGTAGGAGAGATGTCCTGGAGGCCAAATGTAGGCTGCTAGGGAAGAGACTGAAATCCAGGACCTCTATGGTGGCATTCTGAGAAATGCCATCAGTTCCACGCGCAGGGCCAGGTAGGCAGGCAGAGCTTCAGAGTCTCAATGGGTGGATGAGATGATGATGTAGAGAGGAGGGGTTTACATTCATTAGGAACTGGGGAAACTTTTGGGATGGGGGGAGCCTATACAGGAGAGATGGGCTCCACCTAAACCAAAGTGGAACCAGACTGCTGGCTCTAAACATTAAAAAGATTGTAGAGCAGTTTTTAAACTAGGAGATAGGGGAAAGCCGACTGCTGCAGAGGAGCATGTGGATCAGACACAGACTTCTCTTAGGGGAGAGTCTGATGACAGAGAATCTCCAGGTTATAGTCAGGAGCAGAGGATGGAAGAGTATAATGTAAGGGCCAGATCAGATCAGATGATAAACAGTCACATAAAAAAGAATCTGGCACATCAGAAAAGGGCAGGCAAATAAACAGTGACAAGTTTTTAAAGTGCTTGTACACAAATGCTAGAAGTCTAAATAATAAGATGGGTGAACTAGAGTGCCTTGTGATAAAGGAGGACATTGATATAATAGGCATCACAGAAACCTGGTGGACTGAGAGCAATCAATGGGACACAATCATTCCGGGGTACAAAATATTTCGGAAGGACAGAACAGGTCATGCAGGGGTGGGTGTGGCACTATATGTGAAAGAAAATGAAGAATGAAATGAAGTAAAAATCTTAAGTGAATCCACATGTTCCATAGAATCTCTATGGATAGAAATTTCATGCTCTAATAAGAATATAACATTAGGGATCTATTATCGACCACCTGACCAGGACAGTGATAGTGATGATGAAATGCTAAGGGAAATTAGAGAGGCTATCAAAATTAAGAACTCATTAATAGTGGGGGATTTCAATTATCCCCATATTGACTGGGGACATTTCACTTCAGGACGAAATGCAGGGATAAAATTTCTCAATACTTTTAATGACTGCTTCATGGAGCAGCTGGTATGGAAACCCACAAGGGGAGAGGCAACACTAGATTTAATAGTGAGTGGAGCTCAGGAGCTGGTCCAAGAGGTAACTATAGCAGGACCGCTTGGAAATAGTGACCATAATACAATAGCATTCAACATCCCTGTGGTGGGAAGAACATCTCAACAGCAGTTGAGATGGCACTGTGGCTTTTAATTTCATAAGTGGCAACTATGCAAAAATGAGGGGGTTAGTTAAACAAAAGTTAAAAGGTACAGTGACTAAAGTGAAATCCCTGCAAACTGCATGGGCGCTTATTAAAGACACCATAATAGAGGCCCAACTTCAATGTATACCCCAAATTAAGAAACACAGTAAAAGAACTAAAAAGGAACCACCGTGGCTTAAGAACCCTGTAAAAGAAGCAGTGAGAGATAAAAAGTCTTCCTTTAAAAATTAGAAGTCAAATCCTAGCGAGGCAAATAGAAAGGAGCATAAAGACTGCCAAAGTAAGTGCAAGAGTGTAAAAAGAAAAGCCAAAGAGGAGTTTGAAGAACGGCTAGCCAAAAACTTCAAAGGTAATAACAGAATGGTTTTTAAGTAAATCAGAAGCAGGAAGCCTGCTAAACAACCAGTGGGGCCCCTTGATGATCGAGATACAAAAGAAGCACTTCAAGACGATAAAGTCATTGTGGAGAAACTAAATGGATTCTTTGCTTCAGACTTCACGGCTGAGGATGTTAGGGAGATTCCCAAACCTGAGCTGGCTTTTGTAGGTGACAAATCTGAGGAACTGTCACAGATTGAAGTGTCACTAGAGGAGGTTTTGGAATTAATTGATAAACTCAATATTAACAAGTCACCGGGACCAGATGGCATTCACCCAAGAGTTCTGAAAGAACTCAAATGTGAAGTTGCAGAACTATTAACTAAGGTTTGTAACCTGTCCTTTAAATCGGCTTCTGTACCCAATGACTGGAAGTTAGCTAATGAAATGCCAATATTTAAAAAGGGCTCTAGAGGTGATTCCGGCAATTACAGACCGGTAAGTCTATCGTCGGTACCGGGCAAATTAGTCGAAACAATAGTTAAGAATAAAATTGTCAGACACATAGTAAAACAAACTGTTGAGCAATAGTCAACATGGTTTCTGTAAAGGGTAATTATGTCTTAGTAATCTATTAGAGTTCTTTGAAGGGGTCAACAAACATGTGGACAAGGGGGATCCAGTGGATGCAGTGTACTTAGATTTCCAGAAAGCCTTTGACAAGGTCCCTCACCAAAGGCTGTTATGTAAATTAAGTTGTCATAGGATAAAAGGGAAGAAACTTTCATGGACTGAGATCTGGTTAAAAGACAGGGAACAAAGGATAGGAATTAATGGTAATTTCTCAGAATGGAGAGGGGTAACTAGTGGTGTTCCCCAAGGGTCAGTCCTAGGACCAATCCTATTCAATTTATTCATAAATGATCTGGAGAAAGGGGTAAACAGTGAGGTGACACGAAAGTTGCAGATGACACGAAAGTTAGTTAAGACCAAGATACTGAAGACCAAAGCAGACTGTGAGGAACTTCAAAAAGATCTCACAAAACTATATGATTGGGCAACAAAATGGCAAATGAAATCGAATGTGGATAAATGTAAAGTAATGCACATTGGAAAAAATAACCCCAACTATACATACAATATGATGGGGGCTAATTTAGCTACAGTGAGTCAGGAAAACGATTTTAGCGTCATCGTGGATAGTTCTCTGAAGATGGCCACGCATTGTGCAGAGGCGGTCAAAAAAGCAAACAGGATGTTAGGAATCGTTAAAAATGGGATAGAGAATAAGACTGAGAATATATTATTGCCTTTATATAAATCCATGGTACGCCCACATCTCGAATACTGCGTACAAATGTGGTCTCCTCACCTTAAAAAAGATATGCTGGCACTAGAAAAGGTTCAGAAAAGGGCAACTAAAATGATTAGGGGTTTGGAGAGGGACACTCATAGCATGGTGTTATATCCCTTCCCATCCTTACTAATAGCCACTGATGGACCTATTCTCCAGGAATTTATCTAGTTCTTTTTAAAATCCTGTTCTAGTTTTGGTCTTCACAGCATCCCCTGCAAAAAGTTCCACGGGTTGACTGTATGTTGTGTGAAGAAGTACTTCCTCTTGTTTTTTTAAAAGCTGCTGCCTATTAATTTCATTGGGTGACTGCTAGTTCTTGTGTTATGTTAAGGATTAAATAACATTTCCTTATTCACTTTCTTTACACCAGTCAAGATTTTATAGACGTCTATCATATCCCCCCCTTAGTCATCTCTGTTCTAAGTTGAAAATTCTCAGTCATTTTAATCTCTCCTCCTGTTTCATACCCCTAATAATTTTAGTTGCCCATGGGGTGACCAGATCTGCACACTGTATTCAAGGTGTGCACGTACCATGGATTTATATACAGGCAATATGATATTTTCTGTCTTATTATCTATCCCTTTCTTAATGATTCCCAACATTCCCTTTGCTTTTTTGACTGCCACTGCACGTTGAGTGGATGTTTTCAGAAAACTATCCACAATGATTCCAAGATCTTTCTTGAGTGTTTAATAGCTAATTCAGACTCCATCATTTTGGATTGTGACAAAGTTCCTCCTCTATCTTGGTGGGTCCTGTGCTTATTTGGCAGATTTGCTCACCTCAGTGATCTTCCCCACAGTCTGGGTCAACTCCTCCTGTGTCTGATCAGGAGTTGGGAGGTTTGTGGGGAACCCGGGCCCGCCCTCTACTCCGGGTCCCAGCCCAGGGCCCTGTGAATTGCAGCTGTCTATAGTGCCTCCTGCACCAGCTGCATGACAGCTACAACTCCCTGGGCTACTTCACCATGGCCTCCTCCAAACACCTTCTTTATCCTCACCACAGGACCTTCCTCCTGGTGTCTGATAACACTTGTACTCCTTAGTCCTCCAGCAGCACACCCTCTCACTCTCAGCTACTTGTGCCTCTTGCTCCCAGCTCCTCACACACACTCCCCCCTCCCTGAGTGGAGTGAGCGCCTTTTTAAACCCAGGCGCCCTGATTAGCCTGGCTTGATTGGCTGCAGGTGTTCTAATCAGCCTGGCTGCCTTAATTAGTTCTAGCAGGTTCCTGATTACTCTAGTGAAGCCCCTGCTCTGGTCACTTAGGGAACAGAAAACTACTCATCCAGTGACCAGTATATTTGAGCTCTACCAGACTCCTGTATCCCACTGGCCTGGGTCTGTCACAGTATGTATAGTTGAGATTGTTTTCCAATGTGCGTTACTTTGCATTTATCAGCATTGAATTTCATCTGCCTTTTTGTTGCCCAGTTACTCAGTTTTGTGAGTTCCCTTTGTAACTTTTTGCAGTCTGCCTGGGACTTAGAATCATAGAATGTCAGGGTTGGAAGTGTTCTCAGGAGGTCATCTAGTCCAACCCCCTGCTCAAAGCAGGAGTAATCCCCAACGAAATCATCCCAGCCAGGGCTTTGTCATGCCTGACCTTAAAAACCTCTAAGGAAGGAGATTCCACCACCGCCCTAGGTAACTCATTCCAGTGCTTCACCACCCTCCTAGTGAAAAAGCTTTTCCTAATATCCAACCTAAACCTCCTGCACTGCAACTTGAGACCAATACTCCTTGTTTTGTCATCTGGTACCACTGAGAACAGTCTAGATCCATCCTCTTTGGGACCCCCTTTCAGGTAGTTGAAAGCAGCTATCAAATCCCCCCCAATTCTTCTCTTCTGCAAACTAAACAATACCAGTTCCCTCAGCCTCTCCTCATAAGTCATGTCCTCCAGCCCCCTAACCATTTTTGTTGCTCTCTGCTGGACTCTTTCCAATTTTTCCACATCCTTCTTGTAGTGTGGGGCCGAAAACTGGAAACAGTACTCCAGATGAGGCCTCACCAATGTCGAATGGAGAGGAATGACCACGTCCCTCCATCTGCTGGCAATGCCCCTAATTATACAGCCCAAAATGCTGTTAGCTTTCTTGACAACAAGGGCACACTGTTGACTCATATGCAGATTCTTGTCCACTGGAACTCCTAGGTACTTTGTTGCAAAACTGCTTCCTAGACATTAGGTCCGTAGTCTGTAACAGTGAATGGGTTTCTTCCATCCTTAACTATCTTGAATAGATTTATATCATCTGCAAATTTTGCCACCTCACTGTTTACCCATTTTTCTAGATCATTTATGAGTATGTTGAACAGTACTGGTCCCAGTACCAACCCCTCAGGGATACCACTATTTATTTCTCTCCATTCTGAAAAACTGATAATTTATTCCTACCCTTTGTTTCCCACCTTTAACCAGATCCATGAGAGGACTTTCCCCTTATTCCATGATGGCTTACTTTTCAAAAGTCAATTTAAATTAAATACATTTTTTTTAAATTATATTTTGTTAGAAATCTAGACCTGTTATATGTATTGGTATAACTTGTATTATCCTTCTGTTAAATTTGCATTATCGTAACAAAACATTTTACTTTATTCCTATCTCTTTTATATATATCACCAGCTCTGACACCCCCCCTGTAAATTCGAATACCCCCACAATTTCAATTTCTTGGGAAACCACTGAGAGGGAGGGAGGAAGTGGGGAGGCTGTGCGCCGCAAGACAGCTGATTGCCACTGGCAGGAGTCGGGGGGAGTAGGGGGAAGACGCTGATTCCTGGGGGCCACCGGCATGCGGGAGGAACTGGGAGGGGCAGGAGAGCTGATGGGGGGCTGCCAGGCTGTTTAATACCTGTATTAAATTGCTTGTTTAAAATTGTTTAAAATGTATATAATGCCTTTTGTCTGGCAAAAATTTTTTCCCTGGAACCTGATCCCCCCTATTTACATTAATTCTTATGGGGAAATTGGATTCGCTAAACATTGTTTTGCTTAAAGTCGCATTTTTCAGGGCCATAACTACAACGTTAAGTGAGGAATTACAGTATTTTACACGCATCACCACCTAGTGGCTGAGCAGTATACTACAGCTTAGCACTCCATTAGACAGCATGTCGGGCTGTCAAACTCCAGGTTGGGGGGGAGCCAGGCCTGAGGGGAGCAGGGTGTGGGGGTCCTTCAGAGGTGCAGGCAGTGTGAAAGGAGGTTGCTCGATTTGGAAGGGCTGGTGCAGTGTCACTGGTTCCGACGTCGCTCACCGGGTCTTGTCTTTTGTCGGCTACTTAGGGCTCTTCTGTACTGGAAACATTACAGTGGCACGGTGGCAGCTCTGCAGCTACAGCACTTCTGTGTAGATGCGACCGATGCCGACAGGAGGGGCAGGAGGGTCAATCCACCTCTCTGAGAGGCAGTAGATAGGTCACTGAAATACAACATGCAGCTGAGTCTTTTCTCTCAGTGTATCAAGAGATGTGAGGGGAGAGCTCACTCAGGCCACGGCTTACACCAGCCAATGTTTGGAGATCCCCATGGTGACCAGCCATGGATACAGAGACTTACCTCATTTCTTTGCTTTCTTCCAGCTTCCATGACAGGATTCCCCATGACACGTAAATACAAACATAGACATAGGGTGTGAAGTCTGTCCATATGTGTGGGGTGCATGCTGCAGGGTGCAGCTATCTCATAAATTGGGGTGAGGAAGGGATGAGTTAAGGTTATTTAATCTAGTCATTCAAGTGTAGGACTGGAGACCTGGATTCAAATCCTGCCTCCACCAGACTCACCCCATGGTCTCAGCCCATCACTTCCTCACTACATGTCCTAGTTTCCCCACCAGTGAATTGTTAACAAGGTGGGCTGTGTGGCAGAGTGCAGGGCATTCTGGCTGTTGGATACCGGTGGTAATCCCCAGCCATCCAGCATCCGAAGGGCTCACCCTTGCCCAGTAAGGCTGATTGAAATTTTGGCTCTGGCAGTGGCTGTTTGAGCTGTGCCACCTCACTGTTTACTTATTTTTCTAGATCATTTATGCATATGTTGAACAGTACTGTTCCCAGTACCAACCCCTCAGGGATACCACTATTTATCTCTCTCTATTCTGAAAAACTGATAATTTATTCCTACCCTTTGTTTCCCACCTTTTAACCAGATATTGATCCATGAGAGGACTTTCCCCTTATCCCATGATGGCTTACTTTTCAAAAGTCAATTTAAATTAAATACATTTTAAAAAAAACCATTATATAATGTTAGAAATCTAGACCTGCTATATGTTTTGGTATAACTTGTATTATCCTTATGTTAAATTTGCATTAGCCTAAGAAAACATTTACTTTATTCATATCTCTTTTTTATATCTCATCGGCTCTGACACCCCCCCCCCCCCATAAATTCGAACACCCACCCTGTCATAAACAGATAGTTAAGGGTTAAGGTCTCTTTTACCTGTAAAGGGTTAACAAGCTCAGTAACCTGATGAACACCTGACCAGAGGACCAATCAAGGGACAAGATAATTTCAAATCTCTGTGGAGGGAAGTCTTTGTCTGTGTTCTTTGGATCTAAGAGAGGCCAGGACTTGTGCTTTGCCGGCTACTTAGGGCTCTTCTGCACTAAACATTACAGTGGCAGCTCTGCAGCTGTAGCACTTCTGTGTAGATGTGACCGACGCTGACAGGAGAGGCAGTAGATAGGTCACTGAAATACAACATGCAGCTGAGTCTTTTCTCTCAGTGCATCAAGAGATGGCAGGTGAGAGCTCATTCAGGCCACGGCTTACGTCAGCCAATGTTTGGAGATTCCCAAGGTGTCCAGCCATATAGACAGACACTTACCTCATCTCTTTGCTTTCTTTCAGCTTCCATGACAGGATTCCCCATGAGAGGTAAATACAAACATAGGCAGAGGGTGTGGAGTCTGTCTGTATGTGTTGGGTGCATGCTGCAGGGTGCAGCTCTCTCATAAATTGGGGTGAGGAAGGGACAAGTTAAAGTTATGTAATCTAGTCATTCAAGTGTAGGACTGGAGACCTGGGTTCAAATCCTGCCTCCACCAGACTCACCCCATGGTCTCAGCCCATCACTTCCTCACTACGTGTCCTAGTTTCCCCACCAGTGAATAGTTAACAAGGCGGGCTGTGTGGCAGAGTGCAGGGCATTCTGGCTGTTGGATACCGGTGGAAATCCCCAGCCATCCTGCATCCGAAGGGCTCACCTTTGCCCAGTAAGGCTGATTGAAATTTTGGCTCTGGCAGCAGCGGTTTGAGCTGTGTCAGTCTGAGGTGACCCCAGATTTACCCTGGGATAGGATCTGCCCCAACAGATATTTTGCCTTTAGTTATTGTTAGACTTGTATTATCTCAGCTCTGGCTGTGGCTGGTGAGTGGTCCCACCCCTGCACAGGGCAAATGGAGATGCTGTGTACTGACACTGGGGGCCGTGATGCTACCTGGGCCTGTGAGAGGTGGGGGTGGGGTACCAGGGGATGGGCTGCCATGGTGCCGTCACCACAGGAGGGTGTTCAGTTCTGTCTGGACACTGTGGAATATAGAGGAGCTGAGTCAGCCCCAGGGGAGTCTTTGGGGAGCAGAACTACAGCCCCGTGAGGCTGCTGCTGTTGGCTCTGGCCAGGCATGATCATCGGGGCGCAGACAGGGAGGGAGCCCAGGAAGGGGCAAAGGGCAGTTTAGTCTCCTGACCAGTTTTGCCCTTTGCCCCGCGGCTGGGAGCCGCTCAGACTGAGGGCTGGCCTGTCCTGTCATGGAGGGGAATTAACCCCAGCGGCTCATTTCACATTTTGGGCGTCAGAGAGCTGCTGTGGCTGCGACTTCCACTCACTACCAGGTTGGACCCAGTGCCCCAGACATGAAAGCCAAGTGCCTGTTCCCCACACAACAGGCCCTGGGCTGAGCTGGGATGAAACGGGAAATGGTGCCCTCCGGGGGACAAGCCCCTAGTCTCCTTCCCTCAATGTACTGCATCAGTTCATCCCCTCCACACAGACTGTGTGGAGTAAGCATTCCCTGCAGAGAAAGACCCTGTGTCCCATTCTCCATCCCATGAGTCAGCCATTCCCCCATGCCTGGGGCTGGATCAGAACTGGTGACCTCCAGAGAGGAACCCCGCAGTGTTCCATTCCCAGCCTACCTGAACCAACCAGTCTGCCACACTGGGACTGAATGGCAGCCCGAGCAAACTATATGGAACAAGCACCATCCCTGAGTGTTTCTTCCCTTGGGTGTTTCAAGACTCAGGCATCTCAGAAGTAGCTCAGCTCCGACTGGTGAATGGTTCAAGTCGCTGCGCTGGGAGAGTCGAGGTGCTTTACAACCAGGTGTGGGGAACCGTGTGTGATCATGATTGGGACATAACTGATGCTGGAGTCGTGTGCAGGCAGCTGGGCTGTGGGACGGCGTTATCAGCCCCAGGAGGGGCTCGATTTGGGCAAGGATCAGACCCTATCTGGCTGGATGACGTCACCTGCACTGGGACAGAAGTTGCCCTCTCCAGTTGCGGGGCTCAGCCTTGGGGAGACAATAACTGTAACCACGGAGAAGATGCCGGTGTTGTGTGCTCAGGTAACCTTCATCTACCACCCTGCCTGTTTCAGGGAGCAGGCTGGGAAGCACATTACGGGGCGTTGTCCTCTCACAGCCAGTACTGACTCCAGCACGGTGCTTAGGGCCTGTGCTTCAGAGAGCAATTTGGCGGGTCCAGTAGAGAGACCTCTCCTCTCAGTCTGTGCTGACACAAATTGCCATGTGCTGAAGGGAGCGGTGTCGGGGCTCAGTAGGAGACACTCTACTGATGTCAGTGCTGGCCCCAAAGGGGGCCCGTGGTGCAGGTAGGGGTGAGTCAGTAGGGGGCTCTCTCCCTTTGCAGTTGTGCTGGCCCTAATGACCTGGTGCGGTGCCATGCGCCCCTCCAATGAGGATGCCTTGTCTGTGCCCGCTGGGGGTCAGCTCCCCGACTCCCTTGGCCACAGGCCACACAAGATGTGCCCTCTAGGCCTTGTGGGGTGGGGGGTGACCTCTCTCCAGATTGGCAATAGGGACATTCACCCTTCGGCCTACCGAGAGTCCCTTTGTAGCATCCAGTCCCTGTCTCGCTGGGCATTCACAGCAGTCACAGATCTTCTGCTCCCAAAGGAACAGGGTCTCAAGGTGACCCGTTCCACCTCCCATCTCTGCCCCGATCAACACACAGCCCAAATTCCTTCATATTCACACCAAGGACAAGTGATTTCACAGGGTGTAGCGATTCAAGGGGTAGCAAGGAGACGGGTTGGAAAGAAACGGTTCCATGGCCCATAAAATCATACCACGCTGACTAGAGCCTGGCCTTTGTCTTTGCAAATTCTTAGGCCCCGACTGGGCCCGGACAGTGAATATAGCCTGTCTCCACGGCTGTCCTTTGTTCTATGTGCTGATTGGCTCAGCCGAAAAGATTGCCATGGTGCAGGTGACAAGTTTCACTTCAGCACTTCTGGAGCCTCATATTCTACATTTTATAGCTCTCTTCAACTATGTCCCATCCAAACATCTTGCCCTCATTAGGGTGACGAGTGGGCTGCTGTCTCCTGGTAGAGACCTCGCATAGCACCTCTAGTGAGCTATTGTGCATATATGTCATTCAGGGGATCCCGGTATAACTCTAGGCAAACCTGTGCCCTCTGCCAGTTGGAGTCTATTTATCTCTGGGCCAGACTCCTCTGCGGCACAATGGGGACCTGGGTAACTGTAGCTCCCACTGGTTGGATTTGGTGTCAATGGAGCCTGCAGCTGCTCACTCAAACTAAAAATCCAGGGCCAATTTCTCAAGAGTCCAGTTCCCAATCACAGTGTTCCGGCGGCTTAGCATTTCAGGAGATAAGTCCTGAAGTTGTAACTTCCCCAAAAGCTGGACACAGGAGACGCAATTCTTGCTCACTTCCTGCCCTACACAGCCTACATATTCCCTGTCCTGTTTCTCAGCTGCCCTGTCCTACCCCAGAAGTGGCTGCATGTCAGTGGGGGGGTAGTCTTCTTCTTCCAGGTATGTCACAAGTCGATATTTGTCGAACTCTATGTATCTATGAATACCAGCGCCAGGAGTGAGGGTGTAAATCTTGTCCCCAGGAGGTTCCTGCCAGCAGAGCCGGGGGTGATCTTTTTAATTAAGTGCTCTAGTGGGAGCAATGGGTCAGACTGCCGTCCAGTCTGCCTAACTAGGTGAGAGCTGGCTGGGAGGGGAGTGGACAAACCTCAACATTGCCCAAGTGATTAGCCTGGTCAGTGATGGGGAGCCCTTGACAGGCAGTTGCTGTGTGCAGAGACCGGTCAGATCCGTTGGCGGGAGGTGCTACGTCGTCCAGCAACACGAGAGGTCAGATGCACAGGAACCTCCCTTAGTGTTTAGCCCTTGGGTGTTTGCAGACGCTGGCATCTCAGAAGTGGCTCAGCTCCGACTGGTGAATGGTTCGAGTCGCTGCGCTGGGAGAGTCGAGGTGCTTTACAACCAGGTGTGGGGAACCGTGTGTGATGGCGACTGGGACATAACTGATGCTGGAGTCGTGTGCAGGCAGCTGGGCTGTGGGACGGCGTTATCAGCCTCAGGAGGGGCTCGATTTGGGCAAGGATCTGACCGTATCTGGCTGGATGACGTCAACTGCACAGGGACAGAAAATACCCTCCCTGATTGCGGGGCTCGGCCTTGGGGAACGAATAACTGTACCCACGGAGAAGATGCCGGTGTTGTGTGCTCAGGTAACCTTCATCTACCACTCTGCCTGTTTCAGGGAGCAGGGTGGGAAGCACATTACGGGGCATTGTTCTCCCACAGCCGGTAATGACCCCAGCATGGTGCTTGTGGCCTGTGCTTCAGGGAGCAATATAGGGGTTCAAGTAAAGAGCCGTCTCCTCTCTGTCTCTGCTGACCCTAATTAGCCTGTGTTGCTCTTTGGGCCTGTGCTGCAGGGAGCAGTTTGGGGGCTCAGTAGGGGATGCTCACGCTCTCCCCTTCATGTCAGTGCTGGCCCCAAAGAAGGCCTGAGCTGCAGGTAGGGGTTTGTCAGTAGGGGTCTGTCATAAGTTTCACCCACACTCTGAACTTTAGGATACAGATGTGGGGACCTGCATGAGAACCCCTAAGCTTAATTACCAGCTTAGATCAGGTTGCTGCCACCACCCAAATAGTTTAAAACAGCTGTTTATGAGTCATTTGGGAAACTCTTTTTCCCCGCCACCCCTCCAAAATCTCTCCATCCCATGTACCGTAACCCTTCCCTGGGTAACCTTGAGAGTCTTCTCCACCAATTTCCTGGTGAACACCAATCCAAACCCCTTGGATCTTAAAACAAGGAAAAAATCACTCAGGTTCTTAAAAAGAAGACTTTTTATTAAGGAAAGAAAGGTGAAAAGAAAACCTCTGGGAGAGAGCATACAAGCTTCTCTCACACACAACAGATTGAAAACACAGAGAATGTTCCCCTGGGCAAAACCTTAGTTACACAAAAGAAATCCCAATTAGATTTTCCCTCTAATGCACAAGACAAGTCACACAAAAAAATAAACATAAACCTATTTATTTCTTCTCTAATACTCACTACCCCAGGTGATTCCTTGATCTTTTTCACTCCGGCACAGAACTTTAATGGACTCTGAGACAAAGGAAAACTTCCCTCCTTCCTCTTGAAAAATCTTGTCCCCCCCATTGGTTCCTCTGGTCAGGTGTCAGCTAGGCTAGGTGAACTTCTTAACCCTTTACAGGTCAAAGAGGCATTAACCCTTAACTGTCTGTATATGACAGGGGCTCTCTCCCTTTGCAGTTGCGCTTGCCCTAATGCCCTAGTGCGGTGCCATGGGCCCCTCCAATGAGGAAGCCTTGTCTGTGCCCACTGGGGGTCAGCTCCCCGACTCCCTCGGCGGCACTCTAGGCTTTGGGGGGTGGGGGGTGATCTCTCTCCAAGTTGGCAATAGGGACACTTCACCCTTTGGCCCTCCGAGAGTCCCTTTGCGGCATCCAGTCCCTGTCTCGCTGGGCATTCACAGCAGTCACAGATCTTCTGCTCCGAAAGGAACAAGGTCCCAAGGTGACCCGTTCCACCTCCAATCTCTGCCCCAATAAACGCACAGCCCTAGATCCCTTCATAGTCACACCAAGGACCAGTGATTTCACAGAGTGTAGTGATTCGATGGGCAGCAAGGAGACGGGTTGGAAAGAAATTATTCCTTGGCCAATAAAATCATACCACGCTGACTAGAGCCTAGACTCACTGAACGAGATACTTTTCAGTCTGGTAGAGCAACGCTCACCCCACAGTCCTTCCAGGGTTTTACTCCAGGCCTGGCTGTGATCTCCTGTTCCTGAGACAAACACTGTCAGCTGCCTCCTGGGTGAAAGGGAGCTCTTGTCCCCTCTCCTCTTTCTTTGTAGGTACAGACCATTGTCTCTTCTCAGAGGAGGGTCTCTCTTGAGATATAGTGCTGAGGGTCCTTTGTCTTTGTAAATTCTCATGTCCCGACTGAGCCCAAACAGTGAATATTGCCTGTCTCCACGGCTGTGCTTTGTTCTATTTGCTGATAGACTCAGCCGAAGGGATTGCCATGGCGCAGGTGACAAGCTTCACTTCAAAACCTCAGAGCATCATATTCTACATTTTACATCTCTCATCAACTATGTCCCATACAGACATCTTGTTCCCATGAGGTCGACCAGCGGGCTCTTGGTAGATACCTCGCATGCCACGTTTGTTGCGCTATTGTGCATATATCTCACCCAGGGGATGGCCATATAACTCTAGGCATCCCTGTGCCCTCTGACAGTTGGCATCTAGTTTTCTGTGGGCAGACTCCTCTGTGGCAGAATGGGACCTTGGGAGCACCCCAGTATGGTGCTAAGGGTCTGTACTGCAGGGAGCTGGTTCAGGGTCACAGTAAGTGTCGCTCTTCTCATGGTGTCAGTTCTGACCCCATTTCCCCCATGCAGTTCTACAGGCCTGTGCTGCAGGGAGCAGGATGGGGGCACTTTTGGGAGTGATCTCCCCTCACAGTCAGGGCTGGCCGCAGTGCCGCAGCACAGTACTTAGGATCTGTGCTGCAGGGAGCAGTACGTGAGAGACCCTCCCTATCGCTGATCGCTCTGATCCCTCTGCCCCACTACAGCACAATGGGGTGCTGGGTAACCGGAGATCCCATTTGTGGGATTTGGGGTTGAATGGTTCCTGCAGCCACTGAGGGATCCCTTTATGAAGTGTGGGGTTCTTTTCCCCATCACTCCGGGTGAGCTACATCTCAGCTAATTGCCCCTGAACCTGTAATATGCCCAACTGCTGTGACTAGAGACAGGTTCTTCCTCACTTCCTCTTCTACACTCCTTTCCCCTTTTGGGGGAGGGATAGCTCAGTGGTTTGAGCATTGGCCTGCTAAATCCAGGGTTGTGAATTCAATCCTTGAGGGGGCCACTTAGGGATCTGGGGCAAAAATTGGTCCTGCTAGTGAAGGCAGGGGGCTGGACTCAATGACCTTTTAAGGTTCCTTTCAGTTCTAGGAGATTGGTATATCTCCAATTATTATTAATTTTTATATTACAGAGCCCATGAGTTTCTGTGCTCTGTCTCTCATCTACTCTGTTCCACCCCACAGGTGGCTGCATGGTAGTGGTGGGGAGTAGGGCTGTCAAGTTATTTAAAAAAAATTGTGATTAATTGTGAGATAAAAATTGTTCATGATTAATTGGACAAATAATCGCCCCTTTACACAATAATAGAATACAATTTATTTCAATTTTGGGATGTTTTCTACATTTTCAAATGCATTGATTTCAAATACAATTCAGAATACAAAGTGTACAGTGCTCACTTTATATTTATTTTTTATTACAAATATTTGCACTGTAAAAAAGAAACACAAGAAATAGTATTTTCAATTCACCTCATGCAAGTACTGTTGTGCCAGCTCTTTATCAGGAAAGTTGAACTTACAAATGTAGAATGATTTACAAATAATAACTGCACAGCCTCTGGCATGGAAGCTGCTCCTTGGATTGTGCAACCGAATGACACTAGCCAATATCTCCGGTCCCAGACACAACCCTAGGAACCTCCATCTTGCATTGTCCAGTTATGCCCACTGGACACTGGGACCTTATTTGAGTGTGTCAATTTAACAATGAAATTGATATGTACCAGGCTTGTTATCCCGAGGGGAATCTCTGACATGCTTCAAACCAAACGCACTGCTTCAGGTAGAATAAACAAACCAATTTATTAACTATAAAGATAGATTTTAAGTGATTATAAGTCAAAGCAAAACAAGTCAGTTTTGGTCTAATGAAGTAAAAGAAAAACCCATTCTAAGCTGATCTGAACACTTTTAGTGCCCTTACAGACTTAGATGCTTCTTACTACAGGCTGGCTGGTTGCTCTTCAGCCAGGCTCTCCCCTTTGATCAGCGCTTCAGTCGCTTGCTGGTGGTGGTGTCTGTAGATGTAAGTGGAAGAGAGAAGAAGAGGATGGCAAACATCTCTCCCTTTTATCATGTACTTTCTTCCCTCTTGGCTCTGCCCCCTCCCCACCTTCAGAGTCAGCTGAGCATTACCTCGTCGCAGTCCCAAACTGACCAAAGGAAGGGGGTGACTCACTCCAGAGTCCAACACATCCTTTTGTTGCTGCCTAGGCCAGTGTCCTTTGTTCCTGTGAGGCTGGGCTGGGTTTGTCCCATGCATGCCTTGATGAGGTGTGAACTGCCCCTCTGCTCTTTGAGAGTTTTTGCCTGGGCTTATTTTAAGCCATGAGGATACATTTTCAGCCTCATAACTATATACATGAAATTATAACCTATAACATTACTGCAACAACAATTACTATAACATCACTATAAGAACAATCCTCGGTGCATCATGAGCCTTCCGAAGACACCCAACATGAGAAACTTTGCATTGGATACCACACCGTCCTTTTATAAGGATGAACATGGGGGTGCTCCCCCGAGGTACAGAGCGTCACAGGTACCTTCTTTGTATTTTGTCAAATCTGCAGTGAAGGTGTTCTTAAAATGAGCAACATTTGCTGAGTCATCATCCGAGACTACTGTAACATGAAAGATATGGCAGAATGCAGGTAAAATACATAGCAGGAGATACACAATTCTCCCCTAAGAATTTCAGTCACAAATTACATTAACACCTTGCTTTTTTAACTAGCATTATGAATATGTTAGTACGTCGTCTGGAATGGTGGCCAAAGCATGAAGGAGCATGTGAATATTTAGCATATCTGGCACGTAAATACCTTGCATTGCCACCTACAAAAGTGCCATGCAAACGCCTCTTCTCACTTTTGGGTGACACTGCAAATAAGAAGCAGGCAGCATTATCTCCCGTAAATGTAAACAAACTGGTTTGTCTGAGCAATTGGCTGAACAAGAAGTAAGACTGGGAGGATGTGTAGGCTCTAAGTTTTCCATTGGTTGGGGTTTTTTTGAGTGCAATTTTGTAACAAAAAAAATTCTACATTTGTAAATTGCACTTTCAAATTAAAGAGATTGCACTGCATTACTTGTATGAGGTGAATTGCAAAATACTATTTCTTTTACCATTTTTACAGTGCAAATATTTGTAATCCAAAATACAGTAACAGCTGTTTTTTCCAGCACTTCACCAACCGGAAAGCTCTATATATTGGCATTTCTGATCTTCATTGAAATACCGGTTTATAGTTTGGTTGGCGCAGGCAGGGCCGCCCAGACGATTCAGGGGGCCAGGGGGAAAGCAATTTCGTGGGCCCCTTCCATAAAAAAAATGGCAATTCTATATTCTCATGGGGGCCCTGCATTGCCCGGGGCAAATTGCTCCACTTGCTCCTCCCACCCCCACGGGCGGCCCTGGGAAAAATAAACCTTCCACATCTTGGCACAAACCCAGTTTTGAGAAAACTTCTTGACAAGGTATCACTGGTTCTCAGCAGCAGCTAGTGCTAAAAGGCACTAAAGCTCATTAAAAGGGTTGGACAAATATTTTCCATCAAAACTTTTTTTGGTTTGAAAACTAGGGTTTTTTAAAAAGCAGAAAAAAATCACGGACAATGTCTGCTTTCCTTCAAAATTTGTTGTGGTTTTTTTAATGAAAAGCTGAAATTAGTCTGCCAAAACCTGAACATGGTTTGGGGTTTCAGAAATGTTTGTTGCTTGCTTTGTTTGATTGTTTAAAAGAAACAATAAAAAAATTCTGCTTAAAAAAAATCCAAAACTTTTGAACCACCTCAGCTTGTGACCAAACGCCTGAACTCATCCAGTCAGAGATTTTTTTCAGGTTTCTGATACTCTGCTGGCTTCCTTGACTCATATCTGTCTCCATAACTTTGGGTTCTTCTTCGAGTGATTGCTCATATGCATTCCAGTTAGGTGTGCGCGCGCCGCGTGCACGCTCGTCGGATTTTTACCCTAGCAACACTCGGTGGGTCAGCTAGGCACCCCCTGGAGTGGCGCCGCTATAGCGCTAGATATAAACCCCTGCCGACCCGTCCGCCCCTCAGTTCCTTCTTACCGCCCGTGACGGTCGTTGGAACGGTGGAGTGCGGCACTGCTGACCTCCACAGCCCTAGCTTCTCACTGGTTTTCTCTACATTGTTGATGTATATAGTTCGATTAGTATAGTTAGATTTAGTTAATAGTTTAGTTGTAGTTAGTATATAGTTACTCAGGGAAATTGGGGGGCTAGTCCCTTCTTTTTCCCCCAACTCGGTGCGGGCCCATGCCTAAGGCACCGGGATTTAAGCCGTGCTCGGCCTGCCAGAAGCCGATGCCGGTTGGAGACCCTCACGATTCTTGCCTGCGGTGCTTAGGAGAGTCTCACCTTCCAGATATGTGCCGCATTTGCAAGTCTTTCAAGCCGAGGACAGTCACACAGTCTCTCGGCACCGCCTTGGCCTTCGAGACAGCCATCCGTCTCCTCCCAGGCCGACAGTGCAGCTGACCAGCGCACCGAGCCTCAAGGTCAGGACCAACTCCTCCTCAATGGGCCTTCTGGACTCCGTGGGCATACCACGAGGCACAAGGAGCCCCCTTTGCCACTCAGCGCTCCAGGCCCTCCGACCACCGAGCGCCTGAGGCCATGGTCAGCAGGCCTCCTCTCACTGCTGAGGAAGAGGTGCTACTGATGTCCGCGGAGGCTGAGCCTCCTCCTGTTGATGAAGCGCCACAGCAGCTCTCTGAGCCTCCGCAGGGCACTTTGGTCCCCGGCCTGTCATCCTCTTCCTCCTCGGATGAAGCAGTTGCAGGGACATCCGCCTCGGGCCCTCCTCTGATTGACCTTCAGGCCCATCAGGACTTGTTGCGGCGGGTGGCCCAGAACATAAACCTGCCGATTGAGGAGGTGGCGGAATACGACGACCCAGTCGTGAATATAATTTCGGCGGATGCGCCTCTTCAGGTGACCCTGCCGTTTATCCGCACTATTCAGCGGACTGCGGATACCATATGGCAGTCACCGGCTTCCATCCCTCCGACCACCCGGGGAGTGGAAAGGAAATACATGGTCCCGTCCAAGGGCTATGAGTACCTCCTACACTCACCCTGCTCCATGCTCGTTGGTGGTCCAATCGGTCAATGACCGTGAACGCCATGGCCAACAAGCGCCGGCGCCTAAGTCCAAGGAGGCGCGGCGCATGGACCTTTTAGGCCGCAAGGTCTACTCAGCCGGTGGCCTTCAGTTATGGGTTGCCAATCAACTGGCTTTCCTGAGCAGATACACCTTTAACACCTTGGTGTCTCTGTCTAAATTCACTGAGCTTGTGCCACAGGAATCCCGTCCTGAGTTCACGGCCCTTTTGGAGGAGGGTAAGAAAGTGTCCCGGTCGGCCCTCCAAGCCTCTCTGGACTCGGCAGATTCGGGAGCCAGGACCTTGGCCTCTGGGGTAACCATGAGGCGCATTTCGTGGCTTCAGGCCTCGACGCTCCCGCCGGAGGTACAGCAGACAATTCAGGACTTGCCTTTTGACGGCCAAGGTCTCTTCTCGGAGAAGACTGACCCAAGGCTGCAGACCCTTAAGGATGGTCACGTCACGATCCGTTCCCTGGGCATGCACACCCTGGTGACCCAGAGGAGGTCCTTCCGGCCCCAACCATACCGCCCTTACAAGCAGCCCAGGCCGCGACCGGACAATAGGCGCCGGGGCAGAGTGAACCGGCACAGACAGTCGGGCAATCAGGGGAACCAGTCCCAACCGCCCTCGAAACCTGCTTCAGGGCCTAAGCAGAACATTTGATGGGACGCCCGAGGACGGCCCACCAGTTTCGTTACCGGATCCTTCTCTGTTATTTTACAACCGTCTCTCCCAATTCCTACCGGCTTGGTCCCAGATAACATCAGACAGCTGGGTACTTCGCACGGTGCAATCTGGTTACTGCCTCCAGTTTGTTTCGCCCCCTCCCTCCCACCCACCCTACCCGTCCCTCTTCAGGGACCCCTCTCACGAGCAAGTCCTCTTGCAAGAGGTCGAGACTCTGTTGAGTTTGGGTGCCATAGAGGAAGTGCCAGAAGGCATGAGGGGCAGGGGTTTTTACTCCTGCTACTTCCTGATCCCCAAGGCGAAGGGAGGTCTGCGTCCAATCCTAGACCTCCGAGAGCTCAACAGATTTCTGGTGAAGCTCAAGTTCCGCATGGTGACCCTGGGGACCATTATCCCCTCCCTGGATCCGGGAGACTGGTTTGCCGCCCTCGATATGAAGGACGCGTACTTCCATATCGCCATTTACCCTCCTCATTGACGCTACCTTCGCTTTGTCGTCAACCACCAGCACTACCAGTTCACGGTGCTCCCCTTCGGCCTCTCCACAGCACCGAGGGTCTTCACCAAGTGCATGGCGGTGGTCGCCGCGGCCCTCCACCGTCGTCGGATACATGTCTACCCGTATCTCGACGACTGGCTGGTCCGCGGAACGTCCCAGCAGATCGTAGCGCAGCAAATGTCCATGGTCATAGGTCTTTTTCACAAGCTAGGCCTTATGATCAACTCCGAGAAGTCTATCTTGACTCCAATGCAGAGGATAGAGTTCATTGGCGCAGTCCTGGACTCCAATCTGGCCAGAGCCTGCCTCCCTCTGCCTCGGTACCAGTCCATGGCTTCCATCATCTGAAGCCTCCAGTCCTTCCCGACAACAACGGTGCGCATATGCCTCAGCCTCCTAGGCCATATGGCAGCGTGCACTTTCATGACCCTATATGTGAAGCTCCGCCTTCGCACCTTTCAAACTTGGCTAGCATCGGTTTACCGCCCGCACAGGGACTTTATAGACACGGTGGTCACGATCCCGTGGTCAGCCCTCGACTCTCTCAACTGGTGGTTGGACCCAGAGGTGGTGTGTGCCGGAGTCCCATTCCACCCTCCCCACCCCTCCATCACTCTGACCACAGACACCTCGGCCATGGAGTGGGGTGCGCACCTCGGTAGCCTACACACCCAGGGCCGCTGGTCACCCCGCGAGCTGACCCTGCATATCAACATCAGGGAACTGAGAGCAGTTCGCTTGGCGTGCCAAACTTTTCGCTCCCACCTCCAAGGTCGCTGCGTGTCTGTCTTCACAGACAACACGACAGCGATGTTCTACATAAACAAGCAGGGCGGGGCACGTTCCTCCCTGCTTTGCACAGAAGTGATGCAACTGTGGGACTTCTGCATAGCCCACTCCATACATTTAGTAGCATCGTTTCTTCCGGGAGTACAGAACACGCTGGCAGACCATCTTAGCAGGTCATTCCTCTCCCACGAGTGGTCGATTCGTCCCGATGTTATCCACACAGTTTTCCAGAGGTGGGGCTTTCCCCAAATAGACCTTGTAGTGAGTCGGTGTGGCTCCCCTCCTGCCCAGCAGAGGGAGCGCCCTTGCAGACACCCAAGTGGGCGGAGCCACCACCACCTGTCCCCGCCCCCCGGAAGTCAAGGGGCGGGGCAGGAAGTAGAAAAGCCGGCCGCCAGAGCTCAGTCAGAGCCCAGCCGCCGCCGGGAGCAGACGTGCCAGCGGGAGCTCCTGACTGGGAACCCTCCAGGACCCGAGGCAGCTGTCCTGTCTGGCCAGAGCTTCCCCATGCCCACTACGAAGAGGAGCCGCCGGAGCTTCCCCGTGACTGGTACTGGGAGGAGCCGCTGGAACTCTCCCGCGCCCACTACGAAGAGGAGCCGCCGGAGCTTCCCCGTCCCCACTGTTACCTGGAGGAGCCGCCTGAGCACGCCTGGCCGGACTTCCCCGAGGAGCTGCCAGACCTGCCACCAAGCCCTGGTCTTGAGGAGCTTATGCTGGTTGACTGGCCTGGAGCTGGTGCCACGGACGAGGTAGGCCCTGAGGGGGAAAGTGGAAGTAGCCCGGGGGTAGCCGACCCCTGTCAGGCTGCAGACGCAGAGGTCCCGATGTCAGTGTGTTGCGGTCAGGACCCCACTGACCAGCGGCAGTGATAGCCGCTGCTAGGGCCCCGGGCTGGGACAGAGTGGAGTGGGCGGGCCTGTGTCCCCCCTGCCACCCCACTCACGGGTGGCAGTTTTCCCCCTCACCCAACACTCAGGTGTAAGGACCTGGGCCTATACACCTACTGTTTGTTTGCTGCTCAGCCCCTGCTCCAAAGGGCCTGAGCTCCCTTGTACTGTTTGCTGCTCAGCCCCTGTAACAAAGGGCCTGAGCCCATTGTACTTTATTGCCGCTCAGCCCCTGCTCCAAAGGGCCTAAGCTTATTGTACTGTTTGTCGCTGCTCAGCCCTGCTCCAAAGGGCCTGAGCTCCATTGTACTGTATTGCCGCTCAGGCCCTGCACCAGAGGGCCTGAGCTTCCTAAACACTGTTTACTATTGTTCAGCCAGTTCAACAGAAGACGTGGAGTGAGTCGGTGTGGCTCCCCTCCTGCCCTGAGGAGGGTCGAGCCCCGGCGCGATCGATTACAGACCTATTTGCCTCCAGAGAGAACAGGAAATGCCACCAGTTCTGCTCTTACCAGGGACGCTCCCAGGGCTCCCTATCGGACGCGTTTCTCCTGCCATGGACGAATCACCTGCTGTATGCCTTCCCTCCGTTCCCCCTCATACACCGGGTGCTGCTCAAGCTCCAGAGGGACAGGGCCCGCCTCATTCTCATTGCTCCGGCGTGGCCGAGACAGCACTGGTACACACTGCTGTTCGACCTCTCAGTGCAGGATCCCATTCCCCTCCCGTTATGGCCGGACCTCATAACACAGGACTTCGGCAGGCTTTGCCACCCGGACCTGCAGTCCCTCCACCTTACAGCTTGGCTCCTGCGTGGCTGACCCGAGCAGAGCGGGACTGTTCCGCTGCAGTGCAGCAGGTGCTGCTGGAAAGCAGGAAACCCTCCACTCGGTCAACTTACCTTGCCAAGTGGAAGCGTTTCGCACACTGGTGCAATCAGAAAGATCTGAACCCTTTCCTGGTGCCTATTCCCAAGATCTTGGACTATCTCTGGTCCCTCAAGGAGCAAGGCCTCGCGGTCTCCTCCTTGAAGGTGCACCTGTTGGCCATTTCCGCCTTTAGGCCCAGCATAGGGGAACGATCCATCTTCTCTACTCTGATGGTTTCCCGCTTCCTTAAGGGGCTAGAACGATTGTACCCACAGGTACGGCGCCCAACACCTACCTGGGATTTGAACTTGGTCTTAGCCAAGCTTATGGGAGCCCCCTTTGAGCCCTTGGCCACGTGTTCCCTTCTCTATTTGTCCTGGAAAACGGCCTTCCTCGTCGCTATTACTTCAGCAAGACGAGTGTCTGAGCTTCATGCCCTAACGGCTGACCCGCCATATACCATCTTCCATAAGGACAAAGTGCAGCTTCGGCCACACCCCGCCTTCCCTTCCTAAAGTGGTGTTGGCCTTTCATGTAAACCAGGACATCTTCCTCCCGGTTTTCTTCCCGAAGCCGCACGCATCACGTCGGGAACAACAGCTTCATAGCCTCGACGTGCGTAGGGCCCTCGCTTTCTATATAGAGCGAACGAAACCCTTCCGGCGTTCGCCCCAGCTCTTTGTAGCGGTAGCAGATCGCATGAAGGGCAAGCCAGTCTCTTCTCAGCAAATTTCGTCCTGGGTGACGTCATGTATCAGGACATGCTATGAGCTTGCTCAGGTTCCAGCTAGCCATCTCACCGCTCACTCTACAAGAGCACATGCCTCTTCTGCCGCCTTCCTGGCCCATGTCCCCGTTCAGGACATCTGTCGAGCGGCTACCTGGTCTTCCGTTCACACCTTTGCTTCCCACTACGCGTTGGTGCAACAATCCAGAGACGATGCCGCCTTTGGCTCAGCAGTCTTGCATTCTGCCACGTCTCACTCCGACCCCACCGCCTAGGTAAGGCTTGGGGATTCACCTAACTGAAATGCATATGAGCAATCACTCGAAGAAGAAAAGATGGTTACTCACCGTTGTAACTGTTGTTCTTCGAGATGTGTTGCTCATATCCATTTCAGACCCGCCCTCCTTCCCCACTGTCGAAGTAGCCGGCAAGAAGGAACTGAGGGGTAGACGGGTCGGCAGGGGTATATATCTAGCACTATAGCGGCGCCACTCCAGGGGGCGCCCAGCCGACCCACCGAGTGTTGCTACGGTAAAAATCTTCCGACGATCGTGCACGCGGCGCGCGCACACCTAACTGGAATGGATATGAGCAACACATCTCGAAGAACAACAGTTACAACGGTGAGTAACCGTCTTTTCTCTGAAGATGGCCACGCAGTGTGCAGAGGCGGTGAAAAAAGCAAACAGGATGTTAGGAATCATTAAAAAGGGGATAGAGAATAAGACTGAGACTATATTATTGCCTATCACTATAAGAACAATCCTTGGTGCATCATGAGCCTTCCGAAGACACCCAACATGAGAAACTTTACATTGGAAACCACACCGTCCTTTTATAAGGATGAACATGGGGGTGCTCCCCCGAGGTACAGAGTGTCGCAGGTACCTTCTTTGTATTTTGTCAAATCTGCAGTGAAGGTGTTCTTAAAATGAGCAACATTTGCTGAGTCATCATCCGAGACTACTGTAACACAAAAGATATGGCAGAATGCAGGTAAAATACATAGCAGGAGATACACAATTCTCCCCTAAGAATTTCAGTCACAAATTACATTAACACCTTGCTTTTTTAACTAGCATCATGAATATGTTAGTATGTCGTCTGGAATGGTGGCCAAAGCATGAAGGAGCATGTGAATATTTAGCATATCTGGCACATAAATACCTTGCATTGCCACCTACAAAAGTGCCATACAAACTCCTCTTCTCACTTTCGGGTGACACTGCATATAAGAAGCAGGCAGCATTATCTCCCGTAATTGTAAACAAACTGGTTTGTCTGAGAAATTGGCTGAACAAGAAGTAAGACTGAGAGGATGTGTAGGCTCTAAGTTTTCCATTGGTTGGGGTTTTTTTGAGTGCAATTATGTAACAACACCTGCAGCCAATCAAGGCAGGCTAATCAGCACGCCTGGGTTTAAAAAAATTCTACATTTGTCAATTGCACTTTCACTATAAAGAGATTGCACTGCAGTACTTATATGAGGTGAATTGCAAAATACTATTTCTTTTACCATTTTTACAGTGTAAGTATTTGTAATCCAAAATACAGTAACAGCTGTTTTTTCCAGCACTTCACCAACCGGAAAGCTCTATATATTGGCATTTCTGATCTTCATTGAAATACCGGTTATAGTTCGGTTGGCGCAGGCAGGGCCACCCAGAGGATTCAGGGGTCCTGGGGCAAAGCAATTTCGGGAGCCCCTTCCATAAAAAAAATGGCAATACTATATTCTCATGGGGGCACCTGCAGGGCCCGGGGCAAATTGCTCCACTTGCTCCTCCCACTCCCACGGGCGGCCCTGGGAAAAATAAACCTTCCACATCTTGGCACAAACCCAGTTTTGAGAAAACTTCTTGACAAGGTATCACTGGTTCTCAGCATCAGCTAGTGCTAAAAGGCACTAAAGCTCATTAAAAGGGTTGGACAAATATTTTCCATCAAAACTTTTTTTGGTTCGAAAACTAGGGTTTTTTAAAAAGCAGAAAAAAATCACGGACAATGTCTGCTTTTTGTTGTGGTTTTTTTAATGAAAAGCTGAAATTAGTCTGCCAAAACCTGAACATGGTTTGGGATTTCAGAAATGTTTGTTGCTTGCTTTGTTTGATTGTTTAAAGAAACAATAAAAAAATTCTGCTTAAAAAAAATCCAAAACTTTTGAACCACCTCAGCTTGTGACCAAACGCCTGAGCTCATCCAGTCAGAGATTTTTTTCAGGTTTCTGATACTCTGCTGGCTTCCTTGACTCATATCTGTCTCCATAACTTTGGGTTCATTTAGCTCAGAACATACTGGGTCAAACCAAAGGTCCATCCAGCCCAGTATCCTGTCTATTGACAATGGCCAATGCCAAGTGTCCCAGAGGGAGTGAATCTAACAGGTAATAGACTCATAGAATATTAGGGTTGGAAGGGACCTCAAGAGATCATCTAGTCCAACCCCCTGCTCAAAGCAGGACCAATCCCCAAATGGCCCCCTCAAGGATTGAATTTACAACCATAATGATCAAGTGATCTCTCTCCTGCCATCCATCTCCACCCTTTGACAGAGGCTAGGGACTCCATTCTTACCCATCCTGGCTAATAGTCATTAATGGACATAAGCTCCATGCATCTATCTGTTTCTTAGAGACTGGCTCCATGGGGTCCCTCACAAACTGGAGACGGTTACTGTGGGTTTGTTGTTAGTATAACTTATGTACATGCTCCACGAACTCAGCATTTGAGCTTGTTTTTTTTTTTTTTTTGCAAACAGGGGCTGCTAACGAGGAAGTTTCTCAAGAGAGTTCTCCAGGTGACGGAGGAGCAAACACAGCATCCTTGGGGTAAGTTGAACTTACAAATGTAGAATGATTTACAAATAATAACCACACAGCTTCTGGCATGGGGTATAACATTAGGGATCTATTATCGACCACCTGACCAGGACAATGATAGTGATGATGAAATGCTAAGGGAAATTAGAGAGGCTATCAAAATTAAGAACTTATTAATAGTGGGGGATTTCAATTATCCCCATATTGACTGGGGACATTTTACTTCAGGACGAAATGCAGAGATAAAATTTCTCAATACTTTTAATGACTGCTTCATGGAGCAGCTGGTACGGGAACCCACAAGGGGAGAGGCAACACTAGATTTAATCCTGAGTGGAGCTCAGGAGCTGGTCCAAGAGGTAACTATAGCAGGACCGCTTGGAAATAGTGACCATAATACAATAGCATTCAACATCCCTGTGGTGGGAAGAACATCTCAACAGCAGTTGAGATGGCACTGTGGCATTTAATTTCATAAGGGGGAACTATGCAAAAATGAGGGGGTTAGTTAAATAAAATTAAAAGGTACAGTGAGTAAAGTGAAATCCCTGCAAGCTGCATGGGCGCTTTTTAAAGACACCGTAATAGAGGCCCAACATCAATGTATACCCCAAATTAAGAAACACAGTAAAAGAACTAAAAAGGAGCCACCGTGGCTTAACAACCCTGTAAAAGAAGCAGTGAGAGATAAAAAGACTTCCTTTAAAAATTGGAAGTCAAATCCCAGCGAGGCAAATAGAAAGGAGCATAAAGACTGCCAAAGTAAGTGCAAGAGTGTAATAAGAAAAGCCAAAGAGGAGTTTGAAGAACGGCTAGCCAAAAACTTCAAAGGTAATAAAATGGTTTTTAAGTACATCAGAAGCAGGAAGCCTGCTAAACAACCAGTGGGGCCCCTTGATGATCGAGATACAAAAGGAGCGCTTCAAGACGATAAAGTCATTGCGGAGAAACTAAATGGATTCTTTGCTTCAGACTTCACAGCTGAGGATGTTAGGGAGATTCCCTAACCTGAGCCGGCTTTTATAGGTGACAAATCTGAGGAACTGTCACAGATTGAAGTGTCACTAGAGGAGGTTTTGGAATTAATTGATAAACTCAACGTTAACAAGTCACCGGGACCAGATGGCACTCACGCAAGAGTTCTGAAAGAACTCAAATGTGAAGTTGCAGAACTTTTTAACTAAGGTTTGTAACCTATCCTTTAAATCGGCTTCTGTACCCAATGACTGGAAGTTAGCTAATGTAATGTGCCAATATTTAAAAAGGGCTCTAAAGGTGATGCCGGCAATTACAGACTGGTAAATCTAACGTCGGTACCGGGCAAATTAGTCGAAACAATAGTTAAGAATAAAATTGTCAGACACGTAGAAAAACATAAACTGTTGAGCAATAGTCAACATGGTTTCTGTAAAGAGAAATCGTGTCTTACTAATCTATTAGAGTTCTTTGAAGGGGTCAACAAACATGTGGACAAGGGGGATCCAGTGGATGCAGTGTACTTAGATTTCCAGAAAGCCTTTGACAAGGTCCCTCACCAAAGGCTGTTATGTAAATTAAGTTGTCATGGGATAAAAGGGAAGGTCCTTTTATGGATTGAGAACTGGTTAAAAGACGGGGAACAAAGGATAGGAATGAATGGTAAATTCTCAGAATGGAGAGGGGTAATTAGTGGTGTTCCCCAAGGGTCAGTCCTAGGACCAATCCTATTCAATTTATTCATAAATGATCTGGAGAAAGGGGTAAACAGTGAGGTGGCAAAGTTTGCAGGTGACACGAAACTGCTCAAGATAGTTAAGACCAAAGCAGACTGTGAAGAACTTGAAAAAGATCTCACAAAACTAAATGATTGGGCAACAAAATGGCAAATGAAATTGAATGTGGATAAATGTAAATCTAAAGATGTCCACGCAGTGTGCAGAGGCGGTCAAAAAAGCAAACTGAATGTTAGGAATTGTTAAAAATGGTATAGAGAATAAGACTGAGACTATATTATTACCTTCATATAAATCCATGGTACGCCCACATCTCGAACACTGCATACAGATGTGGTCTCCTCACCTCAAAAAAGATATTCTAGCACTAGAAAAGGTTCAGAAAAGGGCAACTAAAATGATTAAGGGTTTGGAGAGGGTCCCATATGAGGAAAGATTAAATAGGCTAGGTCTCTTCAGCTTGGAAAAGAGGAGACTATGGGGGAATATGATAGAGATATATAAAATCATGAGTGATGTGGAGAAAGTGGATAAGGAAAAGTTATTTACTTATTCCCATAATACAAGAACTAGGGGTCACCAAATGAAATTATTAGGCAGCAGGTTTAAAACAAAGAAAAGGATGTTCTTCTTCTTCACGCAGCGCACAGTCAACTTGTGGAACTCCTTACCTGAGGAGGTTGTGAAGGCGAGGACTATAACAGCGTTTAAAAGAGAACTAGATAAATTCATGGTGGTTAAGTCGATAAATGGCTATTAGCCAGGATGGGTAAAAATGGTGTCCCTAGCCTCTGTTCGTCAGAGGATGGAGATGGATGGCAGGAGAGAGATCACTTGATCATTGCCTTTTAGGTTCACTCCCTTTAGGGCACCCGGCATTGACCACTGTCGGTAGACAGGATACTGGGCTAGATGGACCTTTGGTCTGACCCGGTACAGCCATTCTTATGTTCTTATGGGTCAGGCCCGTTACCACTAAATGTGTTGCAATTTCAGATTAAGTTTAATTATGGATACCCTGGAATTTCATAATACAAAAACCAGCCTCGAGATCACAGATATGAATCTGTAATTACTCTAATATCATAAAGTTTGTTCTCTTGCCTTTGTCAAACTGGCTGGGATTCCCACGCCTTTTTTAGGGGTGGGTAAGTGGCAAAATAAGAACTGAGCAAATATCTGAAAATGGTGGAGGTTTTTTCCCCAAATATTTGCTCAGAAAGAAACTCTGGATTTTCCTTGATGGCGTTTTCATCCATCATACGTTTGTTTCTTGCACCACTCCATTGATCAGTTTGCTTCAGTACGGTCATAGAGTCAGAAAATCAGAAGTAAATGTTAGATCAAGAGTCAGAGAGAGAGAATTTTTAATTCAGCCATGAGTGTTCACACTGCAAACCTGACTGTTACCCTCAACCAACCACTGAAGAGATTAAAATAACCTGTTAAATGTATATTATCAAATGCAATTAACGTAATGTAAATGGGCTACGCACCAAGAAAATGTTGTTGAAATTGTTTAGTTATTAATAAATTTGAGATAATCACAATCTGTTTAGCCAATTTGTAAAGAGAAAAAAATTGTCTAACAAGTTAAGACTAATTTTTTAAAAGTGGATCATGATTTTGGGCACCTACAGTGAAGCATCTTAGAAAAATCTGATTGTCACAAAATCAGGCCCTTTTAAGGTGTCTTAATATGTGCTTCTAAAATCACTAGTCACTTCTGAAAATTTAGGCCCAATGTTCTATAAATACCTGCCCAAGATTTAGCAATAAATCAGGAGTCCCACCTCCACATTTGGCATGACCGTTCGTAGTCTCAACAGAGAGTTCACACTTGGAACGGGCCAATGCACTGAAACAGGGCTAGATTCTGCCCTTTTACTTATGGGGAGCACTCGTGTGCTATGCGCATCACTGACTAGTAGAGCAAGGTACTTTTCAAAGTGACTAAGAGTGGCAGAACCAGGCCTGTAATCTCAGACAATCATAGAACCATGGGGTCAGAAGGGACTGCAGGGGTCACCTAATCTAACCCCTGCCAAGATGCAGGATTTGTTGTGTCTAAATCATCCAAGACAGATGGCTACTCAGCCTCATTTTGAAAACCTCCAGTGAAGGAGATGCCACAACTTCCCTAGGCAGCCTGTTCCATTGTCCTACTGTTTTTACCGTTAGGAAGTTGTTCCTGAGATTTAATCTATATCTATATCTATCTATATCAGCTGGTGGCTCTGTGGGGGAAGGTTGAAGATAGATAGACAGATTAATAGATAGTGGGTTTGTAAAGGAAATTGCATTGCTTCTGTGTTTCTTATGCACAGAGGGAATTTCATTCTTCAGGGACTGCACCATGCACCAATTTTACATTCACCTCCAAATAATTATAAACCAGTTGCCACACTAAAATTTGCAAAAGAACATAAGAACATAAGAACATAAGAAAGGCCGAACCGGGTCAGATCAAAGGTCCATCTAGCCCAGTATCTGTCTACCGACAGTGGCCAATGCCAGGTGCCCCTGAGGGAGTGAACCTAAAAGGCAACGATCAAGTGATCTCTCTCCTGCCATCCATCTCCATCCTCTGACGAACAGAGGCTAGGGACACCATTCTTACCCATCCTGGCTAATAGCCATTTATGGACTTAGCCACCATGAATTTATCCAGTCCCCTTTTAAACCTTGTTATAGTCCTAGCCTTCACAACCTCCTCAGGTAAGGAGTTCCACAAGTTGACTGTGCGCTGCGTGAAGAAGAACTTCCTTTTATTTGTTTTAAACCTGCTGCCTATTAATTTCATTTGGTGACCCCTAGTTCTTGTATTATGGGAATAAGTAAATAACTTTTCCTTATCCACTTTCTCAACATCACTCATGATTTTATATACCTCTATCATGTCCCCCCTTAGTCTTCTCTTTTCCAAACTGAAGAGTCCTAGCCTCTTTAATCTTTCCTCATATGGGACCCTCTCTAAACCCCTAATCATTTTAGTTGCTCTTTTCTGAACCTTTTCTAGTGCTAGAATATCTTTTTTGAGGTGAGGAGACCACATCTGTACACAGTATTCGAGATGTGGGCGTACCATGGATTTATATAAGGGCAATAATATATTCTCAGTCTTATTCTCTATCCCCTTTTTAATGATTCCTAACATCCTGTTTGCTTTTTTGACCGCCTCTGCACACTGCGTGGACATCTTCAGAGAACTATCCACGATAACTCCAAGATCTTTTTCCTGACTCGTTGTAGCTAAATTAGCCCCCATCATGTTGTATGTATAGTTGGGGTTATTTTTTCCAATGTGCATTACTTTACATTTATCCACATTAAATTTCATTTGCCATTTTGTTGCCCAATCACTTAGTTTTGTGAGATCTTTTTGAAGTTCTTCACAATCTGCTTTGGTCTTAACTATCTTGAGTAGTTTAGTATCATCTGCAAACTTTGCCACCTCACTGTTTACCCCTTTCTCCAGATCATTTATGAATAAATTGAATAGGATTGGTCCTAGGACCAAAAACTCGGGTTTGGTTCCTAGACCAGAATTGATTGCATAGGTGACTGATTTGATGTGCACAGGGGGTGAATAAGGACAGACATGGGTATGGATTTTGCATGGCAGGCTGCAACTTTATTAAAACTGTGTTATTTGCCATGTTGTCCATACTCTCACCCACCAGGCATTTTAAGGGGTTACAGTGTAATGGTTACAGGCTCCTACCATAACTCAGGGTAGACTCTCCCCAGCCGATCTCTAAGATTCAGGTTTCTCCTCTGAGTCATACCACCACCACTCTGGTGAGGGGGACAGAGGGTCCTAGAATGGGGACCTCAGCCCACAAAGGCCAAATAATCCTCTCTCATGAACCCAAGGCCCCTCAGCAAATCCCCAGGTCTTTTACTTCTAGGACCCTTCCCTTGTAGCCTGTTAACCCCACTGGAAACTGGCTTCAAGATGCAATGAACTAATATTCCTGACAAATACTAGCACAAATTACTAAATCCCATTCCTAATTAACCTAACGGTGCCTCCCCGGTGCTGAGAGGAAGGCAACAATCCCACCAGGCCTCTGCTAATTTGGCCTGATGGGAAGAAAAATTCCTTCCTGACCCCCAAACAGGCCATTGGTCAGACCCACAGCACTGGCAAGACACAGCTCCGAAACTACCATTACTGGGGTGGGGCTGGGGCTGCTGATATGGAGTAAAAAGAGGCTCCACATGGCCCTGGCTAGGGCTTAAATTAACTAAGGGCAACAGCCAGGGACCAGTCAACTTTCCTCTGTCCCTGGCTGGCCAAGAGGTAGATAGAACCTCTGAAGTGAGTGCTTTCCTCCCGCTTTCTACCGGGGCTGTCCCAGTCACCCCTGGCCCCATCAAGTTTTCCACCCAGTGAGGCAGGTGGGTGGCACCATCTCTCTCTTTCTCATTTTTGCATGGCTGGAACCAGTGTCCAGATAGCCATTGCAGGGTCTGAGAGTCCATCTCGTCCCCATTCCAGTGTCCAGTCCAAGTCACAATTTAGCCTGTAACATTTACATTCTGTCTCCGGATACAGGTTGTACAAATCATATCTCTCTCAGCAACCTTCACTTAAATCAACGGCTTGTTTTGTTTGGGATAGGGTAAAATTCCCTGGGGATCAATGGTATGAGATCTGCGGGTGGCTAATATGTTTTCCATGTTTCCTTCTCATTTTCCTGTAGACGTGTACAGGCCATGAGAGGTGCAGGATGTTGGAAGATAAGCGTCTCAGTTTAGCTTTTTCAAAGATTGATTTCAATGTGTCAGAGCCAGCAGAAGAGGGAAGAAGAGGACACTCAGGCACTGAAGGAACATTTCAGAAATTTGGAAATATGAAGAATTTTTGGTTTTTGAAGAGAGAAATAAAGAGCAACATGAGTTTAACCTACCTGATTTCTTAACTGGGAATGAGGATGTGTGTCAATTTCAGACTAGTTCCTCCTGTGCAAAGGGAAAATGTGAGTTTGATGTAAAGAGATGATGCTGTATTATAAATTATAATTTTATTTCTGTTACATGTATGCTGGGCTGTAATGTATGAGAGGGCTCACTTTCTAGTTCATCATATGAGTCAGAATTTTCTTTTTGTTATCTTTATACAACTATTAATTTCAATTTCCTTTTTTTTCAATATATTCAAAATAAAATAAAATTTAAAAATGAAAAACAAGTATTGTGCAGTAATGTGTATAGAACTGAGTAAATAATTGATTTTTTTCGGCTCAGGAACCAAACTAAAAATTTAGTTTTTTTGAAGCAAAACTGATTTTTTTTGGTTTTTTTCACCAAAGCAAAAAAAAAAGTTGTTGGATTTGGTTTTTTTCCATTTTGGATAGAAAACACCCAAAACTATATGAAATGAAAAATCTGAAACTAAATTAACTTGGGTGAGGGTTATTTTTGCGGGGGTTGTTTTTTCTTTTAATTCTGAAGTGTTTTTTATTGGAGATGAAACTTTTTTTTGGTTTTTCAATTAATTTAGTTTTCAAGTGTTTTTTCCACTCCTTAAAAAATAAATATATCTAAAGTTCAAAATTCAAACGTAATTTTGAAATGAAACGACGCAATGTTTCATTTTGAAATGGTTGAAACAAACTGTTTTGACTTTTAAAAAAAATTCCATTTTTTCAGCCAAAAGTATTTTCCACATTCAATCCAAATTCATGAATAGTTTCAGTGCCCCCCCAATGCATTTTTTTAGGTTATGTACTATTCCCCCCAAAAAAACTTTCACCCAGCTCTGAACACATTCGCATATTCATAGTTCCTCTGCTATGTAAAAAACATATAGTTCTATTGATTTAACTGGCGCATCAATACTTTGGCCTTTTGAGTATTTTCCCCTTCACCAATTTCTTCCATTTGAGCATGTGGCCCTTAGAGGGTAAAACACTAGATTAATTCTTAGCTTGCACTCCCTTCTGCTGTGACAAAACATGCACCCTTCTGCTGGGGGGGGCGTTATACTGCTCAGCACTGGGAAGACACCCACTCATTTCAGGTACCACAGTGAAGACGAGGCAGCGTCAGACCTGGAGGGGTCAAAAGAGGAGTTTCTGGAGCAAGTTGATAAACTAGGGCCTTATCGAAAGCTTACTGAAGTCAATGGAAAGACTCAACTGCCTTCAGTGGGTTTAGGATCAGGTCTTCAAAGAGCAGCAAATTACTGTGCCTGGGCAGGACACGACAGAGACCTGAAAGGACCATTGTGATCATAGATTCCTAGATTCCAAGGCCTGAAGGGGCCACTGTGTTCATAGGCGGCAGGTTTGTATAATTTTTGGTGGTGCCCAAAGTGGTGGTGCCCGCCCCCCCACTCCCGCCCTGTAAGCCGATATAAAATGAAGCTACAGCGCGTCGGCACCACAAGATTACAAGGGTCAATTAAAAGTGGAAAGTCAGAAACAGCACTTGCCTGCTTCAATATACGGTATTAAATTTTGTTGCACCTGTTGTGACAAAGTGGGAATGTTCTTAATGTTTTCTCTGAATCCTGTGTGGGTGCCTCAGTTTCCCCTGCAAGGTGCCAGCTGAAGGTGTTGGGGACAAAGAGATCAGGTGGCCTCCTTGTCCAGAAGTGACACAAAGGCTAGAGGAGGGAGTGTCAGTTTGGAGCTGGCTGGGAAATGGGGAGAGGCCCAGAACTTGGGTCTAGGCTCCCCACCCTCCAAGATGGACCTGACTGAGGGGTCCTGTTTTCTGTACCTACAAGCTCTGTTTTAGACTGTGATCCTGTCGTCTAATAAACCTTCTGTTTTACTGGCTGCCTGAGAGTCACGTCTGACTGCAGAGTTGGGGTGCAGGGACCTCTGGTTGCCCCAGGACCTGCCTGGGCACACTCGCTGCGGAAAGCGCAAGGTGTGGAAGGGCATGCTGAATGCTCCGAGGTCAGACCCAGGAAGGTGTAAGCTTCTTGCCCTGCAGATAGTATGCTCAGAGAGAGGAGGCTTTCCCTGAGTCCTGACTGGCTCTGTATGGAGTAGTTCCAAAGCATCCCAGCATCCCTTTCCACACCATGCGCTTCCCGGAAGTCCGCACAGGCATTGACACTCTCTCCTCTGGCCTTTGTCTCTTTTCCAGGCATTAGGAGGCCACCTGATCTCTTTGTTCTCCAACACAGTCAGTTGGCACTTTGCAGAAGAGCAGCCCAGGCCATCAGTTGGCCAGAGACAGGGTTTTGGCCATTCTCTGTGCAGACAGCATCACACTGGCACTCTAGGGCTCTACAACAATCACACCCCCTTATCCCACCATCTAGATCCTTGAGAAATGCATAGGGGAAACTGAGGCACCCACACTGTATTCAGAGAAAACATTAAAGCACATTCCCACTTCGTAACACCTGTATACGACCAGTTACATACTTTGAAGGGTGTAAAATAATCAACTATTGTGCTAAACACAATGATACTCCAAACTGACCACCAAATTTAAGTTGCATGTTTTTCCCCTCAGGTGAGGGTTCTGGGGTGGGGCTGGAGATGAGGGGTTCACAGTGCAGGAGCGTGCTCGGTGCTGGGGGTGCAGGCTTTGGGGTGGGGCAGGGCTGAGGATGAGGAACTTGGGGTGCAGACAGGCTGCCTCAGGGCTAGGGCCAGAGAGGACTCCCCACCACAACCACTGGCAGCAGCAAGCTCCGGGGGAGGGACCCCTCCTCTCCCCCCCCTGCCCTGCAGAGCACACTCACTCTGCACCACAGTCACTGCACATGCTCCTAGGGCCCCTCTCAGGTCCAGAAAGCCCACTCACCTCCCCTATGATGGGTACTGGGGGGGGGTTGCGATCACAGATGGCCTTCCGTGTTGCTGCCCCTCACCATAACTTCACTGTGGATGGGGGATGGGGCTGCCCCTTGCCCGGCATGGGGCAGAAGTGGGGTCTGCAGGGTGGTGGCTATGTGGGGGAGGGAGCAGGGTGTCACAAAATTCACCCAAGCCCGAGCTGCTCAGGTCTAGGAAGCCTGTGGCGGGTGGGTTGGTGGGTGCTGGGGGAGAGGGCATTGCCTTGACATATGGCTTCCTTCCTCCCCTGTGCAGCCTGCTGCGCCTCACTGGGGGTAGGGGATGGGGCTTCCCCATCCCCAGTGTGGGGCAAGAGGGGGGGCACAGGGTGGTGGCTGTGGGGGGACAGGGAGGGCAAGTTGTCACAAAATACACCCAAGCCCCAGCTGCTCAGGTAGGTCTATGAACCCCCTCCCCCATCTGCCCTGTGGTGGGTAGGTGCTGGAGGGGAGGGGCACTGCCTTCACATATGGCTTCCTTCCTCCCTGACCCCTGCTGCAGCCTGCTGCCCCTCACCATAGCTTCAATGGGGGACGGTGGGAGGGGATGGGGCTGCCCCTTCCCCAGCGTTGGGCAGGAGTGGGGGCTGGGGCAGGGGGGGAATCATAGGGTCAAACACTCATGGAAGCCCCAGCAGCTGCTAAGGCGAGTGATGTCCGTCTCCTGGCCGGAAGTCCCCTTCGTGTCTCCTCCAGGTAGGGGGAGGGGAGGGGAGGGCTGCCAAAGCACAGCACGGCCCCCTTCCCTCCCCTCCTGAGGTGCTGCGACTGCAGCTAGCACTGCTCTTATGCTGTAGCCCTTAGGCGGCGGCAGCAGCAGCAGCTGGAGCAAGGGAGAGACACGCTCGCTCTTTACGTTCAGGCAGGGAAGCTCCGTCCATGGTGGCGGGGGTTGGGAGTGGCAGGCGGGGGGGGGGCGCTCCAAGCAGGGGAGAAACCTAGCTCCAAATATTGGTGGGAGCAGAGCCCCTGACTGTGAATATTCCTGGTGCTTTAGCACCGGGAACCCATATAAGTTGGCGCCCATGACTGTGTTCATCTAGTGTGACCTCCCGTAGAACACAGGCCAGAGAACTTCCCCACAGTAATTCTGAGAGCAGATCTTTCAGAAAAGCATCCAATCTGGATTTAAAAATCCACCACAAACCTTGGTAAATTGTTTCAATGGTTAATTACTCTCACTGTTAAACATTTACACCTTATTTCCTGTCTGAATTAGTCTAGCTTTAACTCCCAGCCATTGTGTTAGTTCTCTGCTAGATTGGAGAGCCCATTAGTAAATATTTGTTCCCCAGGCAGGTACTTATCAATTGTAATCGAGTCACCCCTTAACCTTCTCTTTGTTAAACTAAAGAGATTGAGCTCCTGGAGTCTCTCAATATCAGGCATGTTTTCCAATCCTTTAATCATTCTCAGAACTCTTCTCTGACCCCTCTCCAATTTATCAACTGTGACAAAGTTCCTCCTCTACCTTGGTGGGTCCTGCGCTTATTGGCAGATTTGCTCACCTCAGTGATCTTCCCCACAGTCTGGGTCAACTCCTCCTTTCTCTGATCAGGAGTTGGGAGGTTTGGGGGGAACCCGGGCCCGCCCTCTACTCTGGGTTCCAGCCCAGGGCCCTGTGAATTGCAGCTGTCTATAGTACCTCCTGTAACAGCTGCATGACAGCTACAACTCCCTGGGCTATTTCCCCATGGCCTCCTCCAAACACCTTCTTTATCCTCACCACAGGATCTTCCTCCTGGTGTCTGATAACACTTGTACTCCTCAGTCCTCCAGCAGCACACCCTCTCACTCTCCGCTCCTTGCGCCTCTTGCTCCCAGCTCCTCACACGCACTTCCTCTCCTCTGGCTCCCCCTCCCTGACTGGAGTGAGCTCCTTTTTAAACCCAGGTGCCCTGAGTAGCCTGCCTTGATTGGCTGCAGGTGTTCTAATCAGCCTGGCTGCCTTAATTGGTTCTAGCAGGTTCCTGATTACTCTAGTGCAGCCCCTGCTCTGGTCACTCAGGGAACAGAAAACTACTCATCCAGTGACCTGTAGATTTGCCCTCTACCAGACTCCTGTAGCCCACTGGCCTGGGTCTGTCACACAACATTCTTCTTAAATTGTGGATACCAGAACTGGGCACAGTATTCCAGCAGCAGTCGCACTGCCACGAAATATAGAGGTATATTAACCTCTCTGTTTCTATTCAAGATTCCCCTTTTTATGCATCCAAGGTTCACATTAGCCCTATTGGCCAAAGCATTGCACTGGGAGCTCATGTTCAGTTGATTATTGGTCCTGCTGGTGTTGATGTTGGTCCTGCTTTGAGCAGAGGATTGGACTAGATGACCTCCTGAGGTCTCTTCCAACCCTAATATTCTATGAAGGGGGAGAAATTGATGGCCAGCAGAGAAAAACACATTTTCGAAGGCAAGAAAACATTTGAGGAACCATTAGAAAAGCGTATATTTGGTGAAAGGGAGGGCAAGTTAGTTTAGTGCTATCGAAAGAAGAATAGAACTAGACAAAACATGATGTTATCTGGGAACGGGACTTTTGCAAGTTTCTTCCACACAGCTCTGCCAATCCAATAGCACCCTTACTATTCCAGTCTTGGATGTCTCCTAAAGAGAGAAGGTAGCAGCTGGGAGAAGGCAGCAGCAGCTGTTCTCAGTGGTGGCAGATAACAGAACAAGGAGCAATGGTCTCAAGTTGCAGTGCGGGAGGTCTAGGTTGGATATTAGGAAACACTATTTCACTAGGAGGGTGGTGAAGCACTGGAATGGGTTACCTAGGGAAGTGGTGGAATCTCCATCCTTAGAGGTTTTTAAAGGCTGGCTTGACAAAGCCCTGGCTGGGATGATTTAGTTGGTGTTGGTCCTTCCTTGAGCAGGGGTTGGACTAGATACCTCCTGAGGTCTCTCCCAACCCTAATCTTCTATGATTCTATGATTATCCACCATGATCCTGAAATCTTTTTTAGTCACTGCTTCCCAGGAAGGAGCCCCCTACATCCTATAAGTATGGCCGACATTCTTTGTTCCTATATGTAGACATTTATATTTAGATGATCTGGGCGTAATAGACCAATGAGCCTTACTTTCTTACCTGGTTACACAGGCAGAAATTATAATTAGAAATAGAATTATAGGCCACCTTCATGATCATGACATGCTAGGGATTAGCCAGCACGGCTTCTGCAATGGAAAAACGTTTCTCTAATCCACTAGATCAGGGGTCGGCAACGTTTCAGAAGTGCTGTGCCAAGTCTTCATTTATTCACTCTAATTTAAGGTTTCACGTGCCAGTAATACATTTTAATGTTTTTTAGAAGGTCTCTTTCTATAAGTCTATAATTTATAACTACACTATTGTTGTATGTAAAGTAAATAAGGTTTTTAAAATGTTTAAGCAGCTAATTTAAAATTAAATTAAAATGCAGAGCCCCTCGGACCAGTGGCCAGGACCCAGGCAGTGTGAGTGCCACTGAAAATCAGCTTGTGTGCCGCCTTCGGCACCCGTGCCATAGGTTGCCTACCCCTGCACTAGATAGTGGATAAAGGAGAACCAATTAATATAATTTATTTGGCCTTTCAGTAGCCTTCAACAAAGTCCCTTTTAGGTGGTTAGTAAAGAAACTAAGTAGGGCTATTGATTAATCGCAGCTAACACATGTGATTAATTAAAAAATTCAATCTCAATTAAAAAAATTAATCACGATTAATCTCAATTTTAATTGCACTGTTAAAAAATAGAATACCAATTGAAATGTATTAAATACCGGTATTTTGAATGATTTTCTACATTTTCATATACATTGTATTGTGTGTTGAAATTGAAATCAAAGTGTATATTATTTTTATTACAAATATTTTCACAGTAAAAATGATAAGCATATCTTTCAAGTCACTTCATACAAGTACAGTAGTGCAATCTCTTTGTCGTGAAAGTGCAGCTTACAAATGCAGTTTTTTTTTGTTACATAACTGCACTCAAAAACAAAACAATGTAAAACTTCAGAGCCTACAAGTCCATTCAGTCCTACTTCTTGTTCAATCATTTAGACAAACACGTTTGTTTACATTTACAGGAGATAATGCTGCTCTCTTCTTATTTACAATGTCACCAAAAAGTGATAACAGGTATTTGCGTGGCACTTTTGTAGCTGGCATTGCAAGGTATTTACGTGTCAGATATGCAAAACAATCATATGGAGCTTTATGCTTCGGCCATTCCAGAGGACATGCTTCCATGCTGATGATGCTCTTTAAAAAAAATAACGCATTAAATTTGTGACTGAACTCCTTGGGGGAGAATTGTATGTCCCCTTTTCTGTTTTACCTGCATGCTGCCATATATTTCATGTTATAGCAGTCTCAGATGATGACCAAGCACGTGTTAGTTTTAAGAATACTTTCATTGTAGATTTCACAAAACACAAAGAAGGTACCAATGTGAGATTTCTAACCAACCCAAGGTTTAAGAATCTGAAGTACCTTCGAAAATCTGAGAGGGACGAGGTGTGGAACATGCTTTCAGAAGTCTTAAAAGAGCAACACTCCGATGTAGAAACTACAGAACCTGAACCACCAAAAAAGAAAATCAACCATCTGCTGTTGGGATCTGACTCAGATGATGAAAATGAAAATGCATTGGTCTTCACTGCTTTGGATTGTTATTGAGCAGGACTCGTCATCAGCATGGACTCATGTCCGCTGTAATGGTGGTCAAAGCATGAAGGGACATATGAATCTTTAGCGCATCTATCATGTAAATATCTTGCGACACCGGCTACATCAGTGCCATACGAACACCTGTTCTCACTTTCAGGTGACATTGTAAACAAGAAGCGGGCAGCATTATCTCCTGCAAATGTAAACTAATTTGTTTGTCTTAGCAATTGGCTGAATAAGAAGTAGGACTGAGTGGACTTCCAGGCTCTAAAATTTTACATTGTTTTATTTTTGAATGCATTTTTGTACATTATTCTACATTTGTAAGTTCAACTTTCATGATAAAGAAATTGCACTACATTACTTGTATTCGGTGAATTGAAAAATATTTTTACAGTGAAAATACTTCTTATAAAAAATAAATATAAAGTGAGTACTGTACATTTTTTATTCTGTGTTGTAACTTAAATCAATATATTTGAAAATGTAGAAAACATTCAAAAATATTTAAATAAATGGTATTCTATTGTTTTTTAACAGTGCAATTAATCGTGCACTTAATCACAATTATGTTTTTTTAATCGCACAATTAATTGTGATTATTCTTTTTATTCGCTCGACAGCCCTAAAACTAAGTAATCATTGGGTGAGAATCAAAGTTCTGTCATGGGGCAGAAATTGGCTCAAAGATAGAAATAACAGGAATAAATGATTAATTAAGGAGAATGGAGGGTGCCTAAAAGGGTCTGTACTGGGCCCTCTGTTGTTTCATATGTTTATTAATTGTCTGGAAAGGGAAGTGAAGAGTGAAGTAGCAAAATCTGCAGATGGCACAATATGCTCAGAGTCTAGCAGGTTGCCATGTATGGGGTCAGGAAGGAATTTTCCCTGGGTCAGATTGCCAGGGATTTGGGGGTGGTTTTTTCGATGTTTTTTGTTTTTTGCATTCCTCTGCAGTGTGGGGTGAGCGTTGCTTGCTGAGATTATCTGGGTATTTCTCACCTAATAAATTCCCAGCCATTGCAGCAGACTTGGGCGCTAGTGCACTCCTATCCTTCCTATTCTCTGCCTGTGGCATACAATTTTCTAAGTCTCTTGCAGACTGTAATACTGTTGCCTGATTTTGTTTGTTGGGTTTAGTGTGCTGGTGCTGGGTGGAGCTGGTGGCCTGTGATATACATGAGGTCAAACTGGATAATCTGGTGACTCCGTTTGGCCTGAACCTCTGTGACTCTTCTCAGAATAGCCAAGCTCAGAGAAGATTGTGTCAGAGCTGAGGGAATGGGCGGCTCAATGGGAAATAAATTCCATGTTGAGGTCGTGCCCAGCAATGCTTGAGGGGAAACACGGCAGCGCATATTGGAGGGAATAGCTGGACCCACTTATACCCTTGCAGGGAGCTAGATTCGCTGTTACCAGAGCCCTGGGCGAAGCCCCTGTTCAACGTGCACTCACAAAACAGAAGCAAATGTTACATTGTGTAAGTAAGATGCTAGAAGAGAATGGTGAGAATATTAGAGTGTCACTATGAACCAATGAGATGCCCCCACCTCGACAGCTGTGCCCCAGGCCGGCAGGTCATGGGCATGGCATCTAAGTGGTGCCTGGGCTTGGGTTGGGGGAATTTGATCCCTAGTGCATGGACCCTGTCTCAGTCTCTGATGGTGAAAAGCTCTTTTCTATTCTCATCCCAAGACAGCGGCGTCCTTTTCTGGCTCACACAGACAGCAGAGAAGCGGAGACGCTAGAGCACAGCGACTGTGGCTTTCTGTCTATTTTAGCGCAAAGGAACAGAAACAACCACTCAGCTGAGAGCAGCCACCACTTATCTGCTGCTTGACCACAGCAAGAGAACAGGGAGAGCAGATGGGGACTGCAGCTTCCCTTTTACTGAGACCAGAATGAGCAGAGATGGTCTGGGAACAGGGAGCCTGATTTTCTGATATCCTGATCCTTGTGCTGTCAGTTGCACCAGTACAAAGTGAGTGTGAAACATTACCATCCTCTTTTAAGTATCAGAGGGGTAGCTGTGTTAATCTGGATCTGTAAAAGCAGCAAAGAGTCCTCTTTACATCCTCTTTTAGCAGCCCTTTGCCCTGATGCAAACACAGCACCAGGTGCAGGGCAACAACGATTCAGACCCGGAGGTCCCTATCTAAACCCAAGGAGCAGAAGAGAAAGGTCACTGGAGAGAGCATCTAAACCTCAAGGAGCAAAGCAGAACACAGCAGCGACCAGCTGTGGCTTCCCATTGGCCTGAATCCTGCAGACAAGAATGTGACCCACAGCACCAAGTCACTGCAGCTCCTAGGCTGTGAGGAGCAGCAGACAGAGAGGAGACTGGAGAACAGAGCTAGTCCTTTGTCTGAGACCCAAGGACTTGGAGGAGATTCAGAGAAGATCCCTTTGTTCTTGGGGAGCAGAAGCCACTGCAGAATTTGAAGGCAGTTGAATAAATTCTGATTCCACCAATGATTCTTGCACTGTGCCTGTGGCTTGTTTGTGAGTACCGGGCTTTGTTTCCCCCTTAAGAAAAGTATGAGTAAAATTGTCCTGTCATAGACAGAGCTGTTATATGCTATTGCAGAGCTGAGAGCTTGCCTCAAAAACTGTTCTGTGCCATTAAGGCATGAACAAGGCCCTGCTCTCCTTATCTATCATGCTGTGTGCTGGGATGGCTATCTTGTGTTTCTGTAGCTTAACTCTTTTATGAGGCTAGGTTGGCTTCTTGCTCAACCACCAAGGTGGAGGACCAGTGCGCTACTTTTTGTCTGGTTCCTAGTGTGGCATATTGAAAATTCTGCTAAAACTATGGCTGTCATTTAAAATGCCAGGGGTTTTTCCTGGTCCTGATTGCAAGCAGGGGGATCTGTAGGGAAGTGTGCAATCTGGGTCCAGCAGCAATCAGTCTGCAAAGAGGCAGCCTAGAGCAAGGTGGGATGAGTTGGGCCTTTTCGCCTCAGGGAGCAGCCTGCTTTTTCTCTCTCTGTTTTTGGTTTTTGTGTATTAAGGCTCTGGATTCTAAGAAATAAATGGTATAACGTTGCAACCTTCCAACAAGAGTATTATGCCTTTATCTAGTTTCTCTGTTTGTGTGTCATGAAACAGGACACACAAGCTTTCCCGTCACATCTAATTGTTGTCCCCAGGGAGACAGTTCCTGGAATGCCCCAGCAAGGATTCTCCAGCCTCATCCACCAACCTAACTGAACTGGCACCTTATGGAAATGCTGCAGCTATGAATCCTTTTCAGATGAAAGGGAAAATGATGCTGTTTTTCCCTAAAGTAACTTTATTTTTTCTCCCAAAGCTTTGAGTTTTACATCCCAGCAGCAGCCGGCCTCCAACTGCATTTCCTCATCAGGTAAGCACTGACTTGAGTTGAATATGAAAACAGGGCTGCCTCTTGTATTCGTGCCATCCTTTTCTGACCACATCTACATCTGTGTAATTGTAGGGTGGCCCAATGACAGCCACTGGCCCTGCTTAACCCTGAGAAAAGTGATTGTAAAATTCTGCCTTTCTGATCTGATAGAGCTTCCATACCTACACTGTACTTGTGTGAATAGCTATATGAGAGACCTGGAAAAAGAGAACTTACTTCAGCTGAGCTACAGCAGATTTAAACAATGTTAACTGGGTTGTCCCGGAAAATCACAAAAAAGAATCTCAGCTTTTGTAAATTTCACAATGGTAATTGTGCAGTCTTGACCAGCTATTCCAGCCTAGTCTTTATAGGCTATTATACCATTCTCCTCCCCATAGTTTGTAAGTCCCTTTTCTGATCATCACACTAATGAAACTGTTTTTCAAATGGGCTGAGTGTCCACAACTCTAAATGCAGTCCTTTCATATTTAACATTATATCAAACTATTTAATGCAGTGGAGCCTGGACTTGGAGCTGGGCTCTAATTCTGGCTGTGCAGTCGGGGTGACCTTGGACAAGTCACAGTCCCACTCTGTGACTCAGTTTTCCCATCTTTAAGCTGTGGAGAATGACATATAAATAAGGGCTGAACCATCCACCCTATAGTCTCTCTCTCCAGTACACAGTAGCTTGCAAACATGTGCTTTCATGTCCCTTCCTATGTACTCCAGAGTTGATGATTTGGCCACTTTCCTTCTTTGAAGGAGGCTGCTCTCTTTGGGCTAATATAGATGTGATGCTACACATTACAAACTGCCATGCACTGTGTGATGCTGGAGAAATGTCTTCACAGACAGGGCCTGCCCACAACATTTTGGCACCTGAGGTGGGGAGCTCAAATGACGCCCCCATTCCCCCTCGCTTGGGCTAAAACTTTGAAAGGTCTCAATTCTGCCTTCTTCCTGTTCTACTCCTCTCATGGTACTGCTCTGCTACCTACTCCAATAAAGGAGAACGAACAACTTAAAGTGCCTTGTTCAAAAATTTTAAGTAACACTTAACTTTCAGACACCTGAACAGCAAATGCAGCAAAAAGTCCTGTGGCACCTTATAGACTAACAGACATTTTGGAGCATGAGCTTTCGTGGGTGAATACCCACTTCGTCGGATGCACTTTTTGCTGCTTTTACAGATCCAGACTAACTCGGCTAACCCTCTGATACTGAACAGCAAATGTAACTTTTCTTGTCTGCATAGTAAACTCTGGCATTTTTATCTGTTTGAATAATCAAAGTGGTGCTTTCCGTGCCTTCTTGGTTGCAAAGATTTAAACTGCTTCCTGAAGATCAACAGTCTGCGCCAGCTCATGCTCTGTTGAGATGGCTGCAAGGCCGACCAGCATCTCCTGTGTCATTGTGGAGCGTAGATGTGTTTTTATTAACTTCAGCGTGGAGAAGCTGCATTCTCCACTGGCAACTGTTATAGGAAGTGTTAGAAATATGCACAGAGCAACTAAAGCATTTGGAAAGAGGGTGGTCATCGCATTTGTGCACATGTATTCCAGAACTACCTTTGGAGTTGATCCTGCTGAAACGTATCTTGAAAGGGCTTTCAGTTCATCACCTAAATCACTCGCATCAATATCGCGCATGTCATCATGTGTCAACACTATCTCTAGTGCCCTGCATTGCTGGTGTAGGTCTTCTTCAGGCATAGTGAAGAGTTTTGGAATATCTTACAACATCCCAAATATACTGCTGTGTTCCTTGAGCTGCATGAAACGTTCTTCAACTGACTGTATTGCACAATCTAGCACCTGGTTAAAGAATTCAACTTTGAATTGTTTTTGGGGTGTTTTATGGGATTATCCCGTGCCTTGTAATCAAAATGTTTTCTTCTTCAGTGACTCTTTTATTCTTGAAAGGGTGGGAAAATAGCTTCAGTGTGAGGTTCCTCTTCTAACTTCTGTGCACTCTTCAGAACGTTTTGAAATCCCTCATCCGACCAGTAAGACTGTAGGTCTAGTTGTTCCATTGCTTCAGATATATCAAGGTCAACACCTTGGAGTCTCTTGCTTACAACATTTTTTTCAAACAGTATGTCATGCCGCACCACTAAGCCACACAGAAATTTGAAGCTATGTATGTTTCTGGTGATTCCATTTCTCTCTGTCACTCAGGGCCAGTGCAAGGATATTTTGCGTCCTAGGCGAAACTTCCACCTTGCGCCCCCCGGGGCATCGCTTATTATAAAGTTTCAGAAATGAATCCTGCATAATGTGGCATTGTTCATTAGAATTAATACAAGGGGGTCAGAAGAGATGATCACAATGGTCCCTTCTGGCCCAGGGGAACCTATGAGCAAGGAGGAGGCTCACCGGGTCTCTAAATGTTCCCAGGCTCTGAGTACTTCGCCCTTCAGGGGGGACCCAGGGGCGAGGAGGGCAGAGCCAGGAAGCAGGTGAGGATCTCCCTGGGGATCAGGGCCGGCTCCCCGCATTGGCACAGTGCCACCACGGGGGTCGGTGTTTGGAAACGGCACCTGCGCCAGCCCTTTCCCCTCCGTTGCGTTGCGGGGTTTAGTTTCACTTTCCTTTGCTCCAGGAGGCGGTTGCGCCCAGCCCCAGGCACAGCTCGTTGTTAGGGCGAAGCTCACCTGAGCTCAGGACCGTGTCCTGCCTCCCCTACCGGCTCCGTCCCTCAGCTGTGCTGGTCGCTGCACCCGGCCGGCTGTTTCCTCCTTGCTCCACCACAAGCTTCCACTGACCATCCTGTGCGGTGCCCCTCGCTGCGGGGGCGGGTTTGTATGGAGGCCTCGATCCCTGCCCTGTCCTGCCCAGATGACTCCCGTGACGCCGGACACCGCTGTTTGGCGCCCCCAAATCTTGGCACCCTAGGCAGCCACCAAGTTCGCCTAGTGGTTACACCGGCCCTGCAGAGAACCAGAACCCCTGCTGGAAATGTTCCTGCTTTGGGAGCAGGCAGCCAGCAGGTGTTCGCAGTGACCCAGGGCGGCCTTTCCACAAGCCGGCAGTCTGGGTTTTCAAGACCCTCAGGTTAGGACTGGAAGCAAAGCTTGTACATCTGTCTGTGCTGGGGCATCACCTGCTCCACTGCGCCAAACCTCGACGAGTCCAGCTCTCACCCTGCACAGATCTTATCCCCACGTGCTCACACCCTGGGTGTTAATGCCTGCGCCCTTCACTGTATGTCCCACCTACCGCCATTCCTCTGGGGACACGTCATTCACACCAACCCAGGCCTGCATCCTGCCCGTCTGCCTCCTCTGCCCCAGGAAAGAATTTCAGCCCTTCACGCCCAATACATTTCAATACGTATTGAGTGGGGGAAACTGAGTCACGCATATTTTTGTCATAGAAACATTACAGAAATTCCTCACATTCTCCACAAGGGAGTCTTTGTGGCTGCAAGCACCGGAACTTGCTATTTCCAGTTTGCTTTTCAAAGAAAGGCAGCTGAGCACCCAGGCTCAGTCCGTTTTATTGGTCAAAGACAAGATAGCACAACACAAAAAGGAGCTAGAGGTTACCTTTTGGGAAGCAGTTTTGCAGCGTTACATTGCACAGCTGCTCCTGAAGTGTGCGTTCAAGCCTAACTGTGTCTACATACGAGTTGTTTACAGCTGATGGACCTTTACACACCAGTTTTTACCAGTTTCTTACTTTGTTTTGAGCATAATGTTCCAGAAGTCAGCAAAGCTTAGAGACATCTGCTAGGGTCCTACAATGAGAGAGACAGGGCTACAACCCAGGAGTCCTGACTCCCAGCCCCCTTCTCTAACCACTTGACTCTCCAGGAGAAAGGCTCCATGTCCTATTCCCAACTGTCCAATTTATCCGGACCCTCCCGCCTTGCATGGAAGTGACCACTGGGCAACTGCTCCAGGGGCTGCACCCCTCTGCAGAGCTCAGAGAGCAGTGCCTTGCAGCAGCTGTCAGCCGGCGTGTTTGGGAACGACTCACTCTCAGCACTTGGGGCTGCAAAGTTATTCTGTTATTGTTGTTTGCATTGCACTAGCGCCTAGGAGCCCACTCATGGTCTGGGACCCCATGGTGCTCGGCTCTGCACATAATGTATTAGGTGTATTACGTCAGTGCTTAGGAGCCCCACTCATGGCCCAGGACCCTGGTGCTAGGCGCTGCACTGCACGTATTACGGGAGAGCCCAGGAGCCCCAGTCATGGCCCAGGCCCCATGACGCTAGACGCTGTATGGCACGTATTATGGGGATGCCTAGGAGCCTCAGTCATTGCCTAGGGCCCATGGCGCCAGGCGCTGCACCAAATAATTGCTCTGTCTGGTGTGAACAACGCTGCCTCTGTTAAGTGTTGCATTTTGGCTTTACAGATGCAACCCTGAGATCTCAGCCGTCCTTGTTATCAAAAGCACACTCCACAGTCATTCTGCACTGGCTCAGCCTGTTGTTGAACCGCTCCTTGCTGCTGTCAAGGCTCCCTGTGTAAGGTTTCATGAGCGGCGGCATTAAAGGGTAGGCAGGGTCGCCAAGTATCACAATGGGCATTTCGACTTCCCCTACGGTGATCTTCTGGTCTGGGAAGAAAGTCCCAGCTTGCAGCTTCCTGAACAGGCCTGTGTTCCGAAAGATGCGTGCGTCATGCACCTTTCCGGGCCAGCCTGCATTAATGTCCATGAAACGCCCGTGATGATCCTCACGCGCCTGGAGAACCATGGAGAAATATCCCTTCCGATTTATGTACTCGGAGGCTGGGTGGTCTGGTGCCAGGATTGGAATATGTGTGCCATCTATCGCCCCTCCGCAGTTAGGGAAACCCATTTGTGCAAAGCCAGCCACAATGTCACGCACGTTGCCCAGAGTCACGGTTCTTCTGAGCAGGATGCAATGAATGGCCCTGCAAACTTGCATCAACATGAGTCCAACGGTTGACTTTCCCACTCCAAATTGGTTAGCGACCGATCGGTAGCTGTCTGGAGTTGCCAGCTTCCAGACTGCAATAGCCACATGCTTCTCCACCGGCAGGGCAGCTCTCAATCTCGTGGCCTTGTGCTGCAGGATGGGGGTGAGCTCCTCACACAGTCCCATGAAAGTGGCTTTTCTCATCTGAAAGTTCTGCAGCAACTGCTCGTCATCCCAGACTTCCATGACGATGTGATCCCACCACTCAGTGCTTGTTTCCCGAGCCCAAAAGTGCCATTCCACGGTGGTGAGCATGTCCATGAATGCCGCAAGCAATCTCGTGTCGTATGTGTTACATGAGACGACATCATCGTCGCACTCCTCACTGTCAGTTTGTAGTTTAAGGAGTAACTCGACTGCAATTCATGACGTGCTGGTGAGACCCATCAGCATATTCCTAACAAGTTCAGGATCCATTCCCTCAGAGCGAAAGGGAAGACAGAGTGAGCAGTACAAAAAACATTGAAAGATGGCGCCAAATGTGGACGGAAGCACAGGGATTGCTGGGATGCGAACCGATGCATCACGGGGCAGTGGAAAAGGACCCAGAATGCCCTGCACTCCCTGCCCCCTTCCCACAAGCCACAGCACCAGAATAGGAAGAGGTGCGTTGTGGCATAGCTGCCCATAATGCACCACTCCCAATACCGCTGCAAGTGCCGCAAATGTGGCCATGCCACTGTGCTTGCAGCTGACAGTGTGAACAGACGGCAGCGCTTTCCCTGCTGTGGTCTCTGAGGGTTTAACTCACAGCGCTCTATATCTGCAAGAGTAGCCATTCCCTGAGACCCACTGCCCACCCCCTGCCTCCCGGCCGCACTCACCAGCCCTGCTGGGAGATGACTGTCTCTGCTGGAATGAGCCGGAGTGCAGCCAGGGCTGGTCCCAGGGTGGGGAATCACTCCAGCCCCTTGGGAGAGGTGCGATCAGCCAGCCTAGGCCTGTCCCGGCTGGGCTCCCTCAGGACCCACTTGCCTGGAGGGACCCAGCCAAGCCCCCCACACTGTCCTGCATCCACCTTGATTGCCCAAGACTGGCCAATCTTCTGAACCAGTCCCATGTGGCTCAGCTCGGGGAGACAGGCGGGGCCCCACCGGTAGAGGGAAGCAGAGACTGGTGGTGCACTGGGGTCTGGCCAGGGGGAAGAGAGGAGCCGGTGAGTGGGCCAGGGGGCAGAGAGTAGCCCTTAGCCAGCTGGTGGGCAGGGGGAGCGGAGCAAGTGGTGGGCGGGGGGAGCCAGTGGGCTGGCAGGGTCTTGGGGAGCAGTGTTCAAGTGGAGCAGGCCGGGGCCCTTCAGTGCATGGCTCCACTGGCACTATTGTAAACCCAGCACTGTGTGTAATAACCTCTCTGTTCCTCCTTCTCGCCCTGTTTCACTTTCAGCCTGAATGACTTCCCCTTAATTTACAAGGGAAGATCACAGTGATCATGCTCCAGGGAGGGACGCGCCGACGGGGGCGGAGAGCTCTGGTGCATGACCACCAGCAAAGGGAAGTGCTGCGATCTGAAGCGAGTGTCCCGGCAGTCTCCACCTCTCACTCCAGTCTCATGGTCTGCACAGCGGTCACCCAGCTCGGCCCCAGTCGCTGCAAGGAAACGGCCCCTGCTCCGAATCATAGAACCGTAGAACTGGAAGGTGCATTGAGAGGTCAGCTAGTCCAGTCCCCTGCATTCAGGGCAGCACGAAATATTATCTAGACCATCCCTGACATTCTCTAACCTGCTCTTAAAAATCTCCAGTGACGAAGATTCCACAACCCTTGTCCCAGCAAGGAAGGGGTTTTTCAATAATAAAATAAACATAAAAAGACACGTTTAAAGGAGTTCCTGCAAAACGTGCTAGTTTGCTTGTCAGAGTTTTGCCCAAATGACTTGACCAGAGTACAAAAACCAGACCAACAAAACTTGGAAATTGACGTTAGCTGTAAGGAGCTCTTTTAATATAAGCTTTGTAGAGTGTGAATGTGAACACAGGATAGGAACAGTCACCGAGATCCGGGCTCCTTCACGCAAGGTGCTGCCCAGACAAAAAGCCACTGGGATTGGTGTCCCATCGCGCCAGGCGCTGCCCAGACACACAATCACTGAGATCAGGAGGGCCTAGTCACGCTGGGTGCTGCCTAGATGCAGAGTCACAGCCATAGAGAACAGGACGTGTGGAATCCCCATCACTGACAATAAAACTTATATCAAACTTCCTTATTTCATTAACTGGAAATTGACTTTTAGTTGAGCATGACGGGGTTGCTTGCGTAGACACATTCATTATAAACTCGACCTGACGCGGCTAAATTCGACCTAATCCTGTAGTGTAGCCCAGGCCTGTGTCTGGGCAACGCCCAACGTGAAGGAGCCCGGATCTCGGTGACTGCTCCTATCATGCATTCACATTCACAAAGCTTATATTAAAAGAGCTCCTTACAGCTAACGTCAATTTCCAAGTTTTGTTGGTCTGGTTTTTGGTCTCTGGTCAAGTCATTGGGGCAAAACTCTGACAAGCAAACTAGCACGTTTTGCAGGAACTCCTTTAAACGTGTCTTTTTATGTTTTATTTTATTATTGTAAAACCCCTTCCTTGCCCATGCTGGTGTGTCTTCATTTGCATTAGAAAGCACCTCTGGTCACTGTTGTTTTTTCATGTTAGGAAAAAAAAACAAAAAACCCACAACCCAGTCTGGAGGCGGGAGACTTTCTCTTAATTTACAGCATCTCTCTTATGGCTTGTGGTCTGACTGAGGGCTTGTGTTTTTAACCTTCCTGTGTCATAGTCTTTGTTTCCTCAGGGCTAGTGTTTCTCTTACATCTTCACACTGTGTGAAGGGGGTGGGGCCTGGGGGTGGGGGTCTCTTGTTGTAAAATGCAAAATGCCAGAGCACAGCGATAGCCGATGAAGTTGGCAAAGGACAGAGCCCCCACCCTGCATCCTCCCAACCCCCAGACCCCAGCACTGCTCTGAGAACCCTGCAAATTCCCTCTCACTGCTCCAACCCCCACCCGTTGCCCAGCTCTGAGTCTGGGCTGGTTGTCACCAGCTGGGCCCTGGCCCAGTGAGTGGGTCAATGGGGCACAGCTGGAGCGGGTCAGTTTATCAAAGGCAGGGGCAGGCGCCAGCCTCGGGGCTGGGAGAGGAGGATTTGCCTCTCCCTGCACATCCGGGTACGTGGAACAGAAACAACGTGTAGCTGGGCAGCTGTGAAATCCCCTTGTTGACAGGCGGCTCTGCAAGGCGCCCACCTGGCAATTCCATAAGGGGAGAGTGGCTCTGAGGGACGCCCAGCACGAGCCAGGGAGATGCCGTCCAGCGGGAGGCTCCTGGATTGGGGCTCAGTCGCCCTAGCCCTGTGCGTGGCAGCCCCAGGTAACGCCTTCCCCCCAGGTAGCCTCAGGCTGTGCCCCCCGGGGCTGGGGGAGAACCGAACACACAGGGAAACCCCCAGAATCTTTTCCTTCTTGTGGAAAAATTTCTGCTCTGATTTATTGATCTGCTGCAAATAGCTGAGTTTGTCTGAAAGGCAGCTGCAGAGGACATCCAGGGGGCAGTTACAGGGTCTGTGTGCAGGGCAGGGGGAGTTCAGTGCAGAGTACGGGCACCCCAAAGGTAGTTCATTTGGTAAAATACCTGCATCCATATCTGACCCCCTCCATCTGTACACAGAAGGGGGAAGCAGAGACTATTAATTTCTAGCTGTTCTAGAGACATCACTTCCGTGGTTTTCAAAGAGCTTTACACAAGGGGTAAATAACATTTCCCCCCTTTTACAGATGGGGAAACTGAGGCAGAGCTTTGCCTGCAGAGCCAGGATTACAAGTCAGGTTACCAGTGTCCCACTGTAGCACCTTCCCCGCAAGCCCCCTTGACTGCTCAAGCACTTCCCCCTTCTCCTCTCAGTGCAGCCTCTTCCTCACTGTGTGTAATAACCTCTCTGTTCCTAGTTCTCACCCTGTTTCACTTTCAGGCTGAATCACTTCCCCTTAATTTACAAGGGAAGATCACAGTGATCATGCACCGGGGAGGGACGCACCGACCCGGGGGAGCTCTGGCGCATGACCACCAGCAAAGGAAAGTGCTGCGATCTGAAGCAGGAGTCCTGGCAGTCTCCACCTCTCATTCCGGTCTCGTGGACTGCACAGCGGTCACCCAGCTCAGCCCCAGTCGCTGCAAGGAAACGGCCCCTGCTCCGAATCATAGACTCGTAGAACTGGAAAGTACATTGAGAGGTCAGCTAGTCCAGTCTCCTGCACTCATGGCAGCACTAAGTATTATCTAGACCATCCCTGACATTCTCTAACCTGCTCTTAAAAATCTCCAGTGACAGAAATTCCACAAGCCTTGTCCCTCGTCTGAACTTCTCTGGGACCCTAGTTCATTCTTGCCGAGGAATGTTTGATTTAGCGATTGCTCTTTTTCTCGCTTACTCGCTTCCCGTTCACCAGAACAGCTCTCGCTCCTTCTCCAGCAAAAAGCACCGCCCTGGTCAGCGCAATGGAACAACGGTGTGCCCACAATCCCACGCATGCACAGAAGGAAAGCGAGCGAGTGAGGGAATGCGTGAGAGCGCTGTGTGGCATAAGACAGTGTTAAGATATTAAGAAATCCGGCTATTTAATACTAGCAAACAGAGCAGAACTAGATCCAGTGGCTGGAAGTTGCAGGGAGACAAATTCAGACTGGAAAAATGAGACCTGGTAACTGCATAATCCTTATGCAGCAACAAGGGCCGGGGTCAATATTTAGAGGTTCCTCTGAACATGACAAAACAAAACCGGCTCAACCCCCCACCCAGTAATTTGGGAAAATTAACCCCCACCCCGGGCACCTGGAAGAGGCCATAATTCTCCACTTGCAGCCCTGAGTCTGTGTGTAACAAAAGAAAATCTGTATAGAAAGGGAGTGGGACCCCAGCATTAGTTTGGGAAAACACTGCAGTCACAATTCAAAAGCCTGTAAACCACAAGTAAATACCTGCCCCCAGTATCATGGGCACTGCTCTTTGCCTCAGTGTCACACCTTGTGGTGTGAAACTCCGGTGGACGAATATCCCTTTAACATGCCACTCCCCTTTTCCGTCCACTGGATCCCACTCACAGCTGCTTGTGTGAAGCTAGCAAGGTCCCAGAATTCAGGGGTGCATTCATGTGGGTTCTCGCCCCACCCGTAAAGGGGAGGGTTGTGCAAAGCCACTGGTGCTGCCGTTATTTCTGCTGCAGGGCAGTCACAGCCCAAGGCTGGGGGTCCTTCACTACTAAGGCAAACCAAACCAGCCAGAAAGAGAGGACTTCGGTTTTACCCCACTGGATAATCAGAAGTCATACAAGGAATTCCCTCAGATACTCCAGGTGGCAGTATTGGGGTACATTTGGTTACACCCAGACAATTGCTCAGAGTTATACAACCTACCAACATTGTTAGAAACTGAAGAGAAAGAAGAGAAACTGAAGAGGGCTGTCCCCATCTTTGCTGTTGAGAGGAGCTGGCTTTCCATGATGATACAGTTCCTTTATTATCTTGAGTTGGAGCTTAAATCTTAGTTTCTAGTTCCTGCAATCGAATTTCTGCCAGTCTTTGTTCATGTTTAAACTGCAGCTTGATTTCTTCTGCTGATGCTTTCTGGCTCATGGTCACTGATCTTTAACCAACAACACTCTCACTATCAAAATCCAAATTTGGACTAGCGTGGGGTTCTGATCCAAAGCTTAATTGATCTGGTTTTGTGGATCCTAGCACGACTATGCCACTGTAACAAAGCGGCCTTTGGCAGGACACTACTGAGACTATCAATTCAGGGCAAATTGCTTAGAGCGGGGCAGTCATAGCCCAAGGCTGAGGGTCCTTCACTACTAAGGCAAACCAAACCAGCCAGACAGAGAGGACTTCGGTTTTACCCCACTGGATAATCAGAAGTCATACAAGGAATTCCCTCAGATACTCCAGTTCCCTTGTATCACCACCAGCACCACTCCTTATGGGGATGAATGGTTATGAAAACCAATACCCCAGTAAAAGAAGAAAGGTTCTCCCGATCCCGAAGGACCAGGCCCCAGACCCAGGTCAACATACAAATCAGATCTTACCCACAAATCACGCTGTTGCCAGTCCTTTAGAATCTAAAATCTAAAGGTTTATTCATCAAAAGAAAGAAATATAGATGAGAGTTGAAATTGGTTAAATGGAATCAAATACATACAACAATTGCAAAGTTCTTAGTTCAGGCTTGTTGGGATTACTGCTGATTTAAAGCAATCGAGTCTCTGGAGTATAGACATCCCATCTTGGATGGGTCATTCAGTCCTTTGTTCAGAGCTTCAGTTTCTAGCAAAGTTCCTCCAGAGGTCAGAAGTAGGATTGAAGACAAAACAGAGGGGATTCCAGGGCCTTTCATATCCTCTGCCCTGTGGAAGGACACCCCTTTGTTCTCACTATGGAAAATCACAGCAGCAAGATGGAGTTTGGAGTCACATGGGCAAGTCACATGTCCATGCATAACTGTTTTAGAGGGAGAGCAGCCATTCCTCATATGCTACCTTGAACGTTCCCAAGAAGACTCCTCATATGTGGATTGGAGTCTCCCAAGGTCCATTGTCAAGGTCCATTGTTTCTTGATTGGGCACTTAATCTGAAGAGTCCCTTCATAATAAGCTGGCCAAATGCTTCACTGGTGCTACTTAGATTCAAACAGATTGAGATACAAGTACATAGCCAATATTCATCACTTCAAATACAAAAATGATACATACATACAGCCTGATGCCAGCTCTGTCCACATATCTATTCAAGTGACATCATCATAGGATCTAATCACATCAGACATGCCATCAGGGGCTCGTTCACCTGGACATCTACCAACGTGATATATGCCATCATGTGCCAGCAATGCCCCTCTGCCATGTACATTGGCCAAACCGGACAGTCTCTACGCAAAAGAATAAATGGACACAGATCTGACATCAGGAATCATAACATTCAAAAACCAGTGGGAGAACACTTCAACCTCTCTAACCACTCAGTGACAGACTTGAAGGTGGCAATTTTGCAACAAAAAAACTTCAAAAACAGACTCCAAAGAGAGACTGCTGAACTCGAATTAATATGCAAATTAGATACAATTAACTCAGGCCTAAACAGAGACTGGGAATGGTTGGGTCATTACACTAATTGAATCTATTTCCCTATGTTAAGTTCTCCTCACATCTTCTATGGGTCATCTTAATTATCACTTCAAAAGCTTTTTTTTCTCCTGCTGATGATAGCTCATCTCAATTGATTAGACTTTTCCTGTTGGTATGCATACTTCCACCTTTTCATGTTCTCTGTATGCATAAATATCTCCTGTCTGTGTGTTCCATTCTATGCATCCGAAGAAGTGAGCTGTAGCTCACGAAAGCTCATGCTGAAATAAATTTGTTAGTCTCTAAAGTGCCACAAGTACTCCTGTTCTTTTTGCGGATACAGACTAACATGGCTGCTACTCTGAAACATACAGACAGCGTATTTATAACCAGCAAATTACAACCTTTTCATTGACACCTTACTTGACCTCCTTTATACAAGATTTGGTGCAACTATAGGACCTTGGTTCCAACAATGATCTATATGGTAACATTTCATGTTAATAACATCACAGCGGCACATCATGTATTACGGGAGTGCCTAGGAGCCCCAGTCATGGCCCAGGGCCCGTGGCGCTAGGCGCTGAACAGCAGGTATATCCTGAGTGCCTAGGTGCCCGGTCATGTCCCAGGCCCCATGGCACTAGGTGCAGCACAGCACCTATTACAGGAGTGCCTAGGAGCCCAGTTAAGGCCCAGGACTCATGGCACAAGGCGCGGCAGAGCGCGTATTATGGGAGTGCCAAGCAGCCCCTTCATGGCCTTGGCCCCATGGTGCTAGGCTCTGCACAGAAGTTATTTTGGAAGTGCCTAGGAGCCCACTCATGGCCCAGGACACTTGGCGCTAGGTGCTGCTCAGCGCGTATTACAGGCGTGCCTAGGAGCCCAGTCATGGCCCAGACCTCATGCCGCTAGGTGCTGCTCAGCACGTATTACATCAGTCAAGGTTTGGGTGAGCAGTTATGCCAGCACCATGCAAGGAGCGTGGGCAGGGCTTGGGCAAGCAGAGATGCCAGCCTCGTGCAGCAGGGCTCGGGGAGGCGGCTTGGGCCAGCCCTGTTTGGGGGACAGAGAGGGTTTGGGTTAGTCCTGTTTGGAGTGTGGGGAGAAGAGGGCTCAGGCCAGCCCTGTTTCTGGGCGGGGGGGAGGGGGGGAGAGAAGGGTTCGGGCCAGCCCTGTGCCATGTCCCCCTAAGTTATGTCCCTTAAAGTCCCTCACAGAGAAGCACCCAGCTGCCCCACAGTGGTGGGATTTGAACCGGCACCAGCACAGCCGTGGAAAGCGAGGGCCGTGGGGAGCGAACGGTGAAGGAAAAGGCCTCAGCATGCCGAGCGCCGGTGCCGTAACCCGTTGGGTACAGTGAGGGGAGATACCGACTCTGGAGCAAGCGCAATGCGCTAATCCTGAGCCACAGTCCAGAGTGGGGCACAGGGAGCAAGTGGGGGGCTCGTGCTCAGGGCGTCCTGAAACCAGCCCCTCCCCCACAGACATTTCTCATGTTCCTTAACTGGTCTAGGTGCAGCGCTAGGAAATGGGGTGTGTCGGGGGGAGTCAAAGCAGTAAGGTTCAGTGTTCCTCGGGGGGGGGGCATCTGACTCACTCTCCCTGCCTGTGGCCAAGTGATTTACCCCTCTGGGGTGGTCTGAGCCCCTCTCCCTGTCTTCCCATGAGCTGGGATCTGGGGGGCAGCCTGCTCTGTGAAGGGGGGGGGCTGAGCCCCTCTCCCTGCCCCCCTCCCCCCCATGAGCTGGGATCTGGCAGGGGAGCCTGAAGGTAACACAAATTTCAACACTGGAAATTTGGGAACGGAATAGTTCAGATACACGTCACCCTGTGTGGGACAGCTTTGAGTCGGCTCCCTGCCACTCCAGCCTGTCCGCCCAGCTCGCCAACGCCTCAGGGCTCTGCCAGCCTCAACCTTGCCTGGCAGGTAACATTCAGCGAACCCCACTTCCTGAGGGCCCCAGCGATGTCTCCCCGCAGTGTCCAGCCCCATTCACGGGACCCTCCCAGCCCTTGGCCACCAAGGAGACAGCCCGCCCCTGCCTCGTGCTTTTCCCCACCGTCCATGTACAGCACGGAGCTGGTTTGGTGAGAAGTGGGCTGACAAGAGCTCTGGCCAGCGGACCGTGGGGAACAAAATGGGGGTTTGCCTCTGCGTAGCTCTTCCCAAAGTTCCTCCCCACTGGTTCACGAGAGAGGAAGGCTGCCTGGGGGGGGGGGAGGGGGGAGCAGCCTCCATCCCTTGGTGAGAATTGAGGGCTCCCCTCCCCCACATGCTCACCTGCTGGCTTTGTTTAACTCACATGGAAACACCCTTTTCATTGTCTTTGGTCCCACTTTGCTTCTCTGACATGGGAGACGCAGGCGAGCCAGTGAAACCCCATTGCTTTGGCCGGCAGTGGCTGGGCTGCCAAGCACATCTGAGGAGGATATTTCCAGCGCGTGTCTGTAATTCTTCATACACCGTCCGTCCATCTGTCCCTCACACAATGATCTCAGTGAGCAGCGTGTTACTGGCTTGCACAGGACACCTCCTGGCTCTTTGGAGATACTGATTGTGACAAAAGCGAGCTGGGCCATGAGCATCAGGCTTGGTGCGAGTTATGGTCGGGTGGCCCCTCTGCCAGCTGTCCGTGAGGGGCTCCCCGGATAACAGCCTGGCACAGATGTGCTCCCAGGTGTCACGGGGTGGGGGTGGAGGGCAGCGCAGAGCCTGTGGGCAGAGGCTGGGCCAGCCTCTCAGTGGGGTGGAGGGACAGAGGCAGGGGAGGGGAAGCTGGTAGAGAGGCAGGACTGTGTGTAAATGTGGCACAAGGGCCACCTGGCTCTGAAGTCAGCTGAAAAAAATGGAATAGAACAGACGGGGGGGCTTCTGGCAAATGATGGCAGATTGGCCTGTGCCATAATGACCCGCCCATCTCCCCACCAGGACCCGACTGGCAGGAGCAGGGTCCGCCCCTCCCACCCCATCAGGGCCTGACTGGCAGGAGCTGCTATGATGAACTGGGAATTTTATGTAATATTTTTGCAAACTGGGTCAGGGCCTCAGTTTCTCCTATATTTTGCACTGTTTCCCAGTGTGTGTGTGTGTGTGTGTGTGTGTGTGTGTGTGTGTGTGTGTGTGTGTGTGTGTGTGTGTGTGTGTGTGTGTAGGTCTAAAGACACGGGGTGTGTGTGTGTGATCTCCCAGTCTGGGAGGAATGACTAGAATCCCAGATCAGGGCCAAAGAGACAATGTGGCAGTGCCAATGACTCCTGCATTGATGCTCTCAGCAGGAAAGCTGGGCACAGACCCCAGCAGGAGAACAAAGGATGGGGACGATCCCAGAAGGAGTTTGCCTGGGATCCCTCTGAGCAGAGGTACGCTAAGTGCTGCAGTAGGGGGACTGCGCTGGTGAGTATCTGAGTGTCTGTTGGGGGGCAGTTTGGCAGTTTGACTGTGTGCTTGATTGCTTGTTTGACCAGTTTGATCTGGGAGTGCTTTGTTCCAGCTGGGCCTGACTGTTATAAAAAGGCAGTCAGCTGCGAACCAGCTGAGCAGCGAACAGCAGAGAGGCAAACAGAAGGAGTTTGCCTGGGATCCCTCTGAGCAGAGGTACGCTAAGTGCTGCAGTAGGGGGACTGCGCTGGTGAGTATCTGAGTGTCTGTTGGGGGGGCAGTTTGGCAGTTTGACTGTGTGCTTGATTGTTTGATTGCTTGTTTGACCAGTTTGATCTGGGAGTGCTTTGTTCCAGCTGGGCCTGACTGTTATAAAAAGGCAGTCAGCTGAGCAGCGAACAGCAGAGAGGCAAACAGAAGGAGTTTGCCTGGGAGTTCGCCTGGAGAGAGCTCTTAGAAGGAAGAGACCATGGATGCTGAGCAATCCGCCGTTGTGACCTGCACAGGATGCGCCATGTTCGTCTTCCTTCCACAGGATAGGAGCGACTTTGTCTGTACCAAGTGCAAGCTGATCTCCATCTTGGAAGAGAAGATTCAAGGTCTGGAGAAACGAATAACAACCCTGCATTCCATAAAAGAAAACGAGGATTTCCTGGATAGACGTCAGGATCAGCTGGAGCGGGCACAACTTTCTGAAGATTCAGAGCAGGCTACGCAGCGGGGACAGAAGGCCAGCGAGGATAAGTGGCGGCATGTGACTTCCAGAAGGGGAAAGAGTACCAGAAACATCCATGTACCAGAAACACAGATACAGGTGAGCAACCGTTTTCATGTTCTCTCCACAGGTATTAGTGCAGAGAGTGGAGTGGATGATGCACCTGAGGGAACAGAGCAAAAGGAGACTCCACTGATTGGAAGGCATGAGATGCACCTTCCTAGGGATGGGGGTTCCACGACCACCACTCCCAAGAGGAGGAGGAGGGTGGTGGTGGTCGGGGACTCTCTCCTCAGGGGGACTGAGTCATCTATCTGCCGCCCTGACCGGGAGAACCGAGAGGTGTGCTGCTTGCCAGGGGCTAGGATTCACGATGTGACGGAGAGACTGCCGAGACTCATCCAGCCCTCGGATCGCTACCCCTTCCTGCTTCTCCACGTGGGCACAAATGATACTGCCAAGAATGACCTTGAGCGTATCACTGCAGACTACGTGGCTCTGGGAAGGATAAAGGAGTTTGAGGCGCAAGTGGTGTTCTCATCTATCCTCCCTGTGGCAGGAAAAGGCCAGGGTAGAGACCGTCGAATCGTGGAAATCAACGAATGGCTACGCAGATGGTGTCGGAGAGAAGGGTTTGGATTCTTTGACAATGGGATGTTCTTCCAAGAAGAAGGATTGCTAGGCAGAGACGGGCTCCACCTCACGAAGAGAGGGAAGAGCATCTTTGCAAGCAGGCTGGCTAACCTAGTGAGGAGGGCTTTAAACTAGGTTCACCGGGGGAAGGAGACCAAAGCCCCGAGGTAAGTGGGGATGTGGGATACCGGGAGGAAGCACAAGCAGGAGATTACAAGAGGGGAGGACTCCTGTCTCAGACCAAGAAAGCGGGACAATCAGCGGGTTATCTTAAATGCCTATACACTAATGCAAGAAGCCTGGGGAACAAGCAGGGAGAACTAGAAGTCCTGGCACAGTCAGGGAATTATGATGTAATTGGAATAACAGAGACTTAGTGGGATAACTCACATGATTGGAGTACTGTCATGGATGGATATAAACTGTTCAGGAAGGATAGGCAGGGCAAAAAAGGTGGGGGAGTTGCGTTGTACGTAAGAGAGCAGTATGACTGCTCAGAGCTCCAGTATGAAACTGCAGAAAAACCTGAGTGTCTCTGGGTTAAATTTAGAAGTATGAACAACAAGGGTAATGTCGTGGTGGGAGTCTGCTACAGACCACCGGACCAGGGGGATGAGGTGGACGAGGCTTTCTTCCAGCAACTAACAGAAGTTGCTAGATCACAGGCCCTGGTTCTCATGGGTGACTTTAATCACCCTGATATCTGCTGGGAGAGCAATACAGCAGTGCACAGGCAATCCAGGAAGTTTCTGGAAAGTGTAGGGGACAATTTCCTGGTGCAAGTGCTGGAGGAACCAACTAGGAGAAAAGCTCTTCTTGACCTGCTGCTCACAAACAGGGAAGAAATAGTAGAGGAAGCAATAGTGGATGGGAACCTGGGGGGCAGTGACCATGAGATGGTCGAGTTCAGGATCCTGACACAAGGAAAAAGGGAAAGCAGTAGAACAGAGACCCTGGACTTCAGAAAAGCAGACTTTGACTCCCTCAGGGAACTGATGGGCAAGGTCCCCTGGGAGAATAACATGACGGGGAAAGGAGTCGAGGAAAGCTGGCTGTATTTCAAAGAAACCTTATTGAGGTTGCAGGAACAAACCATCCCGATGTGTAGGAAGAGAAGTAAGTATGGCAGGCGACCAGCTTGGCTTAACAGTGAAATCCTTGCTCGTCTTAAACACAAAAGAACAGCTTACAAGAAGTGGAAGATTGGACAAATAACCAGGGAGGAGTATAAAAGTATTGTTCAGGCATGCAGGTGTGAAATCAGGAAGGCCAAATCACACTTGGAGTTGCAGCTAGCCGGAGATGTTAGGAGTAACAAGAAGAGTTTCTTTAGGTATGTTAGCAACAGGAAGAAAGTCAAGGAAAGTGTGGGCCCCTTGCTGAATGAGGGAGGGAACCTAGTGACAGAGGATGTGGAGAAAGCTAGTGTACTCAATGCTTTTTTTGCCTCTGTCTTCACAGACAAGGTCAGCTCCCAGACAGCTGCACTCTGCAGCACGGTATGGGGAGGAGGTGACCAGCTCTCTGTGGAGAAAGAAGTAGTTCGGGGCTATTTAGGAAAGCTGGACGAGCACAAGTCCATGGGGCCGGATGCGCTGCATCCGAGGGTGCTAAAGGAGTTGGCCGATGAGATTGCAGAGCCATTGGCCATTATCTTTGAAAAATCATGGCGATCGGGGGAGGTCCCGGATGACTGGAAAAAAGCTAATGTAGTGCCCATCTTTAAAAAAGGGAAGAAGGAAGATCCAGGGAACTACAGGCCAGTCAGTCTCACCTCAGTCCCTGGAAAAATCATGGAACAGGTCCTCAAGGAATCAATCCTGAACCACTTAAAGGAGGGGAAAGTGATCAGGAACAGTCAGCATGGATTCACCAAGGCCAAGTCATGCCTGACTAACCTAATTGCCTTCTATGACGAGATAATCGGCTCTGTGGATGAGGGGAAAGCAGTGGATGTACTATTTCTGGATTTTAGCAAAGCTTTTGATACAGTCTCCCACAGTATTCTTGCCAGCAAGTTAAAGAAGTCTGGGCTGGATGAATGGACGGTAAGGTGGATAGAAAACTGGCTAGATGGTCGGGCTCAACGGGTAGTGATCAATGGTTCCATGTCTAGATGGCAGCCGGTATCAAGTGGAGTGCCCCAAGGGTCGGTGCTGGGGCCGGTTTTGTTCAATATCTTCATTAACGATCTGGAGGATGGTGTGGACTGCACCCTTAGCAAGTTTGCAGATGACACTAAACTGGGAGGAGTTGTTGATACACTGGAGGGTAGGGATAGGATACAGAGGGACCTAGACAAATTAGAGGATTGGGCCAAAATAAATATGATGAGGTTCAACAAGGACAAGTGCAGAGTCCTGCACTTAGGACGGAAGAATCCCATGCACTGCTACAGACTAGGGACCGAATGGCTGGGTAGCAGTTCTGCAGAAAAGGACCTAGGGGTTACGGTGGACGAAAAGCTGAATATGAGTCAACAGTGTGCCCTTGTTGCCAAGAAGGCTAATGGCATTTTGGGTTGTATAAGTAGGGGCATTTCCAGCAGATCAAGGGATGTGATCATCCCCCTCTACTCAGCACTGGTGAGGCCTCATTTGGAGTACTGTGTCCAGTTTTGGGCCCCACACTACAAGAAGGATGTGGATAAATTGGAGAGAGTCCAGCGGAGGGCAACAAAAATGATTAGGGGGCTGGAGCACATGACTTATGAGGAGAGGCTGAGGGAACTGGGATTGTTTAGTCTGCAGAAGAGAAGAATGAGGGGGGATTTGATAGCTGCTTTCAACTACCTGAAAGGGGGTTCCAAAGAGGATGGATCTAGACTGTTCTCAGTGGTAGAAGATGACAGAACAAGGAGTAATGGTCTCAAGTTGCAGAGGGGGAGGTTTAGGTTGGATATTAGGAAAAACTTTTTCACTAGTAGGGTGGTGAAGAACTGGAATGGGTTACCTAGGGAGGTAGTGGAATCTCCTTCCTTAGAGGTTTTTAAGGTCAGGCTTGACAAAGCCCTGGCTGGGATGATTTAGTTGGGTTTGGTCCTGCTTTGAGCAGGGGGTTGGACTAGATGACCTCCTGAGGTCCCTTCCAACCCTGAGATTCTATGATTCTATGATTCTATGACATGGGGGGATACATGTTGGCTTCTGGAGGAAGAGCTCTCGCACCTGGGAACTGAACAAGGCAGTCAGACAGAGAGAGACAGAGCCCAAACATGGGGTTCGCTCCAGCTCGGCTGGGCTCGGGGCTGACCAGAACGGGCTCCTCTGGACCCTTCGTCTCTCTGCGCTGCCCCAAGGACTCCCTGTGCTGCGTGCCAGAGCCTAACAAACCCGACTGCTCTGAAAACGCTGCCAGGAGTCACTGTCAATCCCGGCTGAGGTGCAGGAATCCCTGCTGGGCGCCAAGGCTCTCCCAGGTGTCCCTCAGCTGGATGCACTGGGCAGAGTTCGCAGGGAGGAGGAGGCGGCTGCAGCCCAGGGATCAGTCTCACCGGCGGTGAGGCTGAAGGACAAGTGGGACTCCTCTGGGGCTGGCACATGAAGGGTTCCTCCAAGGGACGGTTCCAAGGCTGGGGGCATAGCCCTGACCCTGGGGCTCCATGACAGCTGTTTCCATCCCCTTTGCTCCCCCCTCCCCTCTGGACCACTATGCCAGATCACCAGCAGGAACATGGGGCATTGCCCAGGAATGAGGAGCAGGCTGGCCCCCTGCGGGGAAGTGAGAGGGGGGCCTCAGGCCGCCCCGTGCGGGCAGGCAGCAGAGGGGCTCAGGCCGGCCCTGCGCAGGGTGGGAGGGGAACCTCAGGTGGCCCCACGTGGGTGGGTGGCAGGGGGGCTTAGGCCGGCCCTGCACGGGGTGGGCAGAGGGGAACCTCAGGCTGGCACAGGCGGGAGGCAGGGAGGGCTCGGGCAGACCCTGTGGGGTGTCCCATTTCCCCTTAGGGAAAGTTGGTCATGCTAGTAGCAGGGCACAGTGCAGAAGTAGTGAGACCAGCCAACAAGTGAGGAAAAGAGACATTGTCACTGCTAGTGACCCCTGCTGGGGGGAGTGGGGGTGGCTGGAAGCCAGGACTCCTGGGTTCAAGCCCCAGTCTGGGAGGGTAGTGGGGTCTAGTGGTTAGAGCAGAAAGGGGTGAACTGGGAGCCAGGACTCATGGGTTGTAGCCCTACTCTGGGAGGAGAGTGGGGCCTAGTGGTTACAATGTCAGGGGATACAAGATGGCCTCAGAGGCAGCTCCCACACCGTGACTCTGCTACAGTCTTCACAGCTGGTTTCACTTCCTCCTCCTACCCTGAGCCGGCACTTTGGATATAAAGGGAACTTCCTCTAAACCCAGCCTGAGGGTGTGGCTGACCACATAGGACCCTGTTCCTGACCTCACCATCCCTAGCTTTGGGGTCTAGTGGTTAGAGCAGTGGGGTGTAGGGGGGGAAGGGTCTACTCCCTGCTCTGCAGAAGGCTCACTGTGTGACCTGGGGTAAGTTGCGTCCTGTCATTATGCCTCAGTTTCCCCTCTGTAAAGCAGGGGCACTGATGCTGCGCCATTTCCTGGGCTCAGTGACCTGTCTGTGCAGCATGTGGCAGGAGAGAGGTGCGGGAGAAGGGCCCAGGGTTAGTGTCGCGGGAAAGCCCATTCTGCCCTGTTCTGTACTCGCTGGCAATGCCTCACGCTGAGCTGGGCCTTCAGTCCCTGCAGCCCCTGGGGTCTCCCCGCGCAGCCCCGGAGCAGGCGTCCCAGCAGCTGTGTTTGCCTTTCCAGAGGTGAGGCTGGTAGGTGGCTCCCACCGCTGCGCTGGGCAGGTGGAGGTGCATCTGGCTGGGCGCTGGGGCACCGTGTGTGATGACAACTGGGACCTGGGTGACATGGCCGTGGTGTGCAGGCAGCTGGGCTGTGGGCAGGCTATAGACGCATTAAGTGGCAGGGTGTTCAGCCCAGGCCCCAAGTCAGACCCTGTCCTGATGATGGATGTGCAGTGCCAGGGGAGAGAGGCAGCGCTGGGGAGCTGCCAAGCCAGGAGAGTGAGACAAGCAGGGCCTGGGCTCTGCTCCCTGTCACACACCAAGGGGCAGGGTGATGAAGGGAAAATGCCCTCACACAGCAGGGTCAGCGTCCACACACACCATCCACTACTGCTACATCCCCAGCAGGGCCGGGAGCCAGGACTCCTGGGTTCCATCCCCGGCTCTGGGAGGGAAGTGGCATCTAGTGGTTGGGGGTGGCTGGGGTGGAAGGGGCTAATAGTAGCCAGGGTGACCTTAGAGGCAGCTCATCGTCCCGTGACTTTGTCCCCAGCCCCAAGGCGCCAGCCCAGTTCCCTGGCTCCTTCCCCTTCAGATTCTGGCTGGAGTCTCCACAGTTGGTTTTGGTTCCTCCTCTGGCTGAGCTGGTGGGTGTGGTGTGAGTGACCCTACAGCAGGGAGTTCCTGGGGGCAGAGCAGTCAGCTGCCCTCTGAGTGGGACACCACCCCCCTGGAGCTCAACATGGCAGGAGGGGTCTGATCCCCGGGCAGCCTCTAGCCCATGGGTGGCTCCTGCTACCTGAGAGCTCAAAGGCTGATGGGGCTGGGACAGGGAGGCAGGGGCAGGTCTGCCTGTGGGGGAGCTGTTACTGCACAAGCTCCTGTGGGGTGCAGGACCACAGGGTTCACAGGCCTAGGGCTCAGCTCCCCCCATCCCATCCTCCCTCGAGCCAGAAGGGATGGGCAGGGGGTGGGGGTCTATATGGCTGTGCTGGAAATGGAGGGGGGGCTCCCAGACACCGATACGGGGGGGCAGCGGATGGGGTCTTTGCCCCAGAGAGAGTTCAGGATGGGGGGCAGTGGAGGATGGAACATTGGGGTGAGCACTGACTGTAAGGTCAGACCGCCCCTTACTGAGCCTCCCAGCTCTGTTCAGCACAGGGTGAGGAGCAGGGCAGAGCAGCTGATGGGCAGCCGATGGGCAGTCAGCCTGAGCCTGAGGGTGTGTTGGGGCGGTGATGGGCCCCAAGATGGGGTCACACAGTGTGTGGGACTGATCCTGATGCTGTCTGTGCCTCAGAGGGCTCTGAAGTGCAGGACTGTCTGTCCTGTCAGCCTTGGGCTTCCCTGCTATAATTCTACTGATGTCCCTCAATCCGGACTCATAGCCCCCTGCTATTCCATCCCTGGGCTCCTGCCCATAACTCTGATGATGTCCCTCAATCCTGACCCACAGCCTCCCCACTACACGAACGTGTGACGTTGTGCAGTCTATATGGTTTTATAAAAATTTAATAATAAGTGAATATAATGTAACTGAGATATGCTTCATGCAAAAGGTCTCTTGTAAGGTATCATTACGAAGCTTATAATCTACTGAGTGTAATCATCCTATATGCATAAATGTACCACTCTTGTATCTGAAACTAGAAATATGAAATATAACTCTGAGGGCCTATTGTAATTATGCAAAGTGTGGGCCATTAATGGTGGTTTGGAATCTTGATGACTCCCATTAATTAGGACCATTGTCTGCAAATGGCTGTTTTACCTGTAAGTCTTCCTGTATATGTGTGTGCTGGCAAGTGGGTAATGAAGTCTTGCAGTGACATGTGATCATGTCACCTGAACTGGAATCCATCTTTAACCTGCTGTCTTTCCATTGAGAAGGAGGTGGTGGGAACTCAGAGAGGGACAAAAGGATTCCTGCCTTATGCAAAAGATACATAAAGGGGTGGAAGAGAACAAAGGAAGAGAGGAGCCATCAGGAAGAATCCCCTGGCTACCACCTCAGCTGGAACAAGAGCTGTACTAGGGGAAAGAATTGTGCCCAGGCCTGGAAGGTGTCCAGTCTGAGGAAAAAACTTACTGAAGCATCTCTGAGGGTGAGATTATCTGTATTCAGTTTGATTAGACATAGATTTGCGCATTTTATTTTATTTTGCTTGGTGACTAACTTTGTTCTGTCTGTCTCTACTTGGAACCACTTAAATCCTACTTTCTGTAGTTAATAAAATCACTTTTTCATTATTAATTAACTCAGAGTATGTATTAATGCCTGGGGGAGCAAACAACTGTGCATCTCTCTCTATCAATGTTATAGAGGGCGAACAATTTATGAGTTTACCCTGCGTAAGCTTTATACAGGGTAAAACGGATTTATCTCGGTTTAGACCCCACTGGGAGTTGGGCATCTGAGTGCTAAAGACAAGCACACTTCTGTGAGCTGTTTGCAGATAAACCTGCAGCTTTGGGGCAAGTAATTCAGACCCTGGGTCTTTGTTGGAGCAGACGGGAGTGTCTGGCTCAGCAAGACAGGGTGCTGGGGTCCTGAGCTGGCAGGGAAAATAGGAGCAGGAGTAGTCTTGGTACATCAGTTGGCAGCTCCCAAGGGGGTTTCTGTGATCCAACCCGTCACAGAACGCTCTGGATTATTAACCTTACGCAAACAGACAGATGGCCACAGATTCTGCACTGATCCCCAGGCACACGGTCTGTTGTCCATGTCCCAGCAGGCACCCCGCTCCTGGCCACAGAGGGCACCCTTCCTTCTGTTGTAGTTCCCCATTTTCCTCTTGTGACGTTGCACTCCATATGCTTTATAAAAACATGCTTATGAATGTGAATATGATGTATCTGGAATATGCTTTATGGAAAAGGTCTCTTGTAAGGTATCGTTACAGAGCTTATGATCTACTCAATGTGTTCATCCTATTTGTCTGCATGTATTATTTCTAGGTCTGGAGTTAGGAGAATAAGATATAAACTTGTATTACTGATGTAAACATATTAAGTGGAAGCCATTAAGGGTGCTTCAGAATCAATGACCTGTAAATGGCTCTATTTACTTGCAAACCAGCCCTGGAAGAATGGAGGCTGGGGTCTCACAGGACATGTGACCATGTCACCTGATACTGGAATCTATCTGAAACCTGGTGCTTTTCCATTTAGAAGGAGGGGTGGAGACCCGGAGAGACAAAGGATTCCTGCCTTTGCCAAAGCTGTAAAAGGGGGTGGAGCAGGACAAGGGAGGTCCCAGTCACAAGAAAGTCCCTGTTTATGACCTAAGATGTCCGCTGGAACTAACAAGGACTGTGCCATGGGAAAGGATTGGGCCCAGACTAGGAAGGGTCTAGTCTGTGAAAGAAGCTTATTGGAACATCTCTGAGGGTGAGATATTACCTGTAATCAGTCTCTTAATGTATTAGGCTTAGACTTACGTGTTTTTGCTTTATTTAGCTTGGTGACTCACTTTATTCTGTCTTGTGGAAGTAGAGCAAGAACTGACAGGGATTTGTAGGGGATCTTAATGCAAGACAGTCTCTGTCAGCAAGAGTCAGGCTAGCTGTAACCCTAATAACGCGAGATTTGTAGAAGCGAGGATTGTGTGAGGCGAGTGGAAAAGAACTGTGGGAGAAGTTGTTTCGACCTTGTATAGATAATACGAAATGTAGACTGGAGTCTCTTAAGTGAGAAAAACAAGATATCAGGATGACCTATGTATACACAAAATGCAGCTGTTGCTTATTATTGTCTGTAACAAAAGTATAAATGCTGCTGTAATTGTTTACCTGTTGAGACACCTGTCTAGGAAGGGGAGACCCTATGTCCTAGTGCACTCTCTCCCTGCTGTAGCTGCTAAACAGAATAAAGTATTTGATTTTGCTGCACCCAAACAAAAAGTGAGAACTGAGTTTTTCTCCGACAATTTGGGGGCTCGTCCGGGATGACAATGCCTACTGAGACATAGGCAGCTGCTATGGATCGTTCCCCTTTGAATCCCATGGCACCACAAGAGAGGTATGAGACCTTTTGAAATCTCTATTGGGGTATCGGAGGAGGACTGTCTGTGGGATGTCTGTCCCTGTTGGGCTCACGCCATCTGAACTTATTGACTGTGCAGCACGATCAGATGCAGAGTGGTATCGGGGAACGGTTTTGCCACCCCAACGAGGTTAGTTTGAAGCAGTACTGGGGAACTGCTTGGTTGGCCAATAAGGTTAATGCATAGGGAAATGCATTAGGTAATGCATAGGGAAATGCATTAGGTATGCACCGGTGCTGAGGGGTTTTTACCACCTCAACAGGGGTTGTTATACCGCTTCATGGTATTGAGTCTGGACATAAGGTACAGATGCATTGTGGTACTTGGAAATAATGCCCACTAGAAGGTACCTTCAATCTAGATAAGATCATACATCTAACAGGAGCTTTTAATCACCAAAAAGCCTCTGACAGTGTGAGCAATTTGTCTATTGAGGAAAGGAACGGGTTAATTTGAAATTCAGCTTGGCCCAGAGATAAAGAGAAAGTTGCTCTGCATTCAAGGTCAAGAATCAACGCAGACTATGCTAAGTACAAAGAAAAACTGCTTTCGGCCCCAGCTGGCTGTAAAAAATATAGACAGAGGCAAACCAAAGGCAATACAAGTTACAGAACTGAGATTACATTTGCAAAGATTAACTGTCCAGTGAGATCCAACAGTGTGCGTTTGCAACCCCGGAGCCGGTGTGTCTTGGTGACACTGAAGAAGCCACAGGCAGCCGACCTGGACTGGAATCTCTGAAAGAGACGCCACAGGAGATTCCAGGGGGTAAAAGAACAGCCCTGCCAAGAGCGGAAGCATGTTGGAAATTCTGGACAAGCTGTATACAGGATAATCTTTCGTCCACCTATTCCCCTTCTCTGAACATTATACACAGATGTGGCCAGTCTGGACGTTAAGCACTTCAAAGAACTGGCTGAGACAGTACGCATGAAGTGGGTTTCCTGGGAGGCACATGCGGGGCAGTGGGTGAACGTGTCCTTGGGGGAGGCTAACTCCTGGCCGCTCCCCCCTGCCCAAGGCTCCACCCTGCCCCTTCTGCCTCCCTCCCCTGCTGGAGCCCGCAAGGCCGCTGACTTTCCCGCACATCCTCAGCCCCAGCCCTGGTACCAGTGCCCCCAGCGTCGGGCGGCATGGCGTGGCCCCAGGCCCAGGGTCTTGTGCACACTGATCCCAGCCTGCCTGCCCCAGCCTCTTGGCCACAGAAGAGCAGGAAGGGAACTGGAAGCAGGCAGGAGGGGGGCTGGGGGTGGAGCATGGGCAGGGCCATGCCAGGAGGTTTGGGGAGACACAGCCTTCCCCTCCCTATGCTACCTGCCACCCATGAGCATATGGGAGGCCTTTTGAAGCTATGCCCTGGGGAGAAAAGCCCTTCTCTGCTGATTACCTGCACCTGGAACCCCAGAGCCAAGACCCCGAACTGTATAAAGGATGGACAAATCTAGCTGAGGCTGTTAGGAACTTGTGACCACAGAAGGGATTCCTTGGTGGGTTTGAAGGACTAATCACCAGCTGGAGCCCACTCTGGAGTTGGGGTGATCTCAAGGAAGATTACTAGCATGTGTGTAGGTTCTGTTATTGGTTTAACATGTTTTCTCTGTAATGCTTTTACCCTGTGAGTTAATGTGCTTGCTTAGAAAGAGCTGGGTGCTAACTTATCAGTGTGCAATGACACTGCTGTTAGTCTCTGAAGAGAAGGTAAAAAGCAGCAAATGCAGCCTGGAAACACCCCAGTCTGGAGGGAGGGAGACAAGGGAGATCACAGCTGGGGAGCTGGAGCCTTGACTGGGTGCCCTTGCTGGACAGTAGAGAGGGGAACACAGGTGCAGTTGCCCTAAATTTTGACAGGGCGATTCCACCCGCTACCTACCTCTGCCTGTTTGGAGCTTTCAAAAGGAGACTTTGGGGACTAAACTGGCAGAACAGACCCCTGGGATTCCCTGCTTCGCTCCAGAGGCTCTGTCTTTGTTGGTGAGCTTCAGTCACTGGGATGTCCAGGCCAGCATGTCAGTGAGGGCACCTGGCCATCAGTGCTGGACCATCAAGGACCCAGCCTCGTGCACATGAGATCCTGCCCTGTCTTCCCTTCCCTCCTGTGCTCCTTTCCAGCCCTCACCATCTTCCTCCCATCCTCCCCCTCTCTTTCAGAGCCCGCACCCTCAGCTGGAACTCTGACCCACCCCCACAACCCCCAGCCTGATGAAAACGAGAGAGTGAGTGAGGGTGGGGAGATTGAGCGACAGAGGGACGGGGGATGGAGTGAGTGGGGGCGAGGCCTCAGAGATGGGGCGGGGAAGGGGCGGGGCCTCAGAGGAGGGGCAGGAAGGGGGTGGGGCAAAGGTGTTTGGTTTTGTGCAAGTAGAAAGTTGGCAACTCCAGGAGAGTCTCCTCCTGCCCCATCAGTAAGAGCTCGGCTCCTGCACTGGAGGGGGGTGTCGGAGCCCCCCACACTTGGAGTGATTTTTGATGTTCACAGTTGTGACTCTGGGTGTTCTTGTTATTCAGACAAACACCTAACCCTGCTATGAGCCCTCCCCAACCCTGGCCCAGCGCTGCCTTGTGGCAACGAGTTCCCCAGGCCCATAACATTGTGGGGAGGGATTTCCTGGGGTCAGTGTGGATTTTCCCTTCCTTTTCTCGTAGCTTGTCCCCCTGGTTCCTGCCCCGTGAGAAGCACCTGATCTCCCATTTCTGTCTCAGTCAATGTTGTGGGTCCCTCTTTCCCATCCCCCATATTCCTCTTCTCTACAGTAATGAGCCCCAGATGTTCAGTCCCCAGCTCTAACCATCCTCACCCCCTGGCCCTGACCCTTCAGCTCTGCTGGAGACTATTGCAGATGGGAGCTCGGCACTGGTGGGGAGAGGGGTGCACTGTTCACCGTCTCCAGGGGGTGCCCCATGGCTCTATCCAAAGGCAGGGCAGGTTCTCACGGGGCCCCAGCCCGGCCCTCGTGCACCCAGCGCTGTGCCAGTGACCCTGCTACGCACTGAGCCCTGGTTTCCATGGAGCTGCCCATGGGCCTGTCCCTGTGCTGTGACAGTTCATGCAGACTCAGGGGATGAGGGTGAGGGGTTCACATGGCTCCCCCTAGCCTCAGTGCACCTGACCATTTACCAGCCTCCTGGCTCCCTGCCATTGTGCTGCCCATCCCCCAGCCCACTCCCATCCCTGGACTCCCTCGGTAGCTCTGTGTCATCTGCACCGGTCTCCCCCTCCCCTGCTCACCCTGCTCATTGGGGGAATAAATGTGTGAAACACCCACCCCATGACGGGCCCAGCCCCGTATCTCCCTGCTGCCAGGGGGAGAGTCACCACTGGGGGCTCCTCTTTGGCCCTGTCCACACCAGGCCAGTAGCCGCGGTCGGAGGCTGGGCAGCTAAGACATTAACTAGCCTGGCTGTAAACCCTCGTGCAGGCAAAGCGGAGCCCTTTAAACGTGTGTGAGCTGGGCATGGCCAGGCCCGGGGGCAGCACACGTGGTGCAGGGTGAGTTATCAGAGCGCTGCCTGCACCAGGCTTTAGAACGGGCTGGGTGGGGTGTCAGAGCGAACACCTCTGAACAGCCGCACGCCCTGGCAGCCGCACGCCTCAGCTACACAGACGGGCACCGGCTCCATTAAGATTAGGGGCAAAGCTCATATTAACCTTTGTCCTCATGGGAACGTTCTCAGTTCTTGTCACTTTTGTCAGCTGCTCCGTGTGCAGGGGCAAGACCATATCAGCAGTGATGACCTCGGTAACCGAACCCAGCACCCGCCTCCATCAGCTCTTGGTTCAGTTTCGGCTGCTCTCTTGGGACAGGAGACCAATGAATTACGAAGCGTGTTTATCAACAAAAGCTGCTAGGCAGACGGCCATCACGTAGGTAACAAACACTTCCCTGTTCCACTGGGATCACCAAGGAGGGACATAGACCAAACATCCACCCCGAGGGCCTTCAGGAGCTAGCCAGAGACTGAGCTGCAATCTGCAATCCTTTTGGGATTTGCCGAGATGATAACATGGGAACGTAGCTTGGGCATAAACTCAGGTGTGAATGAAACTGTACGGGGAGACTTTGGCAAACCAGTAAAGTGCCTGAAACCACTATGGCTTATTGTTAAAGACAGCCTAGTCAGCAAGCTGTTAAAAGCAAGTCTCAGCTTGACCAAGGCAGGAGGGGAGGGGGATTTAGGATGCCACTGAAAGAACAGCTTGACCCCGTGTCCCCCCTGATAAGAATTATGTTAAAATTGCTGATACTTGCATTTGAAAAGAGCAGGATGTGCCCTCAGGAATGTCTATTGAGGTCTCAAGGCTGCAAGTTCTGGAAAGACCCACACCTGGTTAATCAATAATCAGATGGAACCTCTTGCTTGAAACTGCTTACTTAACAAGGTTTCTTTAATTACTAATGTATAAATAAGGGGAAAAACTTGACAGGTGGGACTCATTTCTGGACTGGCCTCTCCCTCAGGATGCATCTTGTGTTCCCCAGCAGCAGATGGGCTGCCGCTGTATCACTTGAAAGCCACAGTCAGCTTTCGTAATTATCAAGGGTTGGGGGTGTTTTACTAACTTGTTGCAGACGTGTGCAAGTGCTTGAGACTAAGTAAAGTTTAGCTTTAAGTGAAAGCACTCTTATGTTGTCCTGTTTGTGCTCATCATCTATCGGTCGGACGGACGCGTCTCCCCTGATTTATTTCCTGTCACTTCCTCGCACAGAGTTAAGTTACCAAGAGCTTTGGGTTGAAAGAACCCCGGGTAACAAATGGACCTGCTCTAGGTACACAGGGCTGGTAGGGTGAGGCCAGTGCAGTGATGCCCCTTCCCTGGGAAGACAAGGGCTGTGTGTACACCACAACCGCAGCAATTGCACAGCTCAGCGCTGTGGCTACGCCGTTGTGGTGTGATGATGCAGACACTACAGCAATGGAAGGGGCTTTGCCGTTGCCGTAGTTAATCCACCCCTCCAAGCGGCGGTAGCCAGGCCAATGGGAGAATTCTTCATTCCACCTTCTGGTGTCTACACCAGGACTTAGATCGGCTTAATCACATCTCCAGGGATCTGAATTTTTCACACCCCTGAGCGATGTAGCTGGGTCGACCTAAGCTTTAGGTATAGATCAGGCCAAGCCTCAGCCTCATTCAACTGGAGTAAGGGTGTCCACACAGCCCTCAACGTCACTTTAACTGCACGGGCTGAGCCTCGAACCCACAGGCGCAGTCACACCCGTGCGCCTGTCCCTTGTCCACCAGGCCTCCGTGGATCAGTTCTGCTGACTCCCTGTGAACCAGCTCCAGGAACAGCCCCTCCGCCCCATGTGTCCCAGAATCAGCTATTCCAAGAGGGGTTTGTTTGCTCAGCATGTTTCGGGAACACGTATTTCACAATCCAATGATATAAATAAAGGCACAGCGCAGGGCATGAGGGTCACTTCTCCTCTGTGGGCTCAGTCGCACACACCCACTGGGTCACTGCAGGGGGGTGCAGAGGGAGAGGTCTCTTCAGTGAGAGGCCTGTCACACCTCCTGCCCCCTTGGGTCCCTGCCCCCTTGGGTGCCTGCCCCATCACCCCAGCCTCCCAGCCTGTGATCGTCGCACTGAGCTCAGCCTGCCTCTCTCACAAGGGCCATTGCCTGCCCTAACCCCGGGCCACGCTGCCCCACTAGGACTGTGCTATGAACATGGGGTTTCCCGGGTGCCTCCTGCTCCCAGCTGGGCACCCGCTTGGCAGGAGCTCGGCTGCCTGCACTGGAGCCGGGAACACAAGGATCCCCATCCTCCTGGCCTGGCTTTGGGGTGAGTGGCCTTTTCACTTTTCTCTGGCTTTGAATAGCCCTGGGGGCAACCTGTGATTCTCCAGCCCCACCCATCAGACACGGCATAGCTGTGTCCTGGGAGCCAGGACTCCTGGGGTCTATTCCTGGGAAGGGGAGTGGGGGCTTGTGGTTAGAGCAGAGGGGCTGGGAGCCAAGACTTCTGGGGTCTATTTCTGCCTTGGGAAAGGGAGTAGAGTCTAGCAGTTAGAGTAGGGGGTGGTACCAGGATCTATCTAGCTGCATGTACAATTTTACAATACAATTATTTTCACTTTTGTTAAGTGTTAAAAGAGTAAAAAGAAACCGGCATGTCTCTGACTCCTGGAGGTGTTTCCCAGCCGCCCTCGGCTGGTCTCTTTAGGAACACGGGACACAGGGCTGGAAGGGCGTGTTATAGAATCCCAGTCACACACTTATCAAGCGCCATCTTCACGTGAGTTAGCGCGTTCTCCCCTCACCCACTAGGAGGCTGTTCCGGAACCTTCTTCTCATTTCCAGCCTAACATGACTCCTGGCCAGTTTATCTGCACTTTTTCTTAGGGCAACACTGTCCTTTGGCTCCAGTAGCTCTTCTCCCTCCCCGGTGTTCCCCCAATGGATTCATACAGAGCAACCAGATCCCTGCTCAGCCTCTGCTGTGCCAGACAAACCAGCCAAGCTCTTCCAGGCTCCTCTCGTATGACCAGCCTCCATCCCCCAACCACCCTAGCAGCCCTTCTCTGCACCTGGTCCCCTCTCAATCCATCTGTCTTGCATGCGGGTGACCAGAACTGCACACAGGATTCCCCAAATGACCTAACTCCTGTCCTGCTCTTACCGTGTTTGTTCAGTGTTTGAGGCTCCATTTCTTAACTATTATTATTCACTATTAAATATATTAAATATTAAATTATTAAATATTAACGATTATTTATTATGCAAACACAAGAATTCATGTTATGGCAGCACTGTATGCCAAGCTCAAGGCCCTGTGGTGCTGGGCTCTGCACTGGCAGGGTAACAGGCAGTCTCTGCCTCCAAGAGCTCAGTCTAAATGAAGAGGATAGAGAGGGGCAACAGGGGTACACAGAGGGGATGTGATAGCAGCTGTTGGGAATGGAGCCCTGGTCTCATCACTCCCAGCCTGGTGCCCCTCAGCACTGCTGCTGTGCTTGGTGCTGTACAACATACAACCAGAGACAGTCACTGGGCTCACAGTCAGCCATGAAATGTGCTGTCCCCAGACACAGCCCTTCTCAGACTCAGGTAGGCACTGACAGAACCTGGAGAACAAAGACAAGTTAACAGTAAAATCTCAGCTCCCTCTCAGTACCCATCAGCATTTCCAGAGGGCCAGCAATCCACTTTGTAAGTCCAAACAGAGAGACGATGACTTTGTCACTAGACACTAAAAGAAGAGCTCATCACTGAGAAAGTTTGCAGATGAGGTAGTTGGGGGAGTGTAAATAATGAAGAGGACAGGTGGAGAAATCTGATGCTTGGTAAACTGGGTGCAAGCAAACAATATGCATTTTAATACAACAACATGCAAATGTATAAATCTAGGCACCAAGAACATGGGCCATACTTACAATGTGAACTCTCTCCTGGGAAGCAGTGCCCCTGAAAAAGATTTGGGGGTCACAGTGGATAATCAGCTGAACACAAGCTCCCAGTGAGACACTGTGGCCAAAAGAGCTGCTGTGATCCTGCGATGCACAAACAGGGGAATCTCTAGTAGGAGTAGAGAGTTTATTTTACCTCCGCACTTGGCACTGGTGTGATCAATGCTGGAATCCTGTGTCCAGTTCTTGTGTCCCCAATTCAACAAAGATGTTGATGAGTTGGAAAAGGCTCAGAGAAGAGCCGTGAGAACGAGGAAAGGACTAGAAAACTTATTTAATCTATTTAGCTTAACAAAGAGAAGGTTAAGGGGTGACTTGATCACAGTCTGTAAATATCTACACGGGGAACAAGTATTTCATAATGGCAGGGCCGCCCGGGCGGGGGGCAAGTGGGGCAATTTGCCCCAGGTCCGTGGCTGCGCCTCCGCTTTCCTCCATCCCCCGGCGCCTCAGTGCACCGCGTCAGGAGCATCCCTGGACAGCGCTGCTGTGGCATGGCTCCGGCGGGGCCTGAAATCCTCCCACTGAGTCAGAACTGCGTGGTAAGGGGGCGGGGCTGTGAGCTCCAGTCCCGCCGGAGCCATGCCGCTGCAGCGCTGTCCAGGGACCAGGGCATCTCCTGGACACGGTGTGCTTAGGCTCCGAGAGAGGGGAGAGGTGGCGGTAACCCTGGAGTAGCCCTGGACAGTGCTGCTGGGGTTGCGGTGGAGAGCGCGTCAGGGCATGGGGAATGTGGGGGGGGGGTTGGATTGTGGGCGTTCCGGAGGTCTGTCAGGACTCAGTGGGGGGGGGTGAATAGGGGTCAGGGCAGTCAGGGGATGCGGGGTTGGGGGATGTGGGGTTCCGGGGTGGTGGTTGTGGGGGCAGTGAGGGGACAAGGAGCAGGATGGGTCAGGGATTCTGAGGGGGGGGTAGTCGGGGGTAGGAAGTGGGTGGGGGTTGGATGGGGTCAGGGCCAGGCTGTTTGAGGAGGCACAACCTTCCCTACCCTGAAGCTTGTTCAGCAGTTTGAGGCTTGCAGACAGCTATTTAACACGAAGAGCCAAGCTGTTTTCTTTTTCCTTAGGGCTACCATCCCTTTCATTTCTGAAATGCCAAATTATAGTCTACATTTAATTTCAGTGCCACAGGGAGATTCACGTCAGGGGAGGGTAGCTTCATTTAAAAGTAGCCACTTTAGATTAACAGTGATAGAGCCAAGAGAGCCATGGGGGAGGGATCACATGAGAAGAGCAATATCCTACACCACCTACCTCCTTCCCAACCCTACCAAGGGAGACACCCCCACCCCCCGCATTCCCCGAGGCTCCAGAAGGGTTAATTCAGTGGTTCTAAAACTTTTGTACTGGTGACCCCTTTCACATAGCAAACCTCTGAGTGTGACCCCCCCTATAAATTAATATCACTTTTTTATATATTTAACACTATTATAAATGCTGGAGGCAAAGCGGGGTTTGAGGTGGAGGCTGACAGCTCACGACCCCCAGTAATAACCTCGTGACCCCCTATGGGGTTCTGACCCCCAGTTTGAGAACCCCTGGGTTAATTTAATTTTAGCACCCTGTGTCCATTCACATGCATGTGCTATTTCGAGCATTTCAGTTTTCACAACATAGGCTCATCCCAGATTCTGGAACAAGCTCAAATGCTCAGTTCATGGAGTATGTACATAAACTATACTAAAAACAAACCCACAGTAAATGTCTCCAGTTTGTGAGGGACCCCATGAAGCCAGTCTCTAGGAAACAGATAAATTCATGGATGTTAAGCCCATTAATGGCTATTAGCCAGGATGGGTAAGGAATGGTGTCCCTAGCCTCTGTTTGTCAGAGGGTGGAGATGGACAGCAGGAGAGAGATCATTTGATCATTACTTGTTAGGTTCATTCCTTCTGGGGCACTTGGCATTGGCCACTGTCAGTAGGCAGGATACTGGGATGGATGGACCTTTGGTCTGACCCAGTATGGCCATTCTTATGTTCTTAAATGAACCCAAATTTATGGAGACAGATATGAGTCAAGGAAGCCAGCAGAGTATCAGAAACCTGGAAAAATCTCTGACTGGATGGGCTCAGGTGTTTGGTCACAAGCTGAGGTGGTTCAAAAGTTTTGGATTTTTTTTAAGCAATTTTTTTTATTGTTTCTTTAAACAATCAAACACAGCAAGGAGCAAATATTTGGCCACACACTTCTGAAACCCCAAACCATGTTCAGGTTTTGGCAGACTAATTTCAGCTTTTCAATAAAAAAAACCACAATAAATTTTGAAGGAAAGCAGACAATGTCTGTCATTTTTTCTGCTTTTTAAAACCCCTAGTTTTTTATCCAAAAAACGTTTTGATGGAAAATATTTGTCTGATCCTTTTAATGAGCTTTAGTGCCTTTTAGCACTAGCTGATGCTGAGAACCAGTGATACCTTGTAAAGGTGACTTGAAAAGAAGTTTTCTCAAAACTGGGTTTGTGCCGATGTGGAAGGTTTTTAAATGTTTATTTTATCCAGGGCTGCCCGGGGGGGCGGCAAGTGGGGCAATTTGCCCTGGTCCCCACAGGGCCCCCCATGAGAATATAGTATTCGATAGTATTTTTATGCAAGGGGCCCCCAAAATTGCTTTGTCCCAGGCCCCCTGAATCATCTGGGCGACCTAGCAGAGAAAGGGGGAACAGGATCCAGTGGCTGGAGTTGAAGCTGAACAAATTCAGACTGGAATGAGGCTGTCATAAACAGATAGTTAAGGGTTAATGCCTCTTTTACCTGTAAAGGGTTAAGAAGTTCACCTAGCCTAGCTGACACCTGACCAGAGGAACCAATGGGGGGACAAGATGTTTCAAAAGGAAGGAGGGAAGTTTCCTTTGTTTAGAGTCAGTTTCAGTTTCAGCCGGAGTGAAAAAGATCAAGGAACCAGCCTCTTATCAGAGTAGTAAGTTTTAGAAAAGAATAAATAGGTTTATGTTTATTTTCTTTCTGTAATTTGTCTTGGCATTAGGGGAATAATCAAATTTGTATATTCTTGTGTGTAATAAGGCTTTTGCCCAGGGGAACATCCTGTGTTTTAAATCTGTTGTCTGTGAGATCAGCTTGTATGCTGTCTCCCAGAGATTTTTTCTTTGACCTTTCTTTTCTTTAATTAAAAGCCTTCTTTTTAAGAACCTGATTGATTTTTCCCTGTTGTTGGATCTGGACTCACCAAGAATTGGTGGGGGAAAGGAGCAGAGATGGTTAAATTCTCCTTGTAATAAGATCCAGGTGTTCACCAGGAAATTGGTGAAGGAGTCTCTCAAGACTACCCAGGGAAGGGAGTTAGTCCTTGGGAGTAGTGGCAGCCTATTGATCTAAGCTAGTAATTAAGCTTAAGAGGTTCACATGCAGGTCCCCAGATCTATACTCTAAGGTTCAGAGTGGGGGTAAAACCTATGACAGAGGCATTTACCAAGGATCGTGGTGGATGCTTCATCATTTTTGACAACTTTTAACTCAAGATAGGATGTTTTTCTAAACATTCTAGGAATGATTTCAGGGCAGGTTTCTGGCCTGTGCTATACAGGACTCAGACTAGATGACCACAGTGGTCCCTTTTGACCTAAGAATCTATGAATCTGTAAAACCCTCGAGTCAGACTGAAACTTTCTATCATCCTATGAGATAGTGCTGGGTGTGCGGGGCTGGGGCAGGTTTGTGGAGCCCCTGGACTCTCACAAAGTTGCAGAAACACTTTGCATTCAAAGTTTCTCCCTTGATCTGAGAGCAGCACTGCTGGGCCCCCAGGTCTGGTGAAGAATTCATTCACTAGAATGAACATATTACATTGATTCATTGTGTACTTATTAGCCTCAGTGAAATCCAAACTGATTATCAGCTCACCCACGATCCTGGCTTCTTACTCGAATTCCAGTGCTCCTATTTTCAAACCCAATTTCCCCCATTTTTGGAAGGATGCAACTCCTCAGTCAGGGGCCCTGTCTACACTGCGCACAGAGCCAGCTGCAGGGGTGTGAATTGCAGAGTGCACCAAAGAGCTGCACTTGGACTGACCTGTGTGGATGCTGCTGGCACGAACTGAAGGTTCCTAATTTGAGTTAACGCCCTGTGAAAGAGGACTAGGGTAACTATGGTAACAACCCCTCCGTACACTGGGAGGGCAGGGGGAGTTCACATGCTGCAACTGCCCCCACCCCACACATGCTGCGGGGGAGTGGGGGGCAGGGGAAAGTCACACACTGTAACTATCCTGCCCTCCCTCCCCCCGCCCATACACATACACACTGAGGAGAGCGCTAGGCCGGGCCAGACCTGGGAGGAGCAGGGCATCATGCTCCTGTCCCACGTGTGGTCTGGCTATAAAACTTGCACGTCCACCCCAGCTGTGTTCATCGTTAGATCCTTTAATGCCCTGCCAGGTACGACTGAGGTTCAGCTCTATAAGGGATGTTACACCCAGCACCACCCAGTGGCTGAGCAGAGAACTACAGGTTAACATCCCAGTCCATCTCCCCCATTAAGTTCCATGTTCCTGCCATTTATTCACACTATCAGGCTGGCTGTGAAGTTCAGGATGGATCAGTCTGTCCAGTGACTCTGAACCACCCTGGGCTCCTAACTGAAAAATGCCAACGTGTAGCAGCTTGGCCATCTGGCTGGCCGCTAGTTACAACGACTGACTGGGGTTGTTCTAGAATCCTTGTGTCGTCTTCTCATTCGGCATCCACCGTCTGTCGGGTTTGCTCTGTGGATGGTTTCTGTTGAACTCCCCCTGTCGGTCTCGGTCACGGTGATCTGGGAGCTGAATTCTTTTCTTTGATGACAGCTGGAGCCGTCCAACCTTTCTCTCCATCCAAGTTGAGGTGAACACGGTCACCGGGTTCCAGACCCGGCAGGTCTCAGACAGAGTCATGGGCCTTGTAAACGTGTCTGTCGTGTAGGAGCCGGCTGCTGGCACTGGGTGGGTTGTTTGGCTGCCCTCGCCCCATGCCAGGAGAGAGGGGAGGGGTCAAGGAGCAGTTGGGACCCTGGGACTGAGAGGGCCTCTGGCCAATCAGAGAACTCCAGACTAGGGTCAATGGATAGTAGCCAGTGCCCCAAGTCAGTCTGATTGACCAGGCAGCTGGGCCAATCAGAGAGCCCGGCTAAGGTCCCAGCCTCTGTGCATGCTGGGGAAGGAGACAGCAAGAGCAGCCCCAGGGGAGGATCTGGGGCGGAGCCAGGGGGAGAAAAGCCGTGTGAGAGGGTGGGAGGGGCTGAGTAAAGACCCAGCCACATATGTGGGAGCTAGTGAGGGGGGCAGGGCTGGGGCCAGCAAGTGGGATGAGGGTCAGTAAGGGGATGGGGTCAGGTTTGATGAGAGGCTGGGGCAGGGCCCAGGGTGAGAGTCGTGTGGGGCTGGGCCAGGGTTGGTGAGGGGGTGGGGCCAGGGTGGGTTGTAGGGCAGGGCAATGGTCAGTGAGGCAGGCAGGGTGAGTGTCAGTGCGAGGGGACAGGGTTAGCTAGGGAGGTGGGGCTGGGGTCAGTGATGGGAGCAGGGCCAGTGAATGTGACCAGGAACAGTGCAGAGACAGGGCCAGGATCACTGAGGGGGGTGGGTCACAGGTCAGTGAGGGGCGGGGTCAGGGACATTGAGAGAGTGAGGCCAGCAAGTGGGTGGGGGGAGGATTGATGAGGGGCTGGGGGTGGGGCAGGGAGTGGGGCCGGTGAGCATGGTGAGACTTGGTGAGGGGGGCAGGGCAAGAGTCCGTAGGGGAAGTGCAGGCCAGGGTCAGTGAGGAGGGCAGGGTGAGAATTGGTGAGGGGGACAGGGTGAGAGTCTGGGGGGGTGGGCAGGCCAGGGTCAGTGGGGAGAGCAGGGTGAGGATTGGTGAGGGGGGCAGGGCCTGTGAGTGGGGTAAGTGCTGGCAAGTCGGGTTTGAGGCAGGGGGGTGGCCGGGCCAGGATCAGTCAGGAGGCGGAGTGAGGAGGAGTGGTGAGTGGGGTGAGGTTCAGTTAGGAGGGTGGGGGGTTGGACAAGGGTTCATGAGGGGACAGGGCCATGTCGTGACACGGTGACAGGCCCAGCCTGGCAGAGCCCCACGGAGGGGAGTGAACCCAGCAGCAGAGACAGGGGCCGCAGGGGGGCCTGGAGGATCATGACCTCACTGTGAGGGAGCAGGAGACAGGCAGAGACCCAGCGAGGGGGAGTGAGTGGGCAGCTGGGAGGGCCCAGAAACAGCTTCCCATACACACTGCCCAGAGACCCACCATGCAGGGAGCCAACGGCATCCAGCAGCCCCTGAGCCAGGCTGATGACTGCAGCCAGCTCTGCAGAGGCATGTCTGAACTGGTCCTGTGGCAAGGCCCCTGCATTAGCCGAGCATGGCCCGAACAAAGGCAACCCCACCTCGCAGCAGGCTGGGGAGTCCGCGGCTCAGAGGAGGACGGGTTTTTCTTTTCTCAATTTCTCTCCTTTTCAGTTGACTTTTGGCTACAGGGGCTGAGCAGCCTGGGGCATTCACTGGTGTGGGAGGTGGGTCTTTGTCACGGACAAAAGCTACTGCGGTAGAACATCTAGTGACCCACCCCATACTCTCTCAGGGGAGAAGATGTGGGGCTAGCGCAAAAAGAGAAAAAAGGGGGGAAGTCTGGACACTGCTGTGATAATTTGTGTGGAGCGTCGAGGGAAGCCATAACTCAGGGGATGGAACATCGCTCTCATCACACCCCCTTCTGGTGCTTGAAAACCGAAGAGCCAAATTTCAGCACCCAGAGAAGAGACTGTTACTGCTGAAAGTGTGTTGGTTTGTATGTGTACACACAGAGTAAATAGTTCAGTGTGCTTCCCATCCGGGTGTAGCCTGCAGTGTGATGATTTGTTTAGTATATTTTAAAACCTTTCAGCTGCTTAGTGTATTCTGTAGCCTGCTAACAAGTTTTCTCCCAGTTTCGGGCTGTTCCTGAGAGAGATAAATCAGTTATATTTGAGTTGGCATTTGTGTGTGTGCCCCTTTTAACAGTTTAGGTGTGGATACAGCTACTACCCCAGTTAGGGGAATGTTACTCATTGGGAATCTATCTAGTAGCCAGGCAGGAACCCCACTCCAGCTCACAGATGGACCCGATGTGGATAAGAGGAGAAGCTGGGGAGGAGGTACTGTGGTGAGGGGACAAGGCAATGTGGAAGCCCATTTGCCATAGTTTCCAGTGTTCAGATTCAGTCCTGGGGTCTCACGAGCAGCTGTGAGGTCCCACAAGAGGGAGGATGTCACGGACTCACAGGACTTGTGCTCTCTCTTGGCTCTGGAAGGTCCCTAGGAGGAACCCCCTTCAGTGCGACAGCCCTGCTCAGGGGTCCACTCTCCCTCAGGGGTTAAGCCATTGTGCATGTAGGCTGGGATTTGTCCCTCTTAGCCTGGGTGTTCTCTCTCCTGGCTTCAGGGGTATTATGATAATCAGCTTTAACACTCTAGCATCTGTTTAAACCTTCTAACACTACAGCTACACTAGACAGTTTACAGTGGTGGAGCTGCAGCGATGCAGTGGTGCTGATATAAGCTCTCTAATGTAACCACTCTGAGCTGACGGGAGAGCTCTCCAGTCGTCTTAACTACTCCAGCCCCATGAGCGGTAGTAGCCATGTTAGTGTGAGAGCTTCTTCCGCCCACATAGTGCTGTCCATACTGGTGCTTAGGTTGGTGTAACTTACATCGCTCACGTGGAGGAGTGGGGTGGCTTTTTCATACTCCTGAGCAACATAAGTTATACTGCAGCAAATGCTAGTGTAGACATTGCCTAAGCTAGTTTCATGTTTTTCAAGTTGCTCCTGCCTTTGGTTCTGTTGTTTGACTAATTCAGACTGGTTTGCTATTTGAATAGCTGGGGCTAGAGTTAAATCTCTCTTCAGCTGTAGCTGCTGTGAAAGGATTTTATCTGTTAGCCCAATAACCAGCTTGTCTGTGATATTTTCAAGCTTTGCATTCCCAAAATCACAGTTTTCAGCCTATCTGTGCGGAGCTCTTATAAAACATTCCAAACTTTCCCCTGGGTCTTGAGTTCTCTGTGAAAACAAGCTCTTCCATAAGCCGCGTTTCTCTGAGATATAAAGTATGCATCAAACATAGCCAGAGCCCTTTCATAGTCACCTTTGCGACTATCTTCAGTAACGTGAAAGGATTTAAAGATATGCTATGCCAGCTTCCCGTAGCCGACACTAAAGAAGATACCCGCATCTCTCCAGTGTCTTTGTGCAGCTTGACAGCAATGTGAAACCTTGTTTCCAGTGTGTCTATGGTGAAGTTTGTGAAAGCTGAAGTTCTCTGGGGCACTGAAGAGTGGCCCGGTGACGAGATCCTGCAACCTTTGTAGCTTTGTTCTATTTCTGTTCTTAGTTTCCTCCAGACACCGTCGTGTTCTTCTGTACCAGACATGGACTGGTCACAGAGTTTGCTTTTACAGACCACAATCCTTTAATGCTCTGCCAGATATGGCTGTTGTTAGCTTAAAAAAAGGTATTTTACACAAATCACCACCTAGGGGCTGAGCAGTATAATGCAGTTTAGCACTGCATTACACAGCATGTGGGGCTATCACACTCCAGGTTGGGGGGAAGCCAGGCCTGAGGGGAGCAGGGTGTGGGGGTCCTTCGGAGGTGCAGGCAGTGTGAAAGCAGGTGGCTGAGTTTGGAAGGACTGGTGCAGTGTCACTGGTTATGACGTTGCTCACCAGGTCTTGTCTTTTGCTGGCTACTTAGGGCTCTTCTGCACTGGAAACATTACAGTGGCAGCTCTGCAGCTACAGCACTTCTGTGTAGATGCGACCGACACCGACAGGAGAGGCAGGAGGGTCAATCCACCTCCCTGAGAGGCAGTAGATAGGTCACTGAAATACAACATGCAGCTGAGTCTTTTCTCTCAGTGCATCAAGAGATGGCAGGGGAGAGCTCACTTACATCAGTCAGTGTTTGGAGATCCCCAAGGTGACCAGACATGGAGACAGAGACTTACCTCATCTCTTTGCTTTCTTTCAGCTTCCATGACAGGATTCCCCATGACAGGTAAATACAAACATAGGCAGAGGGTGTTTGTGGCGGGGTCTGTCTGTATGTGTGGGGTGCATGCTGCAGTGTGCAGCTCTCTCATAAATTGGGATGATGAAGGGCAGAGTTAAGGTTATTTAATCTAGTCATTCAATAGTAGGAGTAAAGACCTGGGTTCAAATCCTGCCTCCACAAGACTCAGCCCACCACTTCTTTAATTTCCCCACCAGTGAATTGTTAACAAAGCAGGCTGTGTGGCAGAGTGCGCAGAGCACAGGACATCCTGGCTGTTGGATACTGGTAGAAATCCCCAGCCATCCAGCGTCTGAAGGGCTCACCCTTGCCCAGTAAGGCCAATTGAAATTTGGGCTCTGGCAGCGGCTGGCTGAGCCGCATCAGTCTGGGGTGATCCCAGTTTTACCCTGGGGGATGATCTGCCCCAACAGATATTTTTGCGTTATTGTTAGAGCTGTTTCAGCTCAGCTCTGGCTGTGGCTGGTGAGTGGCCCCACCCCTGCAAAGGGCAAGTGGAGATGCTGTGTACTGACACTGGGGTGCTGTGATGCTAGCTGGGGCCTGCAGGAGATGGGCTGCCGTGGTGCTGTCACCACAGGACAGTGCTCAGTTCAGCACGGGGCCGGCCCTGTCTGTCTGGACGCTGTGGAATATAGAGGAGCCGAGTCAGCCCCAGTCAGGGCCAGTAGAGGCTTTGGGGGAGCAGAACTACAGCCCTGTGAGGCTGCTGCTGTTGGCTCTGGTCAGGCAGGGTCATTGGGGTGCAGACACGGAGGGAGCCCAGGCAGGGGCATAGGGCAGTTCAATCTCCTCACCATTACGCCCTTTGCCCCTCGGCTGGGAGCCGCTCAGACTGAGGGCTGGCCTGGCCTGCACACACCTGTCCTGTCCTGGAGGGGAATTAACCCCAGCAGCTCATTTCACATTTTGAGCATCAGAGAGCTGCAGTGGCTGTGACTTTCACTCACTACCAGCTTGGACCCAGGGCCCCAGATGTGAAAGCCCAGTGCCTGTTCCCCCCACACCAGCCACTGTCCCTGTTTGAGCTGGGGCCAAATGGGAACCGGTGCTCTCCGGGGGAAAAGCTCCAGGTCTCCTTCCCCCCGTGTACTGCATCAGGTCATCCCCCTCACACAGACTGTACTGGAGCTGGCATCCCCTGTGGGGAAAGACCCTGTGTCCCATTCTCCATCCCACGAGTCATCCATTCCCCCCTGCCTGGGACTGGATCAGAGCTGGTGACCTCCAGAAAGGAACCCCCCAGTGTCCTATTCTCAGTCCCCCTGAGCCAGCCAGTCTGCCACACAGGGACTGAATGGGAGCCAGAGTTAACAATAGGGGAAAAGCCCCATATTCCTTTCCTCTAGCCCATCCCTGAGTGTTTATTTCCTTGGGGTGTTTGCAGACTCAGGCATCCCAGAACTAACTCAGCTCCGATTGGTGAACGGTTCAAGTCGCTGCAGTGGGAGAGTCGAGGTGCTTCACAACCAGCAGTGGGGAACCGTGTGTGATGACAACTGGGATTTAACTGATGCTGGAGTCGTGTGCAGGCAGCTGGGCTGTGGGACGGCGTTATCAGCCCCAGGAGGGGCTCGATTTGGGCGAGGATCAGACCCTATCTGGCTGGATGATGTCAACTGCGCAGGGACAGAAGCTGCCCTCTCCAGTTGCAGGGCTCGGCCTTGGGGAGAGAATAATTGTAACCACAGAGAAGATGCTGGTGTTGTGTGCTCAGGTAACCTTTGTCTACCACCATACATATTACAGGGAGCAGGGTGGGAAGCTCATTATGGGGCATTGTCCCCTCACAGCCAGTGCTGACACCAGCATGGTGCTTGTAGCCTGTGATTCAGGGAGCAATATGGCGGTTCCTGTAGGAGCGCTCTCCACTCAGTCTGTGCTGATCCCAATTCCCCTGTGCGGTTCTATGGGCCTGTGCTGCAGGGAGCGGTGTGGGGGATCAGTAGGGGACACTCACGTTCTCCCCTTGAAGTAAGTGCTGGCCCAAGTTCCCTAGTGTGGTGCTAGGGAGCCTGTGCTGCAGGTTGAGAGGTGTCAGTAGGGGGCGCTCTCCCTTTGTAGTTGTGTTGGCCCTAATGCCCCTATGCGGTGCCATGGGGAAGCCTTGGCTGTGCCTACTGGGGGGCAGCTCCCCAACTCCCTCAGCCACAGGCCACACAAGCCGTGCCCTCTAGGCCTTGCGGGGGTGTCACTTCTCTCCAGGTTGGCAATAAGCACACTTCATCCCTCAGCCCTCCGAGCGTCCCCCTGCAGCACCCAGTCCCTGTCCTGCTGGGCATTCACAGCAGTCACAGATCTGCTGCTCCCAAAGGAACAGGGTCCCAAGGTGACAAGCTCCACCTCTCATCTCCGCTCCAATCAACACAGAGCCCTAGATCCCAAGGACAGGTGATTTCACAGAGTGTAGAGATTCGAGGGGCAGTAAGGGGAAGGGTTGGAAAGAAATGGTTCCATGGCCAATAAAATCAGATCACGCTGACTACAGCCTAGACCAGGGGTAGTCAACCTATGGCATGGGTGCCGAAGGCAGCACGTGAGCTGATTTTCAGTGGTACTCACACTGCCTGAATCCTGGCCACCAGTCCGGAGGGCTCTGCATTTTAATTTAATTTTAAATGAAGCTTCTTAAGCATTTTAAAAACCTTATTTACTTTACATACAACAGTTTAGTTATATATTATGGACATAGAAAGAGACCTTCTAAAAACGCAAACATGTATGACTGGCACATGAAACCTTAAATTAGAATGAATAAATGAAGATTTGGCACACCACTTCTGAAAGGTTGCCGACTCTTGGCCTAGACTCATTGAACGAGATACTTTTCTGTCTGGTAGAGCAGTTCTCACCCCTCAGTCCTTCCAGCGTTTTACTCCAGGCTTGGCTGTGATCTCCTGTTCCTGAGACAAACACTGTCAGTCGCCTCCTGGGTGAAAGGGAGCTCTTGTCCCCTCTCCTCTTTCTTTGTAGGTACAGACCATTGTCTCTTCCCAGAGGAGGTCTCTCTTCAGAGACTTGTGCTGAGGGTCCTTTGTCTTTGTAAATTCTCAGCCCCCCACTGGGCCCAGACAGTGAATATAGCCTGTCTTCATGGCTGTGCTTTGTTCTATGTGCTGATTGGCTCAGCCGAAGGGATTGCCATGGCACAGGTGACAAGCTTCATTTCAACACTTCTGGGTGTCATATTCTAAATTTTACATCTCTCGTCAACTGTGTCCCATAGAAACATCTTGCTCCCATTAGGTCGACCAGCGGGCTGCTGGCTCTTGGTAGAGACCTCACATACCACCTCTGGCTCTGGGGAGCTATTGTGCATATATCTCACCCAGGGGATCCCTGTATAACTCTAGTATCAGAGGAGTAGCCGTGTTAGTCTGGATCTGTAAAAGCAGTAAAGAGTCCTCTGGCACCTTATAGACTAACAGAAGTTTTGGAGCATGAGCTTTCGTGGGTGAATACCCACTTCGTCAGATGCATGACATGCATGTCATGCATCCTACGAAGTGGGTATTCAACCACGAAAGCTCATGCTCCAAAACTTCTGTTAGTCTATAGTCTATAAGGTGCCACAGGACTCTTTGCTGCTTGTATAACTCTAGGCGTCCCTGTGCCCTCTGCCAGTTGGCGTGTAGTTATCTCTGGGCCAGACTCCTCTGCGGCACAATGGGGACATGGGGAACTGTAGCTCCCATTGGTTGGATTTGGTGTCAATGGAGCCTGCAGCCGCTCACTCAAACTAAAAATCCAGGGCCAATTTCTCAAGAGTCCGGTTCCCAATCACCGTGTTCTGGTGGATTTGCATTTCAGGGGATAAGTCCTGAAGTTGTAACTTCTCCAAGAGCAGGACACAAGAGACGCAATTCTTCCTCACTTCCTGTCCTACACAGCCTACATATTCCCTGTCCTGTTTCTCACCTGCCCTGTCCTACCCCAGAAGTGGCTGCATGTCAGTGGGGGGAGTCTTCTTCTTTTGTGTACGTCACAAGTCGATATCTATGTAACCTTTCTGCCAGTGACATCGGAAGCAACCAGGGCTGGCTTCAATATCTAGGGGTTCCTTTCCAGCAATATAACACAGATCCGGCTTGAGCATCCACCCAGTAAGCTGGTACAATTACACACCATCCCCTGGGTGCTTCTACAAGGCAAAGCTTCTCCTCTTGCAAGCGCAGAGTCTCAGTGCAGAAAATAAACTTTTTTATAAAAAGGTGGAAGCCTCTTGGCATTAACTTGGGAAAACGCCACAAACAGGATTATAAACATAGAACCATGAGCAAAACACCTACCCCGGAGTATTTTGGGCAGTGTCTTTTGCCTCAGGTTCTTGAATCCAGCAACCAAAAGTTCCTTTAAGGTGCCCCTCCCTTCTCCCTCAACTGCACCCCACTCACTGTGGTTGTCCTTGGTTAGTGAAGACCCAGAGTTGAGAGGTGCACCTGTTTCAGTTCAGCTCCCACCATGGGGCGGAGAGGAGAGCGCCTGGCTCGCTCTGCTGTCTGGGTGCTTGCTCTGGTGGCATCTGCCCTGCCAGTCACTCACCACTCTGCTCGCCCTCACCTTCTGCTGCCCCCGGCCTCTCTACTGTGACCTCTGTAGGTCGCTCTCTTGAGGCTCCACCCAGCTCTCAGTGACTGTCAGCTCTTAGTGGGGAACCCTCAGTGCTGAAGCAGGCTGGGCAGAAACATTGTCTCACAGCAGGTGATTTCAGCTCTAGTGATCACTTAAACCGAAAAGACTCCTAATGGAGCCTTCATTAACTCTATCTTTGAAGAGTGGTGAGGGGCAGATTGAACCATGGCTAGACCTCATACACAGAGCCCACACCCCTCAGCAGGAACACCCATCTCCACCCCCTCTCACTCTTGATAGGGGTCTGGTGTCTGAGCCCCCTGGTTAGTGAGTTCAGTTCAGTTGTGGGTGACCCCCTCAGTCAGGGCAGGCTAAGCACTGTTCTGCTGCCCTTTACTCAGCCAATCAGGACAATAACATTTAACTGTCCCCGCATTCAGGAACAGATTCTAAAATTTCATTAAAGTTAATGTTTAAAATTAAATATACACAAGTTAAGAGGGAAGATACTGCACATCTGGACTCAGGCTTGAGTTATGAGGGATTACAGGTGTAACCCTTTTGCCCCTCTGAGTTGGCAGCAACAAGGGCCGGGTTCAGTATCCAGGGGTTCCGTTTCAATAACGCAATGCAAAACCAGCTCGAGCCCCCACCCAGTGACCTGGGACAATTACATACCACCCCCCGGGCGCCTCTAGGAGGCAATACTTCCCCTCTCGCAATCACAGAGTCTGAATGTAGCAAAATCCTTTTAATAAAGGAGGGAAACAATGTGGCATCATATTGGGGAAACACCACAAACAGGATTCATAACGTAAACCATGAGCAAAAGACCCACCAAGTAAGTTTTGGCAATGTCCTTTTCCCCTTAGGGTCTTAAGTCCAATCACCCCAAAGTCCAACAACCCAAAAGTCTCTGTCCCTGGTCAGCACTGCCCCAGAGTTCAAAAGTTTATCTGCAGAGTTTTACCGCCCCCAGCCTGGGTGGAAACAGGGGGAGGGGGGACACACAGGGTGTTAAGGGGCACCTTACATGTGCCGGGGCCGACTGCTCCACCTCTCCGTGGAGTTCTGCTGCAGTCTTCACCACAACGAGCTCCACTCCACTCACTCTGTGCCACTCCTCCAGCCGATCCGTGAGCCGCTCCGCTCGCTGTTCCGTGGGCTGCTCCATTCTGCCAGCCACTCAGCAATAGATCTTCAGGCTCCCCCACTAGTTAACTCAGCGATCTCAGCTCAGTAAGTTTAGCTCTTTTAGCAATTTCAGCTTGTAGTAGGGGAGCCCCAGTGCTGGTGCACCAGTGGCCCAAAGTGAATTCAACTCAGCAGCCTCTAGATGGACTCCTAATGGAATCAAAATTAGCTCTGCTCTTTAACAGTGGAAAGAGGCAGAGGTGCAATTGGTGTTCCAGGCCCTCAAAAGAGGCCCATACCATCAGGTACACACACCAGTCCCCAACCACTTTCAATTCACTGGGTTTTGGCACCCATGTCCCTTGTCTAGCGAGTGCTACTTAATTGATGTTGAGACTCTCTGTCATAAAGCAGTCTCATAGTTCCTCATTCACATAATCAGGGTGACAACACTTTATTCCTCCTGCCCCAATAACAAAGAAATTGGGGATCCCAGAACTGTCAAAATAACCATCCCAGGCTGCCGTGGTCTATGATAGGCAGGGTGGGTGTGCCAATGCAAACACCTGAAATTCCTTTCCACACTCCCTGAAATTCTTTCCACACACCCCATAATTCACCACCAGATGTCAGGGTAGAGCTCATCCTGACTCTGCTTACACAGGTATGGGTTACAAGAATCACAAGATACATTTAGATCACATAACCAGCATAGACCCAGATTGGGGTGTGGGACTTTTTAAAGCATCACCCATGGAATGTATTAAGAGTCCAAGTGAGTATCAGTGTAGCAAATAAGTACATGGGTGGGGTGTGTCCCTTGGTTCATCAGGGAAGGAAGTGGGTTATTGCCCTGGTCGGCGGTCTCGATTACTCAACGTGGTATTGATGGTGTCCCGTGATGTGTTCCGTATAGATGTCTCTGGACCACCTGATGGTGTCAGACACCATGAGCTGTCTCATAGGCCGGGTGTAGGGTTGTAGAGTGATTTTTAAACCAGCACCCACCAACACAGCTCTGTCTGCTGGATACCTAGGCAGAGTGGGTATGTTCATGTAAATACAGTCTGGTCCTGAAGCCTTTCCCCCTTACCAGCTTATCACTAGCTGTCAGGGGAGAGCTCATTCAGACCTTGCTCACCTCTAGCTTGTTCAGCCATCTGACTGTGCATCCTCAAGCTCCAGTCTTCTAATGGGGCTTTGCTCCACCACCTGTGACTGTCTGTATTGGTGCTCCACAGGCACACTGAGAAGATCAGGTTAAGGCACGTTTCTGCATTGCAGCAATTCCTCTGGCCTAGTCCAGGATCTGTGTCCCAGGTTGTAAACGGGCAAATACAAGTTAGGACTTCTGAAAATCCATCAGCATGGCAGTCTCTCTATCCCAGAGTTGCTGCCCCTGTGTGAGGACACAGCTGTCAGCCCAGCTCTGCCATCATTCATCTGAGACTGGAACTGGGCTGGCAGCACTAGACACGAGTGCAGCAATGGCTGCCACAAAACGATGTTACCAAGTCAGTCATGGCAAGTCAGTAGGAACCGCAAGGGCAGGTGTTTGCTTCAGGAGGGGGTCGATCTACTTGTAGGAAGTGTGCATTGCCTCTGCACTGGTCGGAACCATTGTCAGCCTTGTGGGCAGCAGGTTCCTGCCAGGCGTCATTGGGCTCCGGGCAATTCTAAGGGGGATGGACTCTGGGTGAGGTTTTCAGGGAGCTATGGCGCCAACTCATGTAAATGCAATTCTGATGTCAGGCTAAGGCAACCACTAATGAGTGTTTCTTTCTTTGGGGGTTTGCAGACGCTGGTATCTCAGAACTGGCTCAGCTCCGACTGGTGAACGGCCCGAGTCGCTGCGCTGGGAGGGTCGAAGTACTTCACAACCAGTTGTGGGGAACCGTGTGTGATGACAGCTGGGACTTACAGGATGCCAGAGTTGTGTGCAGGCAGCTGGGCTGTGGGACGGTGCTATCAGCCCCAGGAGGGGCTCACTTTGGGCAAGGATCTGACCGTATCTGGCTGGATGACGTCAACTGCGCAGGGACAGAAGTTGCTCTCTCCAATTGCAGGGCTCGGCCATGGGGAGAGAATAACTGTAACCACAGAGAAGATGCTGGTGTTGTGTGCTCAGGTAACTTGCATCCATGACGTGACTGTGGGTGGTTCAGGGATCGGGCTGGGAATCTTTCAGCAGAGACCCATCTCTCCTGTCTGAGTCAGCACTCACCCCAGTGCCCCAGCATGGGGCTAAGGGCCTGTACTGCAGGGAGCCGGTTCGGGGTCACATTAAGTGTCACTCTTCCCGTAGTGTCAGTGCTGACCCTATTTCTCCCACACAGTTCTACAGGCCTTTGCTGCAGGGAGTGGGATGGTGGCTCAGTAGGGGGCACTCTCCCCACAAAGTCAGTGCGGGCCCCAGTGCCCGAGCGCACCACTTAGGGCTTACACTGGAGGGAGCAGTACATGTGCCCCTGTGAGAGACCCTCTGTGGTTAAGCACTGGAATGAGTTACCCAGGGAGGTGATGGAATCTTCATCCTTAGAGGTTTTTAAGGCCTGGCTTGATAAACCCTTGGTAGGATGATTTAGTTAGGGTTGGTCCTGATGACCTCCTGAGGTCTCTTCCAACTCTAATATTCTATGACCCTCCCCATTGCTGATCGCGCTGATCCCCCTGCCCAATACAGCACAATGGGGCACTGGGTAACCATAGATCCCATTTGTGGGATTTGGGGTTGAATGGATCCTGCAGCCACTCAGGGATCCCTTTATGAAGTGTGGGGTTCCTATCACCGTCACTCCGGGTGATTTCCATCTCAGCTAATTACCCCTGAACCTGTAATATGCCCCCACTGCTGTGACTGGAGTGAGGGTTCTTCCTCACTTCCTCTCCTACACAGCCCATGAGTTTCTGTGCCCTGTCTCTCATCTGCCCTGTTCCACCCCACAGGTGGCTGCATGGTAGTGGTGGGGAGTAGGGCTGTCAAGTTACTCAAAAAATAATCGTGCTTAATTATGAGAGAAATAATTAATCATGATTAATTGCAAAATTAATTGCCCCTTTACACAATAATAGAATACCATTTTATTTCAATTTTTGGGATGTTTTCTACATTTTCAAATATATTGATTTTAATTACAACACAGAATACAGTGCTCATTTTATATTTAATTTTTATTACAAATGTTTTCACTGTAAAAAAGAAACATCATAAATAGTATTTTCAATTCACCTCATACAAGTACTGTAGTGCCAGCTCCTTATTAGGAAAATTTTACTTACAAATGTAGAATGATTTACAAATAATAACTTCAATCAAAAATAAAACAATGTAAAATTTTAGATCCTACAATTCCACTCATCTAGTTCAGCTAATTGCTCAGATAAAGAAGTTTGTTTACCTTTGCAGGAGATAATGCTGCTTGTTTACAATGTTACCTGGAAGTGAGAACAAGCATTCACGTGGCTCTGCTGTAGCTGGTGTAGCAAAATATTTATGTGCCAGATATGCTAAATGTTCATATTCTATTCTATGATTCTATGTCCCTTCATGCTTCAACCACCATTCCAGAGGACATGTGTCCATGCTGATTATGGGTTCTGCTCGATAACGATCCAAAGCAGTAGAGACCGACAAATGTTCATTTTCATCATCTGAGTCAGATGCCACCGGCACAAGGCTGATTTTCTTTTTTAGTGGTTTAGGTTCTGTAGCTTCCACATTGGAGCGTTGCTCTTTTAAGACTTCTGAAAGCATGCTCCACACCTCGTCTCTCTCAGGTTTTGGAAGGCACTTCAGATTCTTAAATCTTGGGTTGAGTGCTGTAGCTTTAGAAATCTCACATTGGTACCTTCTTTGCATTGAAATTTGCAGTGAAAGTGTTCTTAAAATGAACAACATGTGCTGAGTCATCATCCGAGACTACTGTAACATGAAAGATATGACAGAATGCAGGTAAAATACATAGCAGGAGATACACACTTCTCCCCCAAGGATTTCAGTCACAAATTAAATTAACACATTACTTTTTTAACAAGCCTCATCAACATGGCAGCATGTTGTCTGGAATGGTGGCCGAAGCATGAAGGGGCATGTGAATGTTTAGTATATCTGGCACGTAAATGCCTTGCAATGCAACCTGCAAAAGTGCCATGCAAACGCCTCGTCTCACTTTCGGGTGACACTGCAAATAAGAAGCAGGCAGCATTATCTCCTGTAAATGTAACAAACTTGTTTAAAGGACTGACTTAGCAAGAAGTAAGACTGAGAAGATGTGTATAAGATCTAAGTTTTACATTGTTGTTTTTTTTTGAGTGCAGTTATGTAACAAAATAAATCTACATTTGTAAGTTGCACTTTCACAATAAAGAGATTGCACTACAGTACTTGTATGAAATGAACTGAAAAATGCTATTTCTTTTACCATTTTTACAGTGCAAATATTTGTAATCCAAAATACATTAAAAGCTGTTTTTTCCGGCACTTCACCAACTGGAAAGCTCTATATATCGGCATTTCTGATCATAGAATCATAGAATATCAGGGTTAGAAGGGAACTCAGGAGGTCATCTAGTCCAACCCCCTGCTCAAAGCAGGACCAATTCCCAACTAAATCATCCCAGCCAGGGCTTTGTCAAGCCTGACCTTAAAAACCTCTAAGGAAGGAGATTCCACCACCTCCCTAGGTAACCCATTCCAGTTCTTCACCACCCTCCTAGTGAAAATGTTTTTCCTAATATCCAACCTGAACCTCCCCCACTGCAACTTGAGACCATTACTCTTTGTTCTGTCATCTGCTACCACTGAGAACAGTCTAGATCCATCCTCTTTTGAAACCCTTTTCAGGTAGTTGAAAGCAGCTATCAAATCCGCCCTCATTCTTCTCTTCTGCAGACTAAATAATCCCAGTTCCCTCAGCCTCTCCTCATAAGTCATGTGCTCCAGCCCCCTAATCAGTTTTGTTGCCCTCCGCTGGACTCTTTTCAATTTTTCCACATCCTTCTGGTAGTATGGGGCCCAAAACTGGACACAGTACTCCAGATGAGGCCTCACCAATGTCAAATAGAGGGGAATGATCACATCTCTCGATCTGCTGACAATGCTCCTACTTATACTGCCCAAAATGCCATTAGCCTTCTTGGCAACAAGGGCACACTGTTGATTCATATCCAGCTTCTCGTCCATTGTAACCCCTAGGTCTGTTTCTGCAGAACTGCTGCCTAGCCACTTGGTCCCTAGTCTGTAGCAGTGCATGGGATTATTCCGTCCTGCTCTTATTCCGTCCAACTCTGCACTTGTCCTTGTTGAACCTCATCGGGTTTCTTTTGGCCTAATCCTCCAATTTGTCTAGGTCCCTCTGTATCCTATCCCTACCCTCCAGTGTATCTACCACTCCTTCCAGTTTGGTGTCATCTGCAAACTTGTTGAAGGTGCGTGCAGTCCACGCCATTCCCCAGATCAGTAATGAAGATATTGAACAAAACCGGCCCCAGGACTGACCCTTGCGGCACTCTGCTTGATACCGGCTGCCAACTTGACATGGAGCCATTGATCACTACCCGTTGAGCCCAACAATCTAGCCAGGTTTCTATCCACCTTATAGTCTTTATACATCTTCATTGAAATGCCAGTTTATAGTCCGGTTGGTGCGTGGCTAGCAGGGTGTTGAGGCGCAGGGTGTGCATCACAGGCTCTGGGAGGGACTTTGGGTGTGGGAGGAGGCTTAGTAGGTGGGAGGCGGTGTGGGGTGTAGGATCCGGGGGCCAGTCACCTTGGAGGGCTCCACCCAAGCGACGCCCTGTCCCGGGCTCCGGCTACTCCTCAGTGGAGGCGTGTCAGGCAGCTCTGCGTGCTGCCCCCCAGTGCCAGCTGCACAGCTCCCATTGGCTGGTAACCACGGCCAATGGGAGCTGCGGGGGCGGCGCCTGCGGGAGGAAGGAGTGCGCCAAGCTGCCTGCCATGCCTCCCCCACCTCGCAGATGAGACAAGTTGCCACTTGCGGGGAGCCACCCGAGGAGAGTGGCCCCCGGATCTGGCACCCCGCACTCCATCCCACACCCCAACTGACTGCCCTGAGACCCCTCCCACACCCAAACTTCATCCCAGAGCCCATGCTCCACACACACCCCTTCCCCAGCCCCCAGGCTTGCACCTGCTCCCGCACCCAAACTCCCTCCCTCTTAGTTAACCAGCATTTTTCATTTACCGGCACCCCCCATTCTCCCAACATGTCGGATAAAACAACTTTAACTGTAATAATATAAAGCAAGCACTGTACACATTATATTCTGTGTTGTAACTGAAATCAATATATTTGAAAATTCTTTTAATCAGGATTAATTTTTTAAGTTAATCGCGTGAGTTAACTGTGATTAGTTGACAGGGAGTGAACCCCTAACAGGCTGTTGCAGAGGCTGTTCAGACCCGTCAGTGGGAGGCCCTAAGTTCACCAGTGTCACTAGTGATCAGATGAACAGGAACCTTCCTGAGTGTTTCTTCCTTTGGGGGTTTGCAGACGCTGGCATCTCAGAAGTGGCTCAGCTCCGACTGGCGAATGGCCCAAGTCGCTGCGCTGGGAGAGTCGAGGTGCTTCACAACCAGCAGTGGGGAACCGTGTGTGATGACAGCTGGGACTTACAGGATGCCAGAGTTGTGTGCAGGCAGCTGGGCTGTGGGACGGCGTTATCAGCCCCAGGAGGGGCTCGATTTGGGCGAGGGTCAGACCATATCTGGCTGGATGACATCAACTGCGCAGGGACAGAAGCTGCCCTCTCCAATTGCAGGGCTCGGCCTTGGGGAGAGAATAACTGTAACCATGGAGAAGATGCCGGTGTTGTGTGCTCAGGTAACTTGCATCTATCACGTTACTGTGGGTGGTTCAGGGATCGGGCTGGGAAGCTTTCAGCAGAGACCCAGCTCTCCTGTCTGAGTCAGCGCTGACCCCAGTGCCCCAGCATGGTGCTAAGGGCCTGTACTGCAGGGAGCCTGTTCATGATCACAGTAAGTGTCGCTCTTCCTGTTGTGTCAGTGCTGACCCCATTTCTCCCACACAGTTCTACATGCCTTTGCTGCAGGGAGTGGGATGGGGGCTCAGTAGGGGGCGCTCTCCCCTCGCAGTCAATGCTGGCCCCAGTACACCACTTACAGCCTGCGCTTCAGGGAGCAGTATGTGTGTCTCTGTGAGAGACCCTCCCTATCGCTGATCACGCTTATTCCTCTGCCCCACTACAGCACAATGGGGCTCTGGGTAACCGTAGACCCCATTTGTAGGATTTGGGGTTGAATGGATCCTGCAGCCACTCAGGGATCCCTTTATAAAGTGAGGGGTTCCTATCCTTGTCACTCCGGGTGATTTCCATCTCAGCTAATTGTCCCTGAACCTGTAATATCCCCCACAGCTGTGACTGGAGACAGGGATCTTCCTCACTTCCTCTCCTACACAGCCCATGAATTTCTGTGCCCTGTCTCTCATCTATCCTGTTCCACCCCACAGGTGGCTGCATGGTAGTGGTAGGGAGTAGGGCTGTCAAGTTATTTAAAAAAATCATGATTAATTGTTAGATAAAAAATAATCATGATTAATCGCACAATTAATCGCTCCTTTACACAATAATAGAATACCATTTATTTCAATTTTGGGGGATTTTTTCTTCGTTTTCAAATATATTGATTTCAGTTACAACACAGAATACAAAGTGTACAGTGCTCACTTTATATTTTTTATTACAAATGTTTTCACTGTAAAAAAGAAACACAAGAAATAGTATTTTCAGTTCACCTCATACAAGTACTGTAGTGCCAGCTGCTTATCAGGAAAGTTGAACTTACAAAAGTAGAATGATTTACAAAGAATAACTGCAATCAACAATAAAATAATGTAAAATTTGAGATTGTACAAGTCCACTGAATCCTACATCTTGTTCAGCCAATCGCTCAGAGAGACAAGTTTGTTTACATTTGCAGGAGATAATGCTGCTTGGTTCTTGTTTACAGTGTTACCTGGAAGTGAGAACAGGCATTCATATGGCACTGTTGTAGCTGGTGTAGCAACATATTTATGTGCCAGATGCGCTAAAATTTTTTACGTCTCTTCATGCTTCGACCACCATGCCAGAGGACATGCATCCATGTTGATGATGGGTTCTGCTCGATAACAAACTAAAGTAGCACAGACCGACAAATGTTCGTTTTCATCCTCTGAGTCACATGCAACCAGCAGGAAGTTGATTTTCTCTTTTGGTGATTCAGGTTCTGTAATTTCCATATTGGAGTGTTGCTCTTTTAAGACTTCTGAAAGCCTGCTCCACACCTCATCCCTCTCAGATTTTGGAAGTCATTTCAGATTCTTAAACCGTGGGTCAAATGCTGCAGCTAGCTTTAGAAATCTCTCATTGGTACCTTCTTTGCGTTTTGTGAAATTTGCAGTGAAAGTGTTCTTAAAACGAAAACATGTACTGGGTCATCACCCGAGACTACTGTAACATGAAAGATATGGCAGAATGCAGGTAAAATACATAGCACGAGATACACAATTCTCCCCCAAGGATTTCAGTCACAAATTAAATCAACACATTACTTTTTTAACGAGCATCATCATGATGAAAACATGTCGTCTGGAATGGTGGCTGAAGCAGGAAGGGGCATGTGAAAGTTTAGCATATCTGGCACATAAATACCTTGCAATGCCACCTGGAAAAGTGCCATGCGAACGCCTCTTCTCACTTTCGGGTGACATTGCAAATAGGAAGCAGGCAGCGTTCTCTCCCATAAATGTAAACAAACTTGTTTGAATGATTGCCTGAACAAGAAGTAAGACTGAGGCCTTGTCTACACTACAAGACTATTTCGAATCTACTTAAGTCGAATTTGTGGATTCGACCTTATGAAGTCGAATTTGTGTATCCACAGTAAATACACTAATTCGAATTTCTGAGTCCACAGTAACGGGGCTGGCATCGACTTTGGAAGCGGTGCACTGTGGGAAGCTATCCCACAGTTCCCGCAGTCCCCGCTGCCCATTGGAATGCTGGGTAGAGCTCCCAATGCCTCCTGGGGGAAAAATGTGTCGAGGGTGCTTTTGGGTAACTGTTGTCATTGAACCGTCAATCACGCCCTCCCTCCCTGAAAGCTCCGGCGGGAAATCTGTTCGCGCCCTTCTCTTGTCAGTTACAGCGCGTACGCCACAGCACTGTGAGCATGGAGCCCGCTGAGATCATCGCTGCACTTATGGCCGTTGTCAACTCCTCGCACCTTATCGTCCACCTCTTCCACAGTCAGCTGCTGAGAAATCGGGCGAGGAGGCTCCGGCAGCGCGGTGAGGACAGGAATTCACAGAGTGGCGCAGACCTCTCACAAAGCAGGGTACGCCGCGCCGTGGAGATCATGGTGGCAATGGGTCAAGTTCATGGTGTGGAACGGCGATTCTGGGCCCGGGAAACAAGCACGGACTGGTGGGACCGCATAGTGCTGCAGGTCTGGGATGAATCACAGTGGCTGCGAAACTTCAGGATGCATAAGGGCACTTTCCTTGAACTCTGTGACTTGCTGGCCCCTGCCCTGAAGCGCCAGGACACCCGGATGCGAGCAGCCCTGAGTGTGCAGAAGCGAGTGGCCATAGACCTCTGGAAACTTGCAACGCCAGACAGCTACCGGTCAGTAGCGAACCACTTTGGCGTGGGCAAATCTACCGTGGGGGTTGCTGTGATTGAAGTAGCCCACGCAATCGTTGAGCAACTTCTCTCAAAGGTAGTGACTCTCGGAAATGTCCAGGTCGTCATAGATGGCTTCGCCGCGATGGGATTCCCAAACTGCGGTGGGGCTATAGATGGGACTCACATCCCTATCCTGGCACCAGCCCACCAGGCCAGCGAGTACATTAACCGAAAGGGCTACTTTTCAATGGTGCTGCAAGCACTGGTAGACCATAGGGGACGTTTTACCAACATCTTCGTTGGATGGGCGGGCAAGGTTCATGACGCGCGTGTGTTCAGGAACTCTGGTCTGTTTAAACGCCTCCAGGCAGGTACTTTCTTCCCAGACCACAAAATAACGGTTGGGGATGTGCAGATGCCTACAGTGATCCTCGGGGACCCAGCCTACCCGCTAATGCCCTGGCTCATGAAGCCCTATACAGGCGCCTTGGACAGAGAGAAGGAACTCTTCAACTACCGGCTGAGCAAGTGCAGAATGGTGGTGGAGTGTGCTTTCGGACGTCTCAAGGGGAGATGGCGGAGCTTACTGACTCGCTCGGACATCAGCGAAAAGAATATCCCCGTAGTTATTGCTGCTTGCTGTGTGCTACACAATCTCTGTGAGAGCAAGGGCGAGACCTTTTTGTCCGGATGGGAGGTTGAGGCAAATCGCCTGGCTGCAGTTTACGCTCAGCCAGACACCCGTGCCGAGAGAATATCCCAGCGGGAAGCGCTGTGTATCCGGGAGGCTTTGAAAGCAAGTTTCCTCAGAGAGCAGGGTAACCTATGACTCTCCACTTGCTTTCAAGAGAAACTGACCCTGGGCCTGTGTCTGTATGTGTCGATTTCGATCTGCGGTTACATACCCCGTTCTCCAAGTTTCCCCCACTTCCAAAGCACGTTTTAAAGCAAATTAATTGTTACACTCATTATTAATAAATCTTTGTTTTACTTTGCATTTCTGTTCAGGTGTTGAAACATGGACGCATACTGTGCTGGGCACGGTGTGCACTGATGTACAGACCGCTTGTTCCATAGAGGAATGACATCCTCCTGCTCCTACATAGGTCTCTGGGGTGGGGGACGGTTGCAAGTGGTTGTGCATCAAGGGGAGGGATTGCAGGAAGGGGTGGGTTTGCAGGAAGGGGCGAGTGGTGCCTTCTTTGGATAGGGGTTTGGATGACGGCAGTGGGCTGCGGGTTTGGGCGTAGGAAGGGGTGAGGGGTGTGGGGGAAGGGTGAGTATCTGTCCGTGGATGAGGGCTCTTGCTGGGGCTCAGGGCAGCGGAGAGGCTCGTTGCTACGGTGGAAGTGCATGGTAAGGGCAGCGTGCCTTAACATTAAGGGGGTGGCAGGCGCTAGGACCCTGGACAAGCATACACATCACAGAATGACCCGGGGCAGCATACACCACACAGAGTGACCCTGGTGCCTACTGACTGCAGTGTGTGTGTGCCCTGCAGTTGATCATGCCCCCAAGTCTGTACCCTGGTAATGTAGGCTATACCGTGCAATTATAAATCCCCTCCCCCCCCATACACAAAAAAATCCTCTGACACGAAAGACGTGACCGAAACAGTGAATAACAGCAAACAGCTTTTAATAATCTAATACACAGTGGGGGGATGAAACTTGGATTTGGGACTGGGTGAGCCTGTAAGGGAAGCACTTCTACAAATTTATAGCGTGAGAAGTGTGTGGTACATTAGCGCTATGCAGTGGTGCAGTGACAGTTCTCACGGCCCCTACCGCCCCTCCGTCTTGTACTTTTGGGTGAGGGGGGGGCAGGACTTCTTGGCGGGGGAGGGCGGTTGCAGATACACTGCAGGGGGGCTCTGTCCTCCTGCCTGCGGTCCTGCACAACATCAACAAGGCGCCGGAGCGTGTCCGTTTGCTCCCTCATTAGCCCAAGCAGCGTTTGAGTCGCCTGCTGGTCTTCCTGCCGCCACCTATCCTCCCGTTCGATGTGTGTGCGATGCTGTTGACATAGGGTCTCCCTCCACTGTCTCTGCTCTGCCACCTCGGCTCTGGAGCAGGCCATCAGTTCCGCGAACATCTCGTCCCTAGTCTTTTTCTTTCGCCGCCTAATCTGCGCCAGCCTCTGCGAGGGGGATGCCGGGGCATTCCGGGAAAGAGCCGAAGCTGTGTGATGGGAAAAGTAAGTGATTTCCTTGAACAGATACATGTTTGCGAACAGTGAACACAGTCTAGTCAGTTTCTCTGAACAAGACCATACAGGGCAACAAGTCTCACGAGATCTCAGGACAAGTTCGAGATTTCGGAATACGCTCTCATTGGCTGCGGCATTGCACAGGAGAGCGGACAAGTGGGGAGAGACAGCTGAATCCGTCTAGCAGACAGTCCTGGTAAGCCTTACAGTACATTCTGCTTATCAGTTAATGGATAGCTGTGCCCTCCCGCTAAAGGCAATCTGGAAATCATATACTCTGACCCTTTTCCAGCCACTCCCGCCAGTGCATGGGAAAGATCAATGTATGCTTTTCCTATGTGGCCTACAACACGTGGCTGTTAAGCGAGGGTCATTGTTATGCAAAGTAAAAGTCAACCATTCACAACAGTAACAATACACTAATTGCCCTAATTAGATGCAGCATTTCATGAATGAGATCACCCTGATGCGGGTCCCTCGGAGTCACAAAGAGCGGATGCTAAGGGAAGCCCTGCAGAGACCAGGACCATATGCGGCCATGCTTGTGGAGGCGATGATTCCCATCTACATAAGGATGTCCTGGCGCGGAAGAGTGTGCTTCCACGGAGCACCCAACAAGGCACCTCTCCCCAGGAACCTCCTGCGGAGGCTTTTCGAGGACCTAAATGAGACCTTTCTTGAATTGTCCCTGGAGGATTATTGTTCAATCCCTATATGTGTGGACCTACTTTTCATATAGTTTTTCATTGAAAATTTTATATATAGTATTTCTATTTTTTTATACCTGTTTTATAAAAAATAAATGTTTACATGTTTATAGCACTTACCGCCTGATCCTTCCCCTGATTCAGATTCCGGGTTAACGGCCGGGGAGGGTTGGTAGGGGATCTCTGTGAGGGTGATGAAGAGATCCTGGCTGTCAGGGAAAGCTGTATTGTGTTCGCTGTCGCCTGCGCCATCCTCCACAGACCCTTCCTCATCTTCCCCATCGGCAAACATCGAGGAGGAACTGTCCAGGTTCACTATGCCATCCACTGAGTCCACGGTCACTGGTGGGGCAGTGGTGGCAGACCCACCTAGAATGGCATGCAGTGCCTTGTAGAAGCGGCATGGGGCTGGGCTCCGGAGCGTCCGTTTGCCGCTCTGACTTTTTGGTAGCCTTGTCTCAGGTCGTTGACTTTCACGCGGCACTGCATTGCATCCCGGCTGTATCCTTTCTCTATCAGTGCTTTGGAGACCTTCTCGAAGGTCTTTGCATTCCGCTTGTTGGAGCGCAACTCCGACAGCACAGACTCCTCGCCCCACACACCGATCAGATCCAGGACTTCCCGGTCTGTCCATGCTGGGGACCTCTTTCTATTCTTGGATTGGCCGGACTCCTCTGCTGGAGAGCTCTGCATCGTTGCAGGTGCTGCGGAGCTCGCCCCGATGTCCAGCCAGGACATCAGATTCAAAGTGCCCAGACAGGAAAAGGAATTCAAATTTTCCCGGGTCAATTCCTATGTGGCTGGTCAGAGAATCCAAGCTCGGACTGCTGTCCAGACCGTCAACAGAGTGGTGCACTGTGGGATAGCTCCCGGAGCTACTAAGTTTGATTTGCATCCACACCTAGCCTAATTCGAGCTAGCCATGTCGAATTTAGCGTTACTCCACCTGTCGGGGTGGAGTACCGAATTCGAACTAAAGAGCCCTCTAGTTCGAATTAAATGGCTTCCTGGTGTGGACAGTTGAGCGGTTAGTTCGAATTAACGCTGCTAAATTCGAATTAAAGTCCTAGTGTAGACCAGGCCTGAGAGGCTGTGTAGACTCTACGTTTTGCATTTTTTTTAGTGCAGTTATGTAATGAAAAAAAATCAACATTTGTAAGTTACACTTTCACAATAAAGAGATTGCATTACAGTACTTGTATGAGGTGAATTGCAAAATACTATTTCTTTTACCACTTTTACAGTGCTAATATTTGTAACCCAAAATACAGTAAAAGCTTTTTTTTCCTGGCACTTCACCAGCCGGAAAGCTCTATATATCGGCTTTTCTGATCTTCATTGAAATGCCAGTTTATAGTCCGGTTGGCGCAGGGCCGGCAGGGTGTTGGGGCGCAGGACGGGGTGTGGAGCGTGGGCTCTGACATGGACTTGGTTGTGGGAGGGGGCTTAGGAGGTGGGAGTGGGTGCAGGGTGTAGGATCCGGGGGCCGCTCACCTTGGATGGCTCTCCTCAAGTGGTGACCTGTCCCGGGCTCTGGCTACTCCTAACTGGAGGTGCGTTAGGCGGCTCTGTGAGCTGTTCCCACCCAGTGCTGGCTGCACAGCTCGCATTGGCTGGGAAATATGGCCAATGGGAGCTTCGGGGGCGGCGCCTGCAGAAGGAGGGAGAGCGCCAAGCTGCCTGCCTCTCCTCCCCCTAGGAGCAGCCAGGACAAGTTGCCACTTGTGGAGAGCTGCCCGAGGTGAGTGGCCACCGGATCTGGCACCCTGCACCTTATACTGCACCCCAACTGCCTGCCCCGAGCCCCCTCCGCACCCCCAGCCCCGCACTCCCTCCCGCACCCAAACTCCCTGCCTCTTAGTTAACCGGCAATTTTCATTTACCCGCACCCCCCATTCCCTCAACATGCCGGATAAAACAACTTCAACAGTAATAATATAAAGTGAGCGCTGTACACATTGTATTCTGTGTTGCAACCGAAATCAATATATTTGAAAACATAGACAAACATTCAAAATATTCAATAAATTTCAATTGGTATTCTATTGTTTAACAGTGCGATTAAAACTGCGATAAATTGAAATAATATTTTTAAATTACAGTTAATTTTTTGAGTTAATCTCATGAGTTAACTGTGATTAATTGACAGGGAGTGAACCCCTAACAGGCTGTTGCAGAGGCTGTTCAGACCCATCAGTGGGAGGCCCTAAGTTCATCAGTGACACTAGTGATCAGATGCACAGGAACCTCCCTGAGTGTTTATTCCCTTGGGGTGTTTGAACATTCTGGCATTTCAGAAGTGGCTCAGCTCCGACTGGTGAATGGCCCGAGTCGCTGTGCTGGGAGGGTCGAGCTGCTTCACAACCTGCAGTGGGGAACCGTGTGTGATGACAGCTGGGACATAACTGATGCTGGAGTCGTGTGCAGGCAGCTGGGCTGTGGGATGGCATCATCAGCCCCAGGAGGGGCTCGATTTGGGCGAGGATCAGACCGTATCTGGCTGGATGATGTCAACTGCGCAGGAACAGAAGCTGCCCTATCCGATTGCAGGGCTAGGCCTTGGGGAGAGAATAACTGTAACCATGGAGAAGATGCCAGTGTTGTGTGCTCAGGTAACTCATCTACCACCGTGTGTGTTGCAGGGAGCAGGGTGGGAAGCTTATTATGGGGCCTTGCCCCTCACAGCCAGTGCTGACCCCAGCATGGTGCTTGGTGCCTGTGCTTCAGGGAGCAATATGGCGCTCTCCTCTCAGTCTATGCTGACCCTAATTGCCCTCTGTGGTTCTATGGGCCTATGCTGCAGGAAGCGGTGTGGGGGCTCAGTAGGGGACGCTAACGTTCTCCCCTTGAAGTCAGTGCTGGCCCCAGTGCCCTAGTGCAGTGCTAGGGGGCCTGTGCTGCAGGTAGAGGAGTGTCAGTAGTGGGTGCTCTCCCTTTACAGTTGTGCTGTCCCTAATGCCCCGGTGTGGTGCCATGGACCCCTAGCATGAGTAAGCCTTGTCTGTGCCCGCTGGGGGACAGCTCTACGACTCCCTTGGCCACAGGCCACACAAGCCGTGCCATCTAGGCCTTGTGGGGGGGTGACCTCTCTCCAGGTTGGCAATAAGCACACTTCACCCCTCGGCCCTCTGAGCATTCCACTGCTGTACCCAGATCCTGTTCTCCTGGGCATTCAGAAGAGTCACAGGTCTGATACACTCAAAGGAACAGGGTCCCAAGGGGATCAGCTCCACCTCTCATTTCTGCCTGAATCAAGACACATTTCTAGATCCTTTCATAGTGATACCAAGGACAAGTGATTTCACAGAGCTGTCAGGGGTGAGCTCGTTATGACCTTGCTCACCTCTAGCTTGTTCAGCCATCTGACTGTGCATCCTCAAGGTCCAGTCTTCTAATGGGGCTCTGCTTCACCACGTGTGACTGTCTGAATTGCTGCCCCACAGGCACACTGAGAAGATCAGGCTAAGCCACGTTTCTGCATTGCAGCAGTGCCTCCAGCCAGTCCAGTCAGGGGCCCGTTAAGCCTAGCCCAGGATCTGCATCCCAGGTTGTAAATGGGCAGAAAGAAGTTAGGGCTTCTGAAAATCCATCAGCACGGCAGTCTCTCTATCCCAGAGTTGCTGCCCCTCTGTGAGGACACAGCTGTCAGCCCAGCTCTGCCATCATTCATCTGAGACTGGTACTGGGCTGGCAGCACTAGACACGAGTGCAGCAATGGCTGCCACAAAACAATGTTGCCAGATCAGTCATGGGAAGTCAGAAGGAACCGCGGGGGCAGATGTTTGCTTCAGGAGGGGGCCGACCTGCTTGTAGGAAGTGTGCATTGCCTCTGCACTGGTCGGAACCATTGTCAGCCTGGTGCGCAGCAGGTTCCTGCCAGGCTTCCCTGCGCTCCAGGCAGTTCTAAGGGGGATGGACTCTGGGTGACGTTTTCAGGGATCTATGGAGCCAACACATGTAAATTCGATGCTGATGTCAGGCTAAGGCAACCACTAATGACATGGGTGACTGTGTTCAGCTCCCAATCACCAAGATGCTTATGTCAGCGTCTGCCCCGCTGCACTGCACAGTATCGCACTGGAGCAAATACCAGCACCAGGAGTGAGGGTGTAAATCTGCTCCCCAGGAGATTCCTGCCAGCAGTGCGGGGGGTGATCTTTTAAAGTGCTCTAGAGGGAGCAGTAGGTCAGACTGCCGTCCAGTCTGCCTAACTAGGTGACAGCCTAGCTAGGTGAGAGCCATAGGTGCCGACTCCGTGGGTGCTCCGGGGTGCCCCCCAACCCAGCTTATCTCTGCCTCCTCCCCTGAGCGCCCCGCATTCCTGCTTTCCCCCCCAGCTCCCAGTGCTTGTGCCACGAAACAGCTGTTTCTTGCGGCTGGGAGGGAGGGGGGGAGGAGGGAGAACGCAGCGTACTTGGGAAAGAGGCGGGGCCAGGGTGGGGATTTGGGGAAGGGGTCCAATAAGGGCAGGGAGGGGGTGCAGCTGGGGCAGGGACTTTGGGGAAGGGGTTGGATTGGGGGCGGGGCAGAGGCAGGTAAAGGGTGGAGTCAGCGTGGGGGTTGGGGGATGTGTGCACCCACCTGCGCCCTGGAAAGTTGGTGCCTACGGTAACAGCTGTCTGGTTCTGGGAGGGGAATGGACAAACTTCAACATTGCCCAAGTGATTACCCTGGTTAGTGGTGGGGACCCCTTGACAGGCAGTTGCTGTGTGCAGAGACCGGTCAGATCCGTCAGCAGGAGATCCTACGTTCCCCAGTAACAAGAGAGATCAGATGCACAGGAAGCTCCCTGAGTGTTTCTTCCCTTGGGTATTTGCAGATGCCGACATCTCAGAAGTGGCTCAAATCCGACTGGTGAACAGCAGGAGTCACTGCGCTGGGAGAGTTGAGGTGCTTCACAACCAGCAGTGGGGAACCGTGTGTGATGACAGCTGGGACTTACAGGATGCCAGAGTTGTGTGCAGGCAGCTGGGCTGTGGGACGGTGCTATCAGCCCCAGGAGGGGCTCGATTTGGGCAAGGGTCAGACCATATCTGGCTGGATGACATCAACTGTGCAGGGACAGAATCTGCCCTCTCCAATTGCAGGGCTCGGCCTTGGGGAGAGAATAACTGTACCCACGGAGAAGATGCCGGTGTTGTGTGCTCAGGTAACTTGCATCCATCAAGTCACTGTGGGTGGTGCAGGGATCGTGCTGGGAAGCTTTCAGCACAGACCCAGCTCTCCTGTCTGAGTCAGCGCTGACTCCAGTGCCCCAGCATGGTGCTAAGAGCTTGTACTGCAGGTATGACGGTGTCAATAGGGGGCGCTCTCCGTTTCCAGTTGTGCTGGCCCCTAATGCCCCAGTGCAGTGCCATGGGCCCCTAGCATGAGGAAGTGTTGTCTGTGCCCACAGGGGGGGGGCAGCTCCCCGACTCTCTCAGCTGCAAACCACACAAGCCGTTCCCTCTAGGCCTTGGGGAGGAGGGTGATGGCTCTGCAGGTTGGCAAGAGGCACACTTCACCCCTCGGCCCTCCAAGCGTCCCCTTGCAGCACCCAGTCCTTGTCCCGCTGGGCATTCACAGCAGTCACAGATCTGCTGCTCCCAAAGGAACAGGGTCCCAAGGTGACCAGCTCCACCTCCCATCTCTGCCCCAATCTGCACACAGCTCTAGATCCCTTCATAGTCACACCAAGGACAAGTGATTTCACAGAGTGTAGAGATTTAAAAAAAAAAATTATAATTGGAGATATACCAATCTCTTTGAACTGGAAGGGACCTTGAAAGGTCATTGAGTCTAGTCCCCTGCCTTCATTAGCAGGCCTAAGTGCTGATTTTGCCCCAGTTTCCTAAGTGGTCCCCTAAAGGATTGAACTCACAAGCCTTGGTTTAGTAGGCTAATGCTCAAACCACTGAGCTATCCCTCCTTCTTGTAAGTGGTAGGAAGGAGAAGGGTTGGAAAGAAATGGTTCCATGGCCAATTAAATCATACCACTTTGACTAGAGCTTAGACTCATTGAACGAGATACTTTTCTGTCTGGTAGAGCAACACTCACCCCACAGTCCTTCCAGGGTTTTACTCCAGGCTTGGCTGTGATCTCCTGTTCCTGAGACAAACACTATCAGCTGCCTCCTGGGTGAAAGGGAGCTCTTGTCCCCTCTCCTCTTTCTTTGTAGGTACAGACCATTGTCTCTTCCCAGAGGAGGGCTTTCTTTGGAGACCTTGTGCTGAGGGTCTTTTCTCTGTGTAAATTCTCAGGTCCCCACTGGGCCCAGACAGTGAATACAGCCTGTCTCCACACCTGTGCTTTGTTCTATGTGTTGATTGGCTCAGCCGAAGGGATTACCATGGCGCAGGTGATAAGCTTCACTTCAACACTTCTGGAGCCTCATATTCTACATTTTACATCTCTCTTCAATTATGTGCCATACAAACACTTTGTCCCCATTAGGTCAACCAGTGGACTGCTGGCTCTTGGTAGAGACCTCATATGCCACCTCTGGGGAGCTATTGTGCATATATCTCACCCAGCGGATCCCCATATAACCCTAGGCATCCCTGTGCCCTCTGCAGGTTGGTGTCTAGTTATCTCTGGGCCAGACTCCTATGCGGCACAATGGGGACTTGGGGAACTGCAGCTTCCACTGCTTGGATTTGCTGTCAACGGAGCCTGCAGCTGCTCACTCAAACTAAAAATCCAGGGACAATTTCTCAAGAGTCCGGTTCCTAATCAGTGTGTTCCGGCGGATTTGAATTTCAGGGAATTAGTCCTGAAGTTATAAATTTCCCAAGAGCTGGACACAGGAGATGCAATTCTTCCTCACTTCCTGCCCTACACAGCCTAAGTATTTTCCTGTCCTGTTATTCTCAGCTTCCCGGTCCTACCCCAGAGGTGGCTGCATGTAAGTGGGGGGCGTCGTCAGCACCCTTGGATGTATTATATATGGACCCACGGACTTGTGCATGTCCAGCTTTTCTAAATAGTCCTTAACCTGTTCTTTCACCACTGAGGGCTGCTCACCTACTCCCCATACTGTGGTGCCCAGGAAAGCAGTCTGGGAGCTCCCCTTGTCTGTGAAGATCGAGGCAAAAAAAGCATTGAGTACTTCAGCTTTTTCCACATCATCTGTGACTATATTGCCTTTCCCATTCATGAAGGGTCCGATGCTTTCCCTGACAACCTTCTTGTTGCTAACATATCTGTAGAAATCCTTCTTGTCCCTTCATATCCCTTTCTAGCTGAAACTCCCATTGCGTGTTGGCCTTCCTGATTACCGCTCTAGCAATATTTTTATATTCCTCCCATCTCTATTTTTATACTCCTCCCTAGTCAACTGTCCAAATTTCCACTTCTTGTAAGTTTCCTTTTTGAGTTTAAGCTCACTGAAGATTTCACAGTTAAGCCAAGCTGGTTGCCTGCCGTATTTTCTATTCTTTCTGCACACTAGGATGGTTTGTTCCTGCACCCTCAATAAGGGTGCTTTAAAATACAGGCAGCTCTCCTGGACTCCTTGCCCCCTCATATTAGCCTCCCAGGAGATCAGTTCTCTAAGGAGTCTAAGTCTGCTTTTCTGAAATCCAGGGTCCATATTTTGCTACTCCCCTTTCTTCCTTTTGTCAGAATCCTGAACTCAACCACCTCATGGTCCCTGCTGCCCAGGTTGCCATCACTTCTACTTCCCCTACCAATTCTTCCCTCTTTGTAAGCAGCAGGTCAAGAGGAGCATAGCCCCTAGTCGGTTCCTCCAGCACTTGTACCAGGAAGTTGTCCCCAACACTCTTCAAAAACTTCCTAGATTGTCTATGCACTGCTGTATTGCTCTCCCAGCAGATGGCAGGAGTTCCCCATTAGAACCAGTGCCTGTGATCTGGAGACTTCACTTTGTTGTCCTTCATTAACTCTATCTTTGAAGAGTGTTGAAGGGCAGATTAAACCATGTCTAAACCCCTTACACAGAGCCCACACCCCTCAGCAGGAACATCCATCTCCACCCCCTCTCACTCTTGATAGGGGTCTGGTGTCTGAGCCCCCTGGTTAGTGAGTTCAGTTCAGTTGTGGGGAACCCCTCAGTCAGGGCAGGTTAAGCACAGTTCTGCTGCCCTTTACTCAGAGAATCAGGACAACAACATTTCACTACCCTGTATTCAGGTACTACAGTGATTTGTAACCCAGCACCAGCCAACACAGCTCTGTCTGCTGGATACCTAGGCAGAATGGGTGTGTTATATAAACACAGTCTGGTCCTGAAGCCTTTCCCACTCCCCAGCTCATCACTAGCTGTCAGGGGAGAGCTCATTCTGACCTTGCTCACCTCTAGCTTGTTCAGCCATCGGACTGTGCATCCTCAAGGTCCAGTCTTCTAACGGGGCTTTGCTCCACCACCTGTGACTGTCTGTATTGCTGCCCCACAGGCACACTGGGATGATCAGGCTAAGCCACGTTTCTGCATTGCAGCAATTCCTGTGGCCAATCCAGTCAGAGGCCCATTAAGCCTAGCCCAGGATCAGCGTCCCAGGTTGTAAATGGGCAGATACAAGTTAGGGCTTCTGAAAATCCATCAGCACGGCAGTCTCTCTATCCCAGAGTTGCTGCCCCTGTGTGAGGACACAGCTGTCAGCCCAGCTCTGTCATCATTCATCTGAGATTGGTACTGGGCTGGCAGCACTAGACACGAGAGCAGCAATGGCTGCCACAAAACGATGTTGCCAAGTCAGTCATGGCAAGTGATGAGGGGGAAGGTGTTTGCTTCAGGAGGGGAGCGATCTACTTGTAGGAAGTGTGCATTGCCTCTGCACTGGTTGGATCCATTGTCAGCCTGGTGTGAAGCAGGTTCCTGCCACGCGTCATTGGGCTCCAGGCAGTTCTAAGGGGGATTGACTCTGGGTGACGTTTTCAGGGAGCTATGGAGCCAACACATGTAAGTTCGATGCTGATGTCAGGCTAAGGCAACAACTAATGATACAGGTGACTGTGTTCAGCTCCCAATCACCAAGATAGTTATGTCAGCGTCTGGCCCGCAGCACTGCACAGTATCACACTGGAGCGAATACCAGCGCCAGGAGTGAGGGTGTAAATCTGCTCCCCAGGAGGTTCCTGCCTGCAGTGCGGGGGGTGATCTTTCTAAGTGCTCTAGTGGGAGCAGTAGAACAGACTGCCGTCCAGTCTGCCTAACTAGGTGACAGCCTAGCTAGGTGAGAGCTGGCTGGGAGGGGAGTGGTCAAACTTCAACATTGCCCAAGTGATTAGTCTGGTTAGTGATGGGGAGCCTTGACAGGCAGTTGCTGTGTGCAGAGACCAGTGAGATTAGTCTGCAGGAGGCACTACGTTCTCCAGCGACATGAGAGATCATATGCACAGGAACCTCCCTGAGTGTTTCTTCCCTTGGGTGTTTGCAGACTCTGGAATCTCAGAAGTGGCTCAGCTCCGACTGGTGAACGGCCCGAGTCACTGCGCTGGGAGGGTCGAGATGCTTCACAATCAGCAGTGGGGAACCATGTGTGATGACAGCTGGGACTTACAGGATGCTGGAGTCGTGTGCAGGCAGCTGGGCTGTGGGACAGCATTATCAGCCCCAGGAGAGGCTCGATTTGGGCAAGGATCTGACCATATCTGGCTGAATGACGTCAACTGCACAGGGACAGAAGCTGTGCTCTCCGATTGCAGGGCTCGGCCTTGGGGACAGAATAACTGTACCCACAGAGAAGATGCCGGTGTTGTGTGCTCAGGTAACTTGCATCCATTATGTCACTGTGGGTGGTACAGGGATCAGGCTGGAAAGCTTTCAGCAGAGAGCCAGGTCTCCTGTCTGAGTCAGTGCTGACTCCAGTGCCCCGTTATGGTGCTAAGGGTTTGTACTGCAGGTAGGGGGGTGTCACTAGGGCAGTTGTGATGGCCCTAAATCCCCAGTGCGGTGCCATGTGCCCCTAGCATGAGGAATCCTTGTCTGTTCCCGATAGGGGACTGCTCCCCAACTGCCTCGGCCACAGGCCACACAGGCCTTGGGGAGGGGGTGACCTCCCTCCAGATTGGAAATAGGCACACTTCGCCCCTCAGGCCTCTGAGCGTCCCTCTGCAGCATCCAGTCCTTCTCTGGCTGGGCATTCACAGCAGTCATAGATCTGCTGCCCCCAAAGGACCACGATCCCAAGGTAACCAGGTCCTCCTCCCATCTCTGCCACAATCAACACACAGCTCTGGATCCCTTCATGGTCACACCAAGGACAAGTGATTTCACAGAGCGTAGAGATTTGAGGGGTAGGAAGGTGAAGGGTTGGAAAGAAATTGTTCCATGGCCAATAAAATCATATCATGCTGACTAGAGCCTAGACTCACTGAACGAGATACTTTTCTGTCTGGTAGAGCAACGCCCACTCCACAGTCCTTCCAGGGTTTTACTCCAGGCTTGGTTGTGATCTCCTGTTCCTGAGACAAACACTGTCAATCGCCTCCTGGGTGAAAGGGAGCTCTTGTCCTCTCTCCTCTTTCTTTGTAGGTACAGACCATTGTCTGTTCCCAGAAGAGGTCTCTTTTCAGAGACTTGTGCTGAGGGTCCTTTGTCTTTGTAAATTCTCAGGCCTATATTGGGTCCAGACAGTGAATATAGCCTGTCTGCACGGCTGTGCTTTGTTCTATGTGCTGATTGGCTCAGCCGAAGGGATTGCCATGGTGCAGGTGACAGCTTCACTTCAACACTTCTGGAGCCTCATATTCTACATTTGACATCTCTCTTCAACTATGTCCCATCCAAACATCTTGCCCCTGTTAATTCGACCAGTGGGCTGCTGGCTCTTGTTAGAGACCTCACATGCCACCTTTGGTGAGCTATTGGTTATATATCTCACCCATGGGATCCCCATATAACTCTAGGCATTCCTGTGCCCTCTGCCAGTTGGCGTCTACTTATCTCTGGGCCAGACTCCTCTGCAGCACAATGGGGACCTGGGGAACTGCAGCTTCCACTGGTTGGATTTGGTGTCAACGGAGCCTGCAGCCGCTCACTCAAACTAAAAATCCAGGGCCAATTTCTCAAGATTCTGGATCCTAATCACCGTATTCCGGTGGATTTGCATTTCAGGGAATTAGTCTTGAAGTTGTAACTTCCCCAAGAGTTAGACACAGGAGATGCAATTCTTCCTCACGTCGTGCCCTACACAGCCTACATATTTCTCTGTCCTGTTTCTCAGCTGCCCTGTCCTTCCCCAGAAGTGGCTGCATGTCAGTGGGGGGAGTCTTCTTCTTCTAGATATGTCACAAGTTGATATCTATGTAACCCTTCTCCCAGTGGTGTCGGAAGCAACCAGAGCCAGTTTCCTTTTCAGCAATATAACACAGATCCGGCTTGAGCATCCACCCAGTAACCTGGGACAATTACACACCACCCACTGGGTGCTTCTACGAGGCAAAGCTTCCCCTCTTGGAAGAAAAGAAACTTTTTAATAAAAGCCGGGAAGGCCCGTGGCATTAATTTGGGAAAACACCACAAACAGGATTTATAAACATAAAACCATGAGCAAAACACCTCCCCCAGAATATGTTGGGCAGTGTCTTTTGCCTCAGGTTCTTGAGTACAGCAACCAAAAGTTCCTTTAAGATGCCCCTCCCTTCTCCCTCCACTGCACCCCACTCACAGTGGTTGTCCTTGGTTAGTGAAGACCCAGAGTTCAGAGGTGCACCTGTGTGAGTTCAGCTCCCACCATGGGGGTGGGGAGGAGAGTGCCTGGCTCGCTCTGCTGTCTGGGTGCTTGCTCCGGTGGCAGCTGCCCTGCCAGCCACTCACCACTCTGCTCACCCTCACCTTCTGCTGCCCCCGGCCTCTCCGCTGTGACCGCTGCAGGTCGCTCTCTTGAAGTTCCACCCAGCTCTCAGTGACTGTCAGCTCTTAGTGGGGAAACCTCAGTGCTGAAGCAGGCTGGGCAGAAACAGTGTCTCATAGCAGGTGATTTCAGCTCTAGTGATCACTGAAACCAAAAAGACTCCTAATGGAGCCTTCATTAACTCTATCTTTGAAGAGTGGTGAGGGGCAGATTAAACCATGCCTAGACCTCTCACACAGACCCTACATCCCTCAGCAGGAACACCCATCTCTACCCCCTCTCACTCTTGATAGGGGTCTGGTGTCTGAGCCCCCTGGTTAGTGAGTTCAGTTCAGTTGTGGGTGACCCCCTCAGTCAGGGCAGGCTAAGCACAGTTCTGCTGCCCTTTACTCAGACAATCAGGACAACAACATTTCACTACCCTGCATTCAAGTACTACAGCGATTTGTAACCAGCACCAGCCAACACAGCTCTGTCTGCTGGATACCTAGGCAGAGTGGATGTGTTCTTGTAAACACAGTCTGGTCCTGAAGCCTTTTCCCCCTCCCCAGCTCATCACAATCTCATTCCAACCTTGCTTTCCTCTAGCTCAGCGGTGGGCAAACTTTTTTGCCCGAGGGCCACATCTTGATGGGGAAATTGCCTGCAGGGCCATAAATGCAGGGCTGGGGCAGGGGGCTGGGTGCCGGAGGGGTGTGAAGTATATCACGACGTTCAGGGCAGTGGGTTGGGGCGCAGGAAGGGTGTGGGGCATACAACAACGGGCTTAGGGCAGAGGGGTGGGATGGGGTGAAGGAGGTGTGCGGGTTCAGAGGGGGCTCAGGGCAGGAGCTGGGATGCAGGAGGGTTGCAGGGTGCAGCAGGGCTTGGAGCAGGAGGTTGGGGTGCAGGAAGGCTGCGGGGTGTGGCAGAGGGCTGAGGGCAGGAGGTTGGGGTGCAGAAAGAGTGCGGATGCAGCAGGGGGTTGGGGTACAGGCAGGGTAAGGTGGGGGTTCAGGGTGTGGGCTCCAGCTGGGAGCCACTAACCTGGAGTGGCTCTGGGGTGTCAGAGGCGCACACCAGAGCCACGGCAGGCACTCTGCTTGCCCTGGCTCTGCGCCGTGTCGCACCGCTCCCGGAAGTGGCCGGCACCACGTCCCTGCGGCCCCTGGAAGAGGGCAGAGGGCTCCGTGCGCTGCCCTCGGCTGTAGTACCTCCCCCAATGCTCCCATTGGCCGTGCTTCCCTGTTTCTGGCCAATGGGACCTGCGGGGGGCGGTGCCTACAGGCAAGGGCAGCATGTGGAGCCATCTGTCCCCCTCCGCGCCCAGGGGCTGCAGGGACGTGGTGCCGGCTGCTTCTGGTAGTGGCGTGAGGTCCCCGGCACTCTGTGGATGGAAATCCCATGGGCTGGACTCAAGCCCTGATGGGCTGGATCTGGCCCGCAGGCTGTAGTTTGACCACCCCTGCTCTAGCTTGTTCAGCCATCAGACTGTGCATCCTCAAGGTCCAGTCTTCTAACGGGGCTCTGCTCCACCACGTGTGACTCTGTATTGCTGCCCCACAGGCACACTGACAAGATCAAGTTAAGCCACGTTTCTGCATTGCAGCAGTGCCTCCGGCCAGTCCAGTCAGGGGCCTATTAAACCTAGTCCAGGATCTGCGTCCCAGGTTGTAAATGGGCAGATACACGTTAGGGTTCTGAAAATCCATCAGCACAGCAGTCTGTCTATCCCAGAGCTGCTGCCTATAGGCGAGGACACCAGCGCCAGGAGGGAGGGTGTAAATCTCTCCCCAGAAGGTTCCTGCCAGCAGTGCGGGGGGTGATCTTTTTAAGTGCTCTACTGGGAGCAGTACGTTAGACTGCCATCCAGTCTGCTTAATTAGGTGAGAGCTGGCTGGGAGGGGAGTGGACGAACTTCAGCATTGCCCAAGTGATTAGTCTGGTCAGTGGTGGGGAGCCCTTGACAGGCAGTTGCTGTGTGCAGAGACCGGTCAGACCCATTGGCAGGAGGTGCTACGTTCCCCAGCAACACGAGAGATCAGTTGCACAGGAACCTCACTGAGTGTTTATTCCCTTGGGGTCTTTGCAGACGCTGGCATCTCGGAAGTGGCTGAACTCCGACTGGTGAATGGCCCAAGTCGCTGCGCTGGGAGGGTCGAAGTGCTTCACAATCAGCAGTGGGGAACCTTGTGTGATGACAGTTGGGACTTACAGGATGCCGGAGTCATATGCAGACAGCTGGGCTGTGGGACGGCGTTATCAGCCCCAGGAGGGGCTCGATTTGGGCGAGGGACAGACCGTATCTGGTTGGATGACATCAACTGCACAGGGACAGAAGTTGCCCTCTCTGATTGCAGGGCTCGGCCTTGGGGAGAGAATGACTGTACCCATGGAGAAGATGCCAGTGTTGTGTGCTCAGGTAACTTGCATCCATCACGTCACTGTGGGTGGTGCAGGGATCGAGCTGGGAAGCTTTCAGCACAGGCTCAGCTCTCCTGTCTGAGTCAGCGCTGACCCTGGTGCCCCAGCATGGTGCTAAGGGCCTGTGCTGCAGGTAGGGGTGTGTCAGTAGGGGGTGCTCTTTGTTTGCAGATGTGCTGGCCCCAATGCAGTGTCATGGGCCCCTACCATGCGGAAGCCTTGTTTGTGCCTGCTGGGGGGCAGGTCCCTGACTCCCTTGGCCAAATGCCACACAAGCAATGCCCTCTAGACCTTGGGGAAGGGGGAGACCGCTGTCAAGATTGGCAATACGCACACTTCACCCCTTGGCCATCCGAGCGTCCCCCTGCAGTACCTATTCCCGCTTCCGCTGGGCATTCACAGCAGTCACAGATCTGCTGCTCCCAAAGGAAGAGGGTCCCAAGGTGACCAGCTCCACCTCCCATCTCTGCCCTAATCAACACACAATTCTAGATCAGTCTAGATTGAGATCTAGAAGGGTTTTCAGTGCTACTAGATGACAGAACAAGGAGTAATGGTCTCAGGTTGCAGTGGGGGAGGTTTAGGTTGGACATTAGGAAAAACTTTCACTAGGAGGGTGGTGAAGCATTGGAATGGGTTTCCTAGGGAGGTGGTGGAATCTCCTTCCTTATAGGTTTTTAAGTTCAGGCTTGACAAAGCCCTGGCTGGGATGATTTAGTTAGGGTTGGTCCTGCTTTGAGAAGCGGGTTGGTCTAGATGACCTCCTGAGGTCCCTTCCAACCCTGATAGTCTATGATTCTATAGTCACAGCAAGGACAAGTGATTTCACAGAGTGTAGCGATTCAAGTGATAGCAAGGAGAAGTGTTGGAAAGAAATGGTTCCATGGCCAATTAAATCATACTACGCTGACTAGAGCCTAGACTCATTGAATGAGATACTTTTCTGTTTGTTAGAGCAACACTCACCCCACAGTCCTTCGAGGGTTTTACTCCAGGCTTGGCTGTGATCTCCTGTTCCTGAGAGAAATGCTCTCAGCCGCCTCCTGGGTGAAAGGGAGCTCTTGTCCCCTCTCCTCTTTCTTTATAGGTACAAACCATTGTCTCTTCCCAAAGTCCAGCAACCAAAAGTTCCTTTAATGTGCCCCTCCCTTCTCCCTCCACCGCACCCCAATGACAATGGTTGTCCTTGGTTAGTGAAGACCGAGATTTCTTCTTCAAGTGCTGTACCTGTGGGTGCTCCACTCCAGGTGATGGTGATTTCCAGAGCCGTTGATCAGAGATCTTTGGTAGCAGTGCCTTGTCGGGACGCACGCTGTCAGCTGCTGTCTCGTGGCGTCATTAGGGTCTGTCTGAGCGCGCTTGTCCTGCACACCCCCTCAGTTCCTTCTCAGCCATCCAAGACGACAGGACTTGGGCAGTGCTGAACCTCTTCCCTGGTAACTGAAGGAAAAAAAATAGAAATAGTTAGATAGAAATATCCCAGTACTTTCCCTTTCTTTAGAATAGTTTGTTAGTTTAAAAAAAACAAACAAACAAAAAAAACCCTTTTTCTTTCACGTTCATCTCCCGTTGAGATTCTGCCCCCCAGGCATTCATAGTTCCATGATGCTGGGTGTCAGAGTCTGGGGGAGACAAGGTCCTGCACCCCTGGTTTCCTGCTATTCACCATGACTCTCAGCCAGCCAGTAAAACAGAAGGTTTATTTAGACGACAGGAACACAGTCCAAGGCAGGCCTTGCAGTTACAGACAACAGGACCCCCTCAGTTAGGTCCATCTTGGTGGGCAGGGAGGCCAGACTATCTCTGTGCCTCCCCCCACATCCCCAGCCAGCTACAAACTGAAACTGTCCAGCCCCTTGTCTCCCTTTGTCCCTTTCCCGGACCAGGAGGTCACCTGATCTCTTTGTTCTCCAACACCTTCAGCTGGTACTTTTGTAGAGGAGGGGCCCAGGCCATTAGTTGCCAGGAGACAGAGTGTCAGCCATTCTCTGTCTAGACAGCATCACATCTGCCCTCTAGGGTTCTGCAGCAATCATACCCCCTTCTCCCACCACCTAGATACTTAAGAACTGCATAGAGGAAACTGAAGCAGCCACACAGTATTCAGAGAAAACATTATGAACATTCCCACTTTGTCACACCGGGGTCCCCGTGGTTCAAGAAATGTGGGTCCTGCAAGGAGCTTATGCTGCGGTCTGACGGACACTCACTGTGCGTGAAGTGTGTTGGAGAGACACACGTTCCTGCTAAGTGTCTCCACTGTACCAGTCTGAAAACCAGGGCTCGCTGTGACAGGGACTTGCAGCTGAAAATGCTCCTTATGGAGAAATCTCTGCAGCGCCAATGGAGACGGGCGCAAGTAAACCCTCTCCCTCACGGTCCCCTGCTAGGTCGGAACTGACCAGGGGTGCGGCTTCACCCTCTCAAGCGAAGAGGCAGGAAGGCCGAATTTCTCCACACAGAGACCTTCAGAAGGGTAAAGGATCTCCAGCGAAATCTCTCCCCCCAGTGCTGACAGTGCCCAAAACCAGCACCTCTGACCTCCCCAGCACCTCAGCAGTGGCTCACACAGGGTGCAGAAGCAGATAGCCGACTTCCCACAGCAGGAAGCTCTCCTCGGCACCGGTCCTGCCAGCACCGAAGATGGACCCGGTAGCGGTGGAACGTTCCACCCCAGTGCCGACAAGAACGTCGGCACCGAGCCTGACCATCACCCCCGCAGCAGACGGGGAACCTGCGCAGAGCACCTATAAACGGCCGGCGGCGCCCACTAAAGCTAAACAATAATTGCTGTGGATATCGGCTCACATTCCATGCCCCGCGGCACCGCAGCTCATGGAGCCACAACAATTTTTAAATCAAGCTGACATCTCCATGGCCCCAGAGCCTGACTCTGCTCCCAAACACCGAGCGCTCACTCTTTGAACAGCCGCTCTCGCCACCTGACCTGGCCACCCTCACTGACAGTGAGAATGACATGCAGCAGCAGGCAGAGTTCTCCCCTCCTGATTCTCCTCCCACACCGGAGCCATATCTAGCTCAAGGCATGGCACCTCACAAAAACCAGCCTCAGTTTCCCTACTTTGTCCCCCCATTGGCGGGGCCCCACTTTTCCTACCCTATGTATTGGCCTCAGCGGTACCCTTGATCAGCCCCTGCTGCCACTCCTCCTCATGGACACTCCACCAGACCGCAAGTCTGTTCTGCACCTCTATCGCCAGCTCCATCTAGAGCTCCTAAACCCCCCCTCGAAGGTGTGGGCTATGAACCTTTCCCTGAATCACTTGCTTCTAACTCGTCATCAGCTGCAGATGAAGCTATCATGCCTCCACCTCCACAGAATGTACACGATTTTAAGCAATTCCAGGAACTTTTCAAGAGGGTGGCACTCAGCCAGGACAATCCTTTAGACGAAGTCCAGGAGACACAGCACAAACTCCTGAAAACCCTCTAACCCTCTTGGCCCTCAAAGATCATGTTACCCATAAATGAAGCCCTCCTGAAACCAGCTGACACTCTATGGCAGACCTCTGCCTCCATTCCACCAACATGCAAAAAGGCTGAACGTAAATATTATGTACCTGCTAAGGACGGAGATTTCTTATTTTCTCACCAATAACCCAACTCTCTTGTGGTGGATGCAGCGACACACAGAATAAAACAGCCACAATACTGGCCCACTCTGCAAGACAAGGACCTCAAATGGTTTGACCTTCTGGGCCGCAAAGTTTATACCTCCTCCACTCTGCAATTCAGAATTGCAAATTACTCCACTCTCCTCACAAGCTATGACTACGACAACTACAACAAGCTATTTGATTTTATCTCCCATATCCCAGAGAACAGAAGAGCGGACTTTAAATCAGTCCTTGTCTCAGGTCAGCTGGTGTATAGGACAGCACTACAAGCATCCCTGGACATGGCGGACACAACAGCCTGCACTACTGCCACCGTGGTGGTGATGCGCAGGTCTTCGTAGCTATCTGCATCTGGTATCCCCAAAGATCTGCAGACCAAAGTGGAGGACCTTCCTTTTGATAAAGATAAGCTTCTTTCCAAAAAAAATGATGAAGTCTTTCACACCATGGAAGACTCTAGGGCTACCCTGCGCACACTGGGGATATATTCCCCTCCCTTCCCAGGAGACAACAATATCAACCTTATTAGAGGCCCCGCACACAACAGTATCACCGGCTGGAGTCCAGACCGTATGATATTGGGAGGAACCACAACAGACCTCCCAGGTACATACAAAATCATGCACAACCAGCTGCATCCCACCCATTGGGAAACAAACAACAATTTTGAAGCATTGGTCAGGGGTCTGTGCAACCACCACTTGGCATCATCACCTATTTTCCCATTTGGCCATGGCCTCCATTTTTCCCACCATGTCTGGCAACAGCACTCATAGGACTGCTGGGTCCTGGAAATAGTTCAATCAGGCTACTCCCTCCCTTTCATATCCTGCCCACCCACCCTTCCCCATCCCTCTTCAGGGACCTCTCTCACAAGCACCTGCTTCGAGCAGAAGTGACTCATTTTCTACAGCTAAGTGCAATGGAACCTGTACTGGCACAACACTGGGGAAAAGGGTTTTACTCTCACAATTTTCTGACCCAGAAGAAAGGCAGAGGATGGCGACCTATACTAGACCTACGCCAACTGAACAAATTTGTACGTGTACAGAAATTCAAGATGGTCACATTGGGCACAATAATACCCACGCTGGAACAAGGGGACTGGTTCACAGCCCTCGACCTACAGGATGCCTATTTTCACATATCCATTCACCCAGCACACAGACGCTTCCTACAATTCACACTGGACACGACCACTTTCAATACAGAGTGGTACCATTCGGACTCTCCACAGCACTGAGAGTGTTCGCCAAGATTCTAGCAGTAGTGGTGACCCACCTCCACAAACACGGGATCATACTTTTCCCCTACCTAGACGACTGCCTTATCAAAGGCAGCTCATACGACGAGACATTAAAGGAAACTCAGTTTACCATCTCCCTCTTCCACAGTCTAGACCTGCAAATAAACTTCCAAAAATCCACCTTGATAGCCACACAGGAAATCGAGTTGATCGGAGCTCACCTGGACTCAGTTCGAATCAGAGCCTAACTCCCACATACCAGATTCCTTGCCATTACGCACCACATATGCACGTTCTCCGTTCGCCCCAGAATACAGGCACGAACATGCCTGCAGCTTCTTGGCCAGGGGCGGCTCTAGCTTTTTGGCCGCCCCAAGCAGTCATGCGCGGGAGGCGCCCCGGAGCCGCGGGAGCAGCGGACCTCCCGCGGGCATGACTGCAGAGGGACCGCTGGTCCCGCGTGGCTCGGCTGGACCTCCCGCGGCTGCGGACGGCTCGCGGGTCCGGCGGCTCCGCTTGAGCTGCCGCAGTCATGCCTGCGGGAGGTCCAGCCGAGCCGCGGGACGAGCGCCCCCTCCGCAGTCATGCCTGCGGCAGGTCCAGTCGTCCCGGGGCTCTGGTGGACCTCCCGCAGGCATGACTGCGGCAGGTCCGCCGGCCCAGCCTGCCGCCCCACCCTGGCAGCAGGGGACGCCCCCTAGATTTTGGCGCCCTAGGCACCAGCTTGTTTTGCTGGTGCCTAGAGCCGCCCCTGTTCTTGGCCACATGGCAGCCACCACCTTTGTGGTCAAATACACCAGACTACATATGAAATGCCTTCAGGGTTGGCTCAGCTCCAACTACAAACCCAGCAGACACAGCTTCTGCATGATGCTAACTCTTCCAGCAAAGATATTGGCCTCCCTAAAATGGTGGATAAAATAGAAAACTTACGCATGGGTGTCCCCTTCCATCAAAATTCCCCAGTGCTCATGCTTACGATGGACGCTTGCCTGATGGGTTGGAGAGCACACCTAGAGATCACACGACACAGGGCCACTGATCCCTATGAGACAAGTCTTCACATAAATCTTCTAGAGCTCAGAGCAGTCAGATACACTTGCCTTCACTTTCTCCCCATCATAAGGAACAAATCGATTCGGGTCCTGACAGACAATACCACATGCATGTTCTACATCAACAGGCGGGGAGGAGCACGATCGCACTCCCTATGCACAGAAGCCATCCAACTATGGAATTGTTGCATACAACATCACATAGAGATCACGGCTTCCTACCTGCCTGGGTGTCACAACGCTACTGCAGACACACTCAGCAGACACTTCTCCCAAGAACACGAATGGGAATTGCATCCCACGATACTAAGACAGCTCTTCTCCCACTGGAGCACCCTGTCGATAGACCTGTTTGCCACAACACAGAACTGCAAGGAGAAGTGATTTCACAGAGTGTAGCGATTCGAGGGGTAGCAAGGAGAAGGGTTGGAAGGAAATGGTTCCATGGCCAATAAAATCATACCACGCTGACTAGAGCCTGGACTCATTGAATGAGATACTTTTCTGTCTGGTAGAACAACGCTCACCCCACAGTCCTTCCAGGGTTTTACTCCAGGCCTGGCTGTGACCTCCTGTTCCTGAGACAAATGCTGTCAGTCGCCTCCTGGGTGAAAGGGAGCTCTTGTCCCCTCTCCTCTTTCTTTGTGGGTACAGACATTGTCTCTTCCCAGATGAGGTCTCTCTTCGGAGACTTGTGCTGAGGGTCCTTTGTCTTTGTAAAGTCTCAGGCCCCCACTGAGCCCAGACAGAGAATATAGCCTGTCTCCACGGCTGGGCTTTGTTCTATGTGCTGATGGGTTCACCTGAAGGGATTGCCATGGCGCAGGTGACAAGCTTCACATCCACACTTCTGGAGTGTCTGTGATGGGTTGGATCACAGGAACCCTCTTGGGAGCTGCCAACTGATGTGCCAAGACTACTTCTGCTCCTGCTTTCCCTGCCAGCTCGGGACCCCAGCACCCTGTCTTGCTGAGCCAGACATGCCCATCTGCTCCAACCCAGACCCAGGGTCTGAATTACTTGCCCTAAAGCTGCAGACTTAACTGAAAGCAGCTCACAGAAGTGTGCTTGTTTTTATCACTCAGATGTCCAACTCCCAATGTGGTCTAAACCCAAATAAATCCGTTTTACCCTGTATAAAGCTTATACAGGGTAAACTCATAAATTGTTCACCCTCTATAACACTGATAGAGAAATATGCACAGCTGTTTGCCCCTTCCCCCCAGGTATTAACACGTACTCTGGATTAATTAATAAGTAAAAAGTGATTGTATTAAATACAGAAAGTAGGATTTAAGTGGTCCCAAGTAGTAACAGATTGAACAAAGTGAATTACCAAGCAAAATACAATAAAACATGGAAATCTAAGTCTAATACAGTAATACTGAGTACAGATATCTCACCCTGAAAGATGTTGCAGTACATTTCTTTCACAGACTGAATGCCTTCCTAGTCTGGGCACAATCCTTTCCCCGGTACAGCCCTTGTTCCAGCTCAGGTGGTAGCTAGGGGATTTCTCATGATGGCTCCACTTTGTTCTGTTCCACTCATTTATATATCTTTTGCATAAGGTGGGAATCCTTTGTCTCCCTGGGTTCCCACCCCCACCCCCCTTCTCAATGGAAAAGCACCAGGTTAAAGATGGATTCCAGTTCAGGTGACATGATCACATGTCACTATAAGACTTCATTACCCACTTTCCAGCACACACATATACAGGAAGACTTACAGGTAAAACACAGCCCTCTGCAGTCAATTGTCCTGGTTAATGGGAGTCATCAAGATTCCAAACCACCATTAATGGCCCACACTTTGCATAATTACAATAGGCCCTCAGAGTTATATTTCATATTTCTAGTTTCAGATACAAGAGTGGTACATTTATACAAATAGGATGATCACACTCAGTAGATTATAAGCTTTGTAATGATACCTTATAAGAGACCTTTTGCATAAAGCATATTCCGGTTACATTAGCATATTTTCATAAAATCATATAGAGTGCAAAGTCACAGTGTCATATGCTACATTTTACATCTCTCTTTAACTATGTCCCATACAAACATCTTGCTCCCATTAGGTTGAGCAGTGGGCTGCTGGCTTTTGGGAGAGACCTCACATACCACCTTTGGTGAGCTATTGTGCATATATCTCACTCAAGGGATCCCCATATAACTCTCGGCATCCCTGTGCCCTCCGCCAGTTGGTGTCTACTTATCTCTGGGCCAGACTCCTCTGCGGCACAATGGGGACCTGGGTAACTGCAGCTTCCACTGGTTGGACTTGGTGTCAACGGAGCCTGCAGCCGCTCACTCAAACCAAAAATCCAGGGCCAATTTCTCAAGAAAATCACAGTGTTCCGGCGGATTTGCATTTCAGGGAATTAGTCCTGAAGTTGTAACTTCCCCCAAGAGCTGGACATGGGAGACACAATTCTTCCTCACTTCCTGCCCTACACAGCCTACATATTTCCCTGTCCTGTTTCTCAGCTGTCCTGTCGTACCCCAGAAGTGGCTGCATGTCAGTGAGGAGGAGTCTTCTTCTTTTGTGTACGTCACAAGTTGATATCTATGTAACCCTTCTGCCAGTAGCATCAGAAGTGACCAGGGCCGGGTTCCTTTTCAGCAATATAACACAGATCCAGATTGAGCACCCACCCAGTAACCTGGGCCAATTACACACCACCCCCTGGGAGCTTCTACAATGCAAAGCTTCCCCTCTTGGAAGGACAGGGTCTAAGTGCAGAAAAGAAACTTTTTGATAAAAGGAGGGAAACCCCCCCAGCATTAACTTGGGAAAATGCCACAAACAGGATTTATAAACATAAAACCATGAGCAAAACACCTCCCCCAGAGTATGTTGGGCAGTGTCTTTTGCCTCAGGTTCTTGAGTACAGCAACCAAAAGTTCCTTTAAGTTGCCCCTCCCTTCTCCCTCCACTGCACCCCACTCACAATGGTTGTCTTGGTTAGTGAAGACCCCGAGTTCAGAACGGCATCTGTGTGAGTTCAGCTCCCGCCATGGGGCGGGGAGGAGAGCGCCTGGCTCGCTCTGCTGTCTGGGTTCCTGCTCCGGTGGCAGCTGCCCTGCCAGTCACTCACCACTCTGCTCACCCTCACCTTCTGCTGCCCCCGGCCTCTCCACTGTGACCTCTGCAGGTCGCTCTCTTGAAGCTCCACCCAGCTCTCAGTGACTGTCAGCTCTTAGTGGGGAAACCTCAGTGCTGAAGCAGCTGGGCAGAAACATTGTCTTGCAGGAGGTGATTTCAGCTCTAGTGATCACTTAAACGAAAAAGACTCCTAATGGAGCCTTAGAATCATGGAATCATAGAATATTAGGGTTGGAAGGGACCTCAGGAGGTCATCTAATCCAATCCCCTGCTCAAAGCAAGACCATCACCAACTAAATCATTCCAGCTAAGACTTTGTCAAGCTGGGCCTTAAAAGCCTCTAATGATGGAGATGCCACCACCTCCCTAGGTAACCCATTCTATTGCTTCACCACCCTCCTAGTGAAATAGTGTTTCCTAATATCCAACCTAGATCTCCCCCACTGCAACTTGAGACCATTGCTCCTTGTTCTGTCATCTGCCACTGCTGAGAATAGCCTAGCTCCATCCTCTTTGGAACCCCCTTTCAGGTAGTTGAAGGCTGCTATCAAATCCCTCCTCACTCTTCTCTTCTGCAAACTAAATAACCCCAGTTCCCTCATTCTCTCCTCGTAAGTCATGGGCCCCAGCCCTGTAATCATTTTCATTGCCCTCCTCTGCACTCTCTCCAATTTGTCCACATCTCTTCTGTAGGGGCGGGGGGACGGGACCAAAACTGGATGCAGTACTCCAGGTTTGGCCTCACCAGTGGGTGATAATCATTTCCCTCCATCTGCTGGCAAGGTTCCTACTAATACAGCAAAATATGCCATTGGCCTTCTCGGCAACAAGGACACACTTCTGACTCATATCCAGCTTCTCATTCACTGTACTTCCCAGGTCCTTTTCTGCCAAACTGCTGCTTAGCCAGTCATCCCCCATTCTGTAGAGGTGCATGGGATTCTTCCTTCCTAAGTTCAGGACTCTGCACTTGTCCTTGTTGAACCTCATCAGATTTCTTTTGTCCCAATCCTCTCATTTGTTTAGGTCCCTCTGTATCCTATCCCTACCCTCCAGCATATCTACCTCTCCCCACCCAGTTTAGTGTCATCTGCGAACTTTCTGAGGGTGCAATCCATAACATCATCCAGATCATTAATAAAGATGTTGAACAAAACCTGCCCCAGGACCAACCCCTGGGGCACTCTGCTTGATACCGGCTGCCAACTAGACATCGAGCCATTGATCACTACCTGTCGAGCCCGACAGTTTAGCCAGATTTGTATCCACTGTGGCAAGGCACCTTCTCAGTCTCCCCAGCCTCCGCTGCTTTTAGCTCTGGCAAGATAGGCTTGGGTAATATGGTCCCCCTTGGGACACCGGGGGAGTCCATTCCTTCTCTTTACCAGTCCTTTTTAGCTTATTTTTCTCCCTTGTGGGAGGGAATGCAGCCTCTCTTCCTGGTGAGGCTCCCTGTCTTGCTGCTCCTAACCTCCTGGCAGCAGAACTCCTTCTCTCCCCCTCTCCTTCCTCCCAGGGGAGGGTTTAAAAAGGTCTCAGGCAACCCTTAGTTGGAATCAGCTGATCCTAATTCACCTCAGGTAGCTCCCTCTCAGCTGATTCTAATTGATACTTTGGTAACCCCTTCTCAGCTGAACCTGATTGACCTGTAGTTACTCCCCAGTTGATAGGGAGGAGGGCCCTTTTAACCCCTCTGAGACTGATTTCTACCCCCACCCCCCTTGCAGCTGTCTGTCCTGAGTTTATCACACCACCTTATAGTCCATTCATCCAATCCATACTTTTTTAACTTGCTGGCAAGAATACTGTGGGAGACCGTAATCAAAAGCTTTGCTAAAGTCAAGTTATAGCACATCCACTGCTTTCCCCATATCCACAGAGCCAGTTATGTCATCATAGAAGGCAATTAGGTTAGTCAGGCATGACTTGCCCTTGGTGAATTCATGTTGTCTGTTCCTGATCACCCACCTCTCCTCCAAGTGCTTCAAAATGGATTCCTTGAGGACCTGCTCCATGATTTTGCCAGGACTGAAGTGATGCTGACTGGTCTGTGGTTCCCTGGGTTCTCTTTTTTTAAATATGAGCACTATATTTGCCTTTTTCCAATTGTCTGGGACCACCCCTGATCGCCACGAATTTTCAAAGATAATGGCCAACGGCTCTGCAATCAGTCACCCTTCTCCCTCAGCACCCTTGGATGCATTATATATGGACCCATGGACTTGTGCATGTCCAGCTTTTCTAAATAGTCCTTAACCTGTTCTTTCACCACTGAGCACTGCTCACTTACTCCCCATGCTGTGTTGCCCAGTGCAGCAGTCTGGGAGCTCCCCTTGTCTGTGAAGGCTGAGGCAAAAAAAGCATTGAGTACTTCAGCTTTTTCCACATCATGTTGCCTTCCCCATTCAGTAAGGGTCCCACACTTTCCCCGACCTTCTTCTTATTGCTAACATACCTGTAGAAACCCTTCTTGTTACCCTTCACATCCCTTTCTAGCTGCAACTCCAATTGTGCCTTGGCCTTCCTGATTACACCCCTGTATGCGCTAGCAATATTTTTATACTCCTCCCTAGTCAACGGTCCAAATTTCCACTTCTTGTAAGCTTCCTTTTTGAGTTTAAGCTCACTGAAGATTTCACTGTTAAGCCAAGCTGGTTGCCTGCCATATTTGCTGTTCTTTCTGCACTTTGGGATGGTTTGTTCCTGCGCCCTCAATAAGGCTGCTTTAAAATACAGGCAGCTCTCCTGGACTCCTTGCCCCTTAATATTAGCCTTCCAGGGGATCAGTTCACTAAGGGAGTCTAAGTCTGCTTTCTGAAGTCCAGGTTCCGTATTTTGCTACTCTCCTGTGGACGGGCCGGACTCACCCCTGCAGCGCCTCCTGCTGGTCTCTCAGGGAATTAGCTCATTCCAGCATCCGGAGTGCCCTCTGCAGGCCGATGATCCGCCTTCCAGCTTCTGGCCTCCATGTCCCTCCCAGGACCCCGGTGCCACTTTAACTGGGTCTCCCCCTCCCAGGGGGACCCACACCCCACTATCCCCACTTTGCCTCAGTATTAGCTACTGCCCAGTCTCCATCTAGCCCTCGTTCACTGGGGCAGACTGCAGTATCAGCCACTCATCATAGGCAAAGGGGTTTGGACCTGCTGCGTTTGGGCTACCCCTGGGCTGCCTCCTGCAACCCCCACTACCTCTTGGCCTTATTCTAGGCCACAGCCTGGGGCTTTCCAGGCAGGAGCTCCCCAGCTCCTCTGCCTTTCCCCAGCCCTGTTCCACTCTAGGTACCTAGTCTAGCTCCCTGCAGCCAGGCCCTTCTCCCTCTACAGGCAGAGGGAGACTCTCCTGAGCTCCTGGCTCCCAGCCTCTTTATAGGGCCAGCTGGGCTCTGATTGGGATCTGGCCATAGCTAAGCCTGCTTTCTCCCAATCAGCCCAGGCTTCTTGCCCCAGCTACAGCCCTCTCCTGGGGTGTTTTAAGCCCTGGAGGGCAGGAGCGAGGAACCACCCTGCTACATCTCCTTTCTTCCTTTTCTCAGGATCCTGAACTCAACCATCTCATGGTCCCTGCTGCCTAGGTGGCCATCCACTTCTACTTCCCCTACCAATTCACCCCTCTTTGTAAAAAGCAGGTCAAGAGGAGCATGGCCCCTAGTCGGTTCCTCCAGCACTTGTACCAGGAAGTTGTCCCCAACACTCTCCAAAAACTTCCTACATTGTCTGTGCACTGCTGTACTGCTCTCCCAGCAGATGGCAGGAGTTCCCCATTAGAACCAGATCTGTGATCTGGAGACTTCACTTTGTTGTCCTTCATTAACTCTATCTTTGAAGAGTGGTGAGGGGCAGATTGAACCATGTCTAAACCCCTTACACAGAGCCCACACCCCTCAGCAGGAACACCCATCTCCACCCCCTCTCACTCTTGATAGGGGTCTGGTGTCTGAGCCCCCTGGTTAGTGAGTTCAGTTCAGTTATGGGTGACCCCCTCAGTCCGGGCAGGCCAAGCACCGTTCTGCTGCCCTTTACTCAGAGAATCAGGACAACAACATTTCACTGCCCTGCATTCAAGTACTACAGTGATTTGTAACCCAGCACCAGCCAGCTCTGTCTGCTGGATACCTAGGCAGAGTGGGTGTGTACTTGTAAACACAGTCTGGTCCTGAAGCCTTTGCTCCTCCCCAGCCTCAGCCCATCACAGAGCTGTCAGGGGAGAGCTCATTCCCACCTTGCTCACCTCTAGCTTGTTCAGCCATCAGACTGTGCATCCTCAAGCTCCAGTCTTCTAACAGGGCTCTGCTCCACCACGTGTGACTGTCTGTATTGCTGCCCCACAGGCACACTGAGAAGATCAGGGTCAGCCACGGTTCTGCATTGCAGCAGTGCCTCCGGCCAGTCCAGTCAGGGGCCCATTAAGCCTAGCCCAGGATCTGCGTCCCAGGTTGAAAATGGGCAGATACATATTAGGGCTTCTGAAAATCCATCCGCACGCCAGTCTCTCTATCCTAGAGTTGCTGCCCCTGTGTGAGGACACAGCTGTCAGCCCAGCTCTGCCATCATTCATCTGAGACTGGTACTGGGCTGGCAGCACTAGACATGAGTGCAGCAATGGCTGCCACAAAACGATGTTGCCAAGTCAGTCACGGCAAGTGAGAAGGAACCACAGGGGTAGGTGTTTGCTTCAGGAGGGGGCCGACCTGCTTGTAGGAAGTGTGCATTGCCTCTGCCCTGGTCGGAACCGTTGTCAGCCTGGTGCCCAGCAGGTCCTGCCAGGCGTCCCTGCGCTCCAGGCAGTTCTAAGGGGGATGGATTCTGGGTGACGCTTTCAGGGAGCTATGGAGCCAACACATGTAAATTCGATGCTGATGTCAGGCTAAGGCAACCACTAATGACTTGGGTGACTGTGTTCAGCTGCCAATCACCAAGATGCTAATGCCAGTGTCTGCCCCGCAGCACTGCACAGTATCGCACTGGAGCAAATACCAGCGCCAGGAGTGAGGGTGTAAATCTGCTCCCCATGAGGTTCCTGCCAGTAGTGCGGGTGGGTGATCTTTTTAAGTGCTCTAGTGGGAGCAGTAGGTCAGACTGCTGTCCAGTCTGCCTAATTAGGTGACAGCATAACTAGGTGAGAGCTGGCTGGGAGGGGAGTGGACAGATTTCAATATTGCCCAAGTGATTAGCCTGGTCAGTGGTGGGGAGCCCTTGACAGGAATTTGCTGTGTGCAGAGACCTGTTAGATCGGTCGGCGGGAGGCGCTACGTTCACCAGTGACATGAGAGATCAGATGCACAGGAACCTCCCTGAGTGTTTATCCCATTGGTTGTTTGCAGATGCTGGCATCGCAGAAGTTGCTCAGATCCGACTGGTGAACAGCAGGAGTCGCTGCGCTGGGAGGGTCGAGGTGCTTCGCAACCAGCAGTGGGGAACTCTGTGTGATGACGGCTGGGACTTACAGGATGCCGGAGTTGTGTGCAGGCAGCTGGGCTGTGGGACGGCGCTATCAGCCCCAGGAGGGGCTCGATTTGGGCGAGGATCAGACCGTATCTGGCTGGATGACGTGAACTGCACAGGGACAGAAGTTGCCCTCTCCGATTGCAGGGCTCGGCCTTGGGGAGAGAATAACTGTCTCCATGGAGAAGATGCCGGTGTTGTGTGCTCAGGTAACTTGCATCCATTACGTCAGTGTGGGTGGTGCAGGGATCGGGCTGGGAAGCTTTCAGCACAGACCCAGCTCTCCTGTCTGAGCTCTGGTCTACACGGCAGGGGGTGGGGAGGGTGTTCAACCTAAATTACGCAAGTGCAGCTACGCGAATAGCGTAGCTGAAGTCGGCGTATCTTAGGTCGACTTACTTGGCCGTGAGGCTCCCCCATCGACTCCGCTTCCTCCTCTCATGAGGTGGAGTTCCGGAGTCAATAGGGAGTGCCATCGGGGATTGATTTTATCGCATCTACACTAGACGCAATAAATGGATCCTCGATAGATGGATCACTTCCTGCCGATCCGGGATCACTCTTGATGGGGGTCTGGTGTCTGAGCCCCCTGCTTCAGTTCAGTTGTGGGTGACCCCCTCAATCAGGGCAGGCTAAGCACCGTTCTGCTGCCCTTAACTGAGACAATCAGGGTAACAACATTTCACTACTCCTGGATTCAAGTACTACAGTGATTTGTAACCCAGCACCAGCCAACACAGCTCTGTCTGCTAGATACCTAGGTGGAGTGGCTGTGTTTATGTAAACACAGTCTGGTCCTGAAGCCTTTGCTCCTCCCCAGCTCATCACTAGCTGACAGGGGAGAGCTCATTCTGTCCTTGCTCACCTCTAGCTTGTTCAGCCATCAGACTGTGCATACTCAAGGTCCAGTCTTCTAACGGGGCTCTGCTCCACCACGTGTGACTGTCTGTATTGCTGCCTCACAGGCACACTGAGAAGATCAGGCTAAGCCATGTTTCTGCATTGCAGCAGTGCCTCCGGCCAGTCCAGTCAGGGGCCCATTAAGCCTAGTCCAGAATCTGCGTCCCAGGTTGTAAATGGGAAGATAGACGTTAGGGATTCTGAAAATGTATCAGCACGCCAGTCTCTCTATCCCAGAGTTGCTGCCCCTCTGTGAGGAATGAGACTGGTTCTGAGCTGGCAGCACTAGACACGAGTGCAGCAATGGCTGCCACAAAACGATGTTGCCAAGTCAGTCGTGGCAAGTGAGGAGGAACCGCAGGGGCAGGTGTTTGCTTCAGGAGGAGGCTGATCTGCTTGTAGGAAGTGTGCATTGCCTCTGCCCTGGTCGGAACCACTCTCAGCCTGGTGCCCAGCAGGTCCTGCCAGGCGTCCCTGCGCTCCAGGCAGTTCTAAGGGGGATTGACTCTGGGTGGCGATTTCAGGGATCTATGGAGCCAACACATGTAAATTCGATGCTGATGTCAGGCTAAGGCAACAACTAATGACACGGGTGACTGTGTTCAGCTGCCAATCACCAAGATGCTTATGCCAGCGTCTGGCCCGCAGCACTGCACAGTATGTCACTGGAGCAAATACCAGTGCCAGGAGTGAGGGTGTAAATCTGTTCCCCAGGAGGTTCCTGCCAGCAGTGCGGGGGGTGATCTTTTGAAGTGCTCTAGTGGGAGCAGTAGGTCAGACTACAGTCCAGTCTGCCTAGCTAGGTGAGAGCTGGCTGGGAGGGGAGTGGACAGAGTTCAGCATTGCCCAAGTGATTAGCCTGGTCAGTGGTGGGGAGCCCTTGACAGGCAGTTGCTGTGTGCAGAGACCTGTCAAATTCATCTGTAGGAGGCGCTAAGTTCCCCAGCGACACGAGAGATCAGATGCACAGGAACCTCCCTGAGTGTTTCTTCCTTTGGGTGTTTGCAGACGCTGGCATCTCAGAAGTGGCTCAGATCCGACTGGTGAATGGCCCAAGTCACTGCGCTGGGAGGGTCGAAGTGCTTCACAACCAGCAGTGGGGAACTGTGTGTGATGACAGCTGGGACTTACAGGATGCTGGAGTCGTATGCAGGCAGCTGGGCTGTGGGACGGCGTTATCAGTACCAAGAGGGGCTCGATTTGGGCAAGGATCTGATCATATCTGGCTGGATAACGTGAACTGCACCGGGACAGAAGTTGCCCTCTCCGATTGCAGGGCTCAGCCTTGGGGAGTGAATAACTGTACCCATGGAGAAGATGCCGGTGTTGTGTGCTCAGGTAACTTGCATCCATTACATCAGAGTGGGTGGTACAAGGATCAGGCTGGGAAGCTTTCAGCACAAACCCGGCTCTCCTGTCTGAGTCAACGCTGACCTCAGCACCCAATATGGTGTTAAGGGCCTGTACTGCAGGTAGGGTGTGTGTGAATTGGGGTCGCTCTCCATTTGCAGTTGTGCTGGCTCTAATGCCCCAATGCAGTGCCATGGGCACCTAGCATGAGGAAGCCTTGTCTGTGCCTGCTGGGGGCAGCTCCCTGACTCCCTCGACCACAGGCCACACAAGCCGTTCTCTCTAGGCCTTGTGGAGGGGGGTGACCACTGTCGAGGTTGGCAGTATGCTCGCTTCGCCCCTCGGCTCTCTGAGTGTCCTCCTGTAACACCCATTCCCTGTCTCGCTGGGCATCACAGCAGTCACAGATTTGCTCACAAAAGACCACGGTCCCAAGGTGACCAGCTCCACCTCCCATCACTGCCCCAATCAACATACATCCCTAGATCCCTTCATAGTCACACCAAGTTCAAGTGATTTCACAGAGTGTAGAGATTCGAGGGGTAGCTAGGAGAAGGGTTGGAAAAAATGGTTCCATGGCCCATAAAATCATACCACGCTGACTAGAGCCTAGACTCATTGAAGAAGATACCTTTCTATCTGTTTGAGCAGTGCTCACCCCACAGTTCTTTCAGGGTTTTATTTTAGGCTTGGTTGTGATCTCCTGTTCCTGACAGAAATGCTGTCAGCTGCCTCCTGGGTGAAAGGGAGCTGTTGTCCTCTCTCCTCTTTCTTTGTAGGTACAGATTATTGTCTCTTCCCAGAAGTGGTCTCTCTTTGGAGACTTGTGCTGAGGGACCTTTGTCTTTTTAAATTCTCAGGCCCCCACTGGGCCCAGACAGTGAATATAGCCTGTCTCCACGGCTGGGCTTTGGTCTGTGATTATCTCAGCCGAAGGGATTGCCATGGCGTAGGTCACAAGCTTCACTTCAACACTTCTGGAGCGTCATATTCTACATTTTTTTCATCTGTCTTCAACTATGTCCCATACAAACATCTTGCTCCCATTAGATGGACCAGCGGGCTGCTGGCTTTTGGTAGAGGCCTCACATGCCACGTTTGGTGAGCTATTGTGCATGTATCTCACCCAGGGGATCCCTGTATAACTCTAGGCATCTCTGTGCCCTCTGCATGTTGGCATTGTGAAGCAAAGAGATTCTTTCCCCCAAGAATCAGGCAGCACAGACAATACTGAAGAGTTTTATTCATGGCACCAGGAAGACTGATAAACAGTATGATGTTACAGTGACCAGTTATATACATTTTCTTATTAATCCATTTGCATTTATTATGTAGTTACAGAGATAAACATTGTTTCAGAGAGAGAGAGGGAGGGAAAGAACACTTAACATGATAATGACAGGAACAGAACATACGCACAGAAGCCATCCTGATTACATCAATTATTTATGACTACCCTGAAGGCGAAGAGGAAGGGGTGCGGTGGGGGTAGGAGTGAGTGTTCACTGATATCTGGAGAGCTGTGAAGGGTTTGTTCTGTTCTTCCTTACTGAGAGGCCGAGTTAGTGGGCGGACATCTGACCTTTTAAGTTATCAAGTGTTTACAGCTGCCATTGTCCCTGGGCCTGCTTGTTAGTTATGTGGGTTTCTGCCTCAGCTGCTAACTGAATTTTTAACTCTTGCCTACCAGTTCCCTCCTGTTTGACAAATCGAACTCCCAGGTGGGATGTAGTCAATACTTAAATGCTTTGGTTTACATGATCTGTCTTAGGGTTACCTAAGGGAGGTGGGTGAGGGGAGGAAGAGGGGAGTTGGGGGAAGGGGGCAAAGGTAGGAAGCCTACTGAGATTTTTAAGCATGTGTCTAAAGTACCCACACATGACAACAGAGGTTAGTAACACAAATATAGAAGCAGCAGCGGCTGTTATTTGTACAAGAGTTTACCAGGAGTTGGGGTTGTAAGATGCGTTACGAACAGGATCCTTCAGTTGGGTGATGGTTTTATTGGAGAGTTGAACTTGGATGCGGCCTTTAGTGATGCTGTTATGAACGGAGGCAGACGCAGAAGCAGCAGCCAGGACCACTTTGAGTAGTAGCTTCTTGGCCAGTTGAATCAGTATGTTGCCCAGGTATAGGTTGTCATACCACCGAGGAGCCTTTGTCATTCCAGTGAACACACGGCTGGGGAGGTGCATGAGTCAGTAAATCTGCAGGCACATTCCGAGACCGGGAGCATGGCTTCACCCTCTCTGGAGCAGAGGCAAGAAGCGCTGCAGGTGCCTATGGAGCAGGGCAGTAAACCCTCTTCCTCACGCTCTCCTGCCAAGGCAGAACCAACCGGGAGCATGGCTATACCCTCTCTGGAGCAGAGGCAAGAAGCTCTGGAGCTGCCTATGGAGCAGGGCAGTAAACCCGCTCCCTTGCCAGGTCAGAACCGACCGGGAGCCCGGCTTCACCCTCTCACGTGAAGAGGCAGGAGGCCCTAATGTCTCCTCTCAGAGACACTCAAGGGGGTAAAGGATCTCCTGCAGGATCTTTACCTTTGGTGCTGTCAGCACGGAGAGCAGGCAACTCTGACCACCCCTGCACTTTACAGGCAACTCTCACGGGGCTCTAAAACAGGGACCCGACTTCCTGCAGTGGGAAGCTCTCCTCGGCACCGGTTTCCCCAGCACCGACAATGGACCCGGTGCCGACAACGAGTTCCACCCCCGGCACCGAGCCTGCCTGCTACCCCCAGCAGATTCAGACCCCCTGCGGGGCTCTCACAAACGGCTCTTGGCTCCTGCAAAAGTGAAACTAAAATCACTCCGGGCTGCCGTTCAGACTTGACGCTCTGCAGCACACCAGCCTAGGGAGCAGCAACAATTCCTGCATCAGCAGGATATCTCTGTGGCCCCTAAGCCTGACTCTCCGCTCCGGGATAGGGAGCACTCACAGTTTGAACAGCAGCTCTTCCCACGTGACCTGGATACTTTCACTGATAGTGAGAATGGCACACAGCAGCAGGCAGAGTTCTCCCTGCCTGAGTCCTCCCTCCGCACCGGAGCCATACATACCCCAAGACATGGGGCATCATAAGACTCAGCCTCAGTTTCCCTACTTTGTCCCCCAGTGGCTGGGACCCATTTTTTTCCTACCAGGTGCCCTGGCCTCAGTGATATCCGTGGTCGGCTCCTGCCACCACTTCTCCCTGCGCCCCTTCTACCGGACCGCAAGCTCGTCCTATGCCTATATCCCCAGCTCTATCAACATCTAGAGCTCCTGAACCCCCTCCTGAAGACGTGGGCTATGACCCCTTCCCTGTTTTACTGGCTCCTGCCTCGCCATCAGCCGCAGAAGTCGCCCTTATGCCTCCACCTCCACAAAACGTGGACGACTTTATGCAATTCCAGGAACTTTTTAAGAGAATGGCACTCAGCCAGGACATCCCTTTGGAGGAAGTCCAGGAGACACAACATAGGCTTCTCAAAATCCTCCAACCCTCTGCACCTTCCCAGATAGCACTACTCATAAAGAAAGCTCTCCTAGAACCAGCTGGTGCTCTCTCGCAGATCCCTGCCTCCATTCCACCAACATGCAAGAAAGCTCAACATAAATACTATGTGCCTGCGAGGGACATCGATTTCTTATTTTCCCACCCACAACCCAATTCTATTGTAGTTGATGCAGCGACGCACAGAACAAAGCAGCCACACTACCGGCCCACTCTGCAGGACAAGGACCTCAAACGTCTTGACCTCCTGGACTGCAAGGTTTATACTCTTCTACTTTGCTATTTAGAATTGCAAATTTATTCTACCCTCCTTGCAAGCTATGACCATGACAACTACAACAATCTCTTTGATTTGCCTCCCATATACCGGAGGACAGGAGAGCAGACTTTCAGTTAGTCCTCGCCAAAGATCAGTTGGTGTCTAGGATGGCACTACAAGCATCCATGGACATGACTGATCCAGCCGCCCGCACCACTGCAGTGGTGATGCGCTAGTCTTCTTGGCTCTCAGCATCCAGTATCCCCAAAGATTTGCAGTCCAAAGTGGAGAGTTTCCCCTTCGACAAAGATAACCTCTTTTCAAAAAACAACAAAAAACACTATGAAAGACTCTAGAGCCACTTTGCGCACATTGGGCACATACCCGTCCCTCCCCAGGAGACAAGGGTATCAACCTTACCAAAGGCTCAGCACACAACAATATCACCGACCCCAGTCCAGACCGTATGACACTGGGAAAAACCACAACAGACCTCCTAGATGCAGGCAAAACCAGGCGCAACCAACTTCTTCCCACCATTGGGTAACAAACAATTTTGAAGTGCTGGTCGGGGGAATATGCAACCACCCCTTGACGACGACGCCTATTTGCCCATTTGACTACCGTCTCCAGACTTTCCACCATGTCTGGCAACAGATCACGCAGGACCACTGGGTCCTGGAAATAGCTCAGTCAGGTTACTCCATCCCTTTCCTATTTTCCCCGCCCACCCTTTCCCCTTCCCTGTCCTTCTTAGGGACCCCTCTCACGAGCACCTTCTCTGCGTGGAGGTGGCTCATCTTCTCCACCTAGATGCAGTTGAACATGTGCTGACGCAACATCGGGGAAAAGGATTCTACTCCCAAAAGCAAGGTGGGGGGTGGAGACCTACATTGGACCTACACGAACTGAACAAGTTTGTACATGTACAAAAATTCAAGATGGTCACATTGGGCACAATAATACCTGCATTGCACAAGGGGACTGGTTCACAGCCTTCACCCTACAAGATGCCTATTTCCATATATGCATTCATCCAACCCAGCAGACATAGTTTCTGCATAACACTGACTCCGCCACCGAACGTATTGGCCTCCCTACATTGGTAGACAAAACCAGAGAACCTGTGCACAGACGTTCCCTTCCATCCACACTCCCCAGTACTCATGCTGACCACAATTGCTTCCTAGATAGATCGCGGAGCGCACTTAGGCGACCACAAAGCACGGGGCCGCTGGTCCCTATTAGAGACGCATCCGCACATCAATCTCCCAGAACTCCGAGCTGTCAGGCAGGGAGGAGCACAATCTCACTCCCTATGCACAACAGCCATTAAACTGTGGAATTGGTGCATACATCATCACATAAAAGTCACCGATTCCTACCTGCCTACGTGTCACAACACTACCGCCGACACACTCAGCAGACACTTCTCTGAGAAACACAAATGGGAATTACATCCCTCGATACCCTGACAGCTCTCCTACCACTGGGGCACTCCATCGATAGACCTGTTTGCCACTCCTCAAAACTGCAAATGCCATCTATTTTGCTCCAGAGCGGGACTTGGAAACGCACCTCATTCCTTGGAACAACTCCCTCATGTACACTTTTCCACTGATTCCACTCATACACAGCGTTCTACGCAACATCACAGAGGACAAGGCCCGGGTCATACTTATTGCCCCAGCTTGGCCCAAGCAGACATGGTATCCTTACTTGCTACGCGTGTCCATCTGTCCTCCCCATCCTCTCCCCGACAGACCACATCTCCTCTCCCAGAACTGCGGTTGGCTTCTTTATCCGCAGCACTGGAAACTCCATCTGACGGTGTTGTTTTTTCGTGGTTTCAATCCCACAAATTAGCCTGCTCAGAACAGGTCTGACATGTCCTCCTGCACAGTAGAAGGGACTTCACTCCTAAGACTTACCTGCAAAAGTGGAAATGCTTCTCCATCTGGTGCTTCCACAGATGCCTAATACCCAGACTGCAACCCTCCCTGACATCTTACAGTATCTTTTCGAACTAAAACAGGATGGGTTTTTACTCAGTTTTATCACAGTACGTCTTGCGGCCTGTACCACCTTCCATGACACTCTGGACGGCTATTCACTTTCGCACACCCCACCATGAAATGCTTCCTCTCGGGCCTGCAAAATCTCTACCCTGAGATTCATTCACTAGTAGCCTCCTGGAGTCTCAACCTAGTTCTCTGCGCTCTTATGAAACCCCTTTTCGAGCCCTTGGCCACCTCATCCCTGCTCCACATGTCCAGGAAAGTGGCTTTCTTGGTTGCCATAATGTCAACAAGAAGGGTTGGTGAAATAAGCGCCCTGATGGCCTACCCTCCCTACACCATTTTCTCTAAACACAATCTTACCATACAAACCCGCCCCAAATTCCTCCCCAAGGTGGTGTCTACCTTCCACCTTAACCAGTCAATACACTTACCTGTATTCCATCCCAGCCCTCACATGAGTCCACAGGAAGCTGCATCACATAGCCTCAACGTCCGATGGGCTCGTGCATTCTGTCTTGACAGAACTAAACCATTTCGTGAATCTCCTAGACTTTTGTTTCTACTACCAAGAGATCAAAGGGTGACGCTGTCTCTAAGCAAAGACTCTCCAAGTGGATCTCTGCCTGCATCAAATCCTGCTATCAGACCCAGAATGTTCAACCACCAGAGGGTGTTAGGACTCATTTTACTAGAGCAATGTCAACATCCATTGCCTTCCTCCACAGACATATGCAAGGTGGCCGGACATTTGACCACACATTTGCCAAACATTATGCTATCACATGGGATACCACGGCAGACACCATAGTCGGCCATATGGTACTGTCTACCTTTGTTCCCCATACAACTCCAAAATCCCACCAACCATCATGGGTACTGCTTCACATTCACCTACAGTGGAGCACCCACAGGAACAGCACTCGAAGAAGAAGAGAAAGTTACTCACCTTGCAGTAACTGAAGTTCTTCGAGGTGTGTGTCCCTGTGGGTGCTCCACTCCCCGCCCTCCTCCCCTCTACTTTGGAGTACTAGTATGATTTCTCCACGGTAGAGAAGGAACTGAGGAGGGTGCGGGGCGCAATGGCACTGCGCTGGGAGGGTCGAGGTGCTTCACAACCATCGGTGGGGAACCGTGTGTGATGACAGCTGGGACTTACAGGATGCTGGAGTCGTATGCAAGCAGCTGGGCTGTGGGACGGCGTTATCAGCCCCAGGAGGGGCTCGATTTGGGCGAGGGTCAGACCGTATCTGGCTGGATGACGTCAACTGCACAGGGACAGAAGTTGCCCTCTCCGATTGCAGGGCTCCGCCTTGGGGAAAGAATAACTGTACCCATGGAGAAGATGCCGGTGTTGTGTGCTCAGGTAACTTGCATCCATCACATCACTGTGGGTGGTGCAGAGTTTGGGCTGGGAAGCTTTCAGCACAGACTCAGCTCTCCTGTCTGAGTCAGCGCAGATCCCAGTGCCCCAGCATGGTGCAAAGGGTTTGTATTGCAGGTAGGGGGGTGTCAGTAGGGGGTGCTCTCCATTTGTAGTTGTGCTGGCCCTAATACCCCAGTGCAGAGCCATGGGCCCCTAGCATGAGGAAGCCTTGTCTGTGCCCGCTGGGGGGCAGCTCCCTGACTCTCTCGGCCACAGGCTACACAATCCATTCACTCTAGGCCTTGGGGAGGGGGGTGACCCAAGGTGACCAGCTCCACCTCCCATCTCTGCCCCAGTCAACGCACAGCTCTAGATCCCTTCATAGTCACACCAAGGACAAGTGATTTCACAGAGTGTAGAGATTCAAGGGGTAGGAAGGAGAAGGCTTGGAAAGAAATGGTTCTTCTTCGAGTGCTTGCTCATGTGTATTCCACAGTAGGTGTGCATGCTCGCCACATTTTTCCCTTAGCAGTACCCGTAGTGGGGGAGCTCCGCTGCGACCTCTGGAGTGGCACCTCTATATCGTGCTATAAGGGGAGCTGCGCACTTCCCCCACCCTCAATTCCTTCTTGCCGCCAGTGAAGGTAATCGGAACTTGTACTCCAGCTTTGCTGTAGTGTCTTCCTTAGTAGTATGATCTTCGACTGTTACTAGTTTCTCCAGCTAGTAGCCTGGCTCGGGCATGCCCCGAGTCCCAGGCTTCAAGTCGTGTGACTCCTGTCACAATTCCATGCCCAGAAGCGATCCACACTCCGAGTGTCTTCGGTGTCTGAGCGAGACTTATATAAGTGAGCGCTGTAAAATTTGTAAGTCCTTCAAACCCTGGACTAAGCATGAGCAAGAGATTGGACTCCGAGCTCTGCTTATGGAGTCGGCTCTTGCCCCGGCACCGGTGCACTGACCTGACCCGGCGCCGGGCACCACGTCCTCGGTACAGAGCGAGGCCCCAGCCACCAGTCGGCACCGTTCCCCCACCAAGAAGCAAGGCAAGACCCAGTGGCACCAGGACAAGGACAGGGGTGAGGCAGGACTCGAGTTGGGCAGCCCGCGATCCTCCTCGGGACCCAGACCGCCGACTCCCGTGGAGCGGAGTAGTCCGGCCCCATCAGCACGTGCCTCCCTGATGATGCGGATTCCATCAATGCCAGAAGCAGCTCAGGCAGCATGCGACATCCTCGTCATGCTGGTACCAAGCGGGCTGCCCGAGTTGGGGCTGCGGTCCCGAGGAAAGCCGCAGCCGGGCGCCCGCGAGCCCTCACCGGCCAGGTCACAGGTTGAGGTCTCTGCGCGATCATAGAATCATAGAATCATAGAATCTCAGGGTTGGAAGGGACCTCAGGAGGTATTTAGTCCAACCCCCTGCTCAAAGCAGGACCAAACCCAACTAAATCATCCCAGCCAGGGCTTTGTCAAGCCTGACCTTAAAAACCTCTAAGGAAGTTCCTGTAGCCCGCCTCACGTTTCTACTCCGTTGTTGGGGTTGCCTGGGAGCGAGTCGCTGGAGTCTTCCTTGGTCACAGGGGGCCGCAGGCGCCAGGACAGAAAGCGTCGACGCTCCTCATCCAGCTGCAGTGATAGCAGGTTGCGACGCCATCGGCACCGCTGATCTTGCATGCACTTCATGCTCGGAGTGCATCCCGACAGTCACCGGCACCAATGCGTCGTAGCCGCGGTCGCCAACAGGAGTCCAGAGAGAGCACCTCTGACGTCTATGTCTCATCGTCGTCGAGGTCTAAATCCCAGGGTCGGACCCGACATGGACAGCACCGATCGAGTCGCTCCTATGGCACATCAGTCTCGGCTCCCAGCCGTCCTTCCCCAGGCTGCACCATCCCTCAGGAACGTATAACCCTGGTTGGGCCTCAGCCAGGGCAGTGGCAAGGGGCACCATGGCAAGGACAGTGGTGTCAGTGGGCACAGTGGCTCCAGGCGCCCGCACTGCCGGGGCCCCGCTCCGTAGCTGGGGCATCCCAAGCACCCTCGGCGTCTCTGCCTTGGCACCGAGACCAGTCATCGGGCGCTGAACCACTGGCACCACACCCGGTCCCGGACATGGCATGCGACCTACCGGCACCGCCCAATGCCCTAGGCACGGTACAAGGCGTCTTGTTGGCACTGGATGAGTCCATAGCAGCACCGTCTCCTCCTTCTCAGGAGGACTTCAAAGCTCATCAGGAGCTTCTCTGGCATGTAGCCACCAACCTCCAGCTCCAGGTGGAGGAGATGGAGGAACCGGCGGACAATTTGTTTAATGTCTTGCCCTCCTCGGCACCGGGCCGCGTGGCTCTACCGCTTCACCAAGGGGTAATCAATATTTCGTTCGCTCTATGGCAAACCCCGGCCTCTCTGCCGCCCATTTCTAAGAAGGCAGAGAGGAAGTACTTTGTGCCAGCAAGGGGGCATCAGTATCTCTACAAGAGCAGCAAAGAATCCTGTGGCACCTTATAGACTAACAGACGTTTTTGCAGCATGAGCTTTCGTGGGTGAATACCCACTTCTTCGGATGCAAGTACATGCATGTACTTGCATCCGAAGAAGTGGGTATTCACCCACGAAAGCTCATGCTGCAAAAACGTCTGTTAGTCTATAAGGTGCCACAGGATTCTTTGCTGCTTTTACAGAACCAGACTAACACGGCTACCCCTCTGATACCTGAGTATCTCTACACTCACCCTGCCCCGAACTCACTGGTGGTGGAATCGGTTAACCACCGTGAAAGACACGGCCAGCTCGCGCCCACCCCCAAGGACAAGGATGCGAGGAGGCTGGATACTTTTGGAAAAAAGGTTTATTCCTCTGTGAGTTTCCAGCTCAGGGTGGCGAACCATCAGGCACTTCTGAGCAGCTGTGACTTTAACTTGTGGGGGTCTCTGCCTAAATTCGAGCTATCCCTCCAAGAGAAGGACAGGAAGGAATTCTGGACTCTAGTTGACGAGAGTGCGACAGCGGCGAAAGCAGCGCTCCAGGCGGCCTCGGATGCGGCTGACACAGCAGCACATTCGACGGCCTCGGCTATCTCCATGCGATGGGCGTCGTGGCTTTCACTGTCGGGGCTGTCCGTGGAATCCCAGTCATTGATGCAAGACTTGCCGTTTGATGGCAAAGCACTATTTGCGGACCAAATGGATATGCGTCTGCACGGGATGAAAGACTCCCGCACCACCCTGCAGACTCTCGGCCTGTATGTTCTGCCAGCCAAGGACAAACCTAGGCCACAGCCCTCGGCTCCCCCGTAAGAGGCAGATACGAGCCCCTGCCAAAAAGGCCTAGGGACCAGAGGTGCAGGTCACAGCACCAGTCCTGTTCAGCCCCACACCCCAGCCCCTCGAAGGGTAAGAGGCAAGGGAAGAGGCATTTTTGACTCATTGCGGGGGGCCAACTGGCCTGATGGCGGGGAAACTCCCCATTTAGTGAAGTTAATAAAGTCCATGGGAACCCGGAACACGCCCTCCCCCTAAATCAGGAGGTGACGTGCCTCCTTGACCTAGGCGTGGTGGAGAGGGTACCTCGGGAATTCCAGGGCAAAGGGTTTTACTCCTGGTATTTCCTGATCCCGAAGGTGAAAGGCGGTCTCAGGCCCATCCTTGACCTATGGAATCTCAACCAGTTTCTGATTCGCTGCAAATTCAGTATGGTGTCCCTGGCCTCTATTATTCCGTCCCTGGTCCCAGGGGATTGGTTCGCATCCCTGGACCTCCAGGATGCGTACTTCCATATCCATATTTTCGAGGGTCACAGGCACTTCCTCCGCTTCCTGGTAGAGACAGACCATTACCAGTTTATGGTCCTTCCCTTTGGCCTTTCCACAGCCCTCAAGGGTTTTACCAAATGCATGATGGTGGTTGCAGCCCACCTCAGGAGGAACGGGCTGCAGATCTTCCCCTACCTGGATGACTGGCTGCTCAAGGGCAAGTCTCGGTCTCAGGTGCAGGTGCAGATGGAATTCCTGCTAGATACCTGCACGAGTCTAGGCCTAGTGGTGAACAAGGAAAAGTCCACGTTAGTCCCGGTTCAGTGCATACACTTCTTAGGGGCGCTGTTAGACTCCCTGGTAGTCACGGCCTCCCTCTCCCAGGACAGGTTTGAGACGCTCAAAGGTCTCATCACCTCGGTCATGGCCTTTCCAGTGACCACAGCATGGGTGTGCCTTCAAATCCTAGGCCATATGGCAGCATGCACCACCGTATTCCCAGGCCAGGGATGGCCTAGACAAGGTCGTCACGTTGCCACCCAATGTAGTAGCCGATCTGCACTGGTGGTCCCTCCCGAGCAACATGATTCAGGGTATCCCCTTTCGGGAACCCCCTCCCTCACTAGATCAGTTAAATCCTTGCTGTTCTTAAATGCAAAAAAGAAGCTTACAAGAAGTGGAAGATTGGACAAATGACCAGGGAGGAGTATACAAATATTGCTCAGGCATGCAGGAGTGAAATCAGGAAGGCCAAATCACACTTGGAGTTGCAGCTAGCAGGAGATCTTAAGAGTAACAAGAAGGGTTTCTTCAGGTATGTTAGCAACAAGAAGAAAGTCAAGGAAAGTGTGGGCCCCTTACTGAATGATGGAGGCAACCTAGTGACAGAGGATGTGGAAAAAACTAATGTACTCAATGATTTATTTGCCTCTGTCTTCACAAACAAGATGAGCTCCCAGACTGCTGCACTGGGCAGCACAGTATGGGGAGAAGGTGACTAGCCCTCTGTGGAGAAAGAAGTGGTTCGGGACTATTTAGAAAAACTGGACGAGCACAAGTCCATGGGGCCGTATGCGCTGCATCCAAGGGTGCTAAAAGAGTTGGTGGATGTGATTGCAGAGCCATTGGCAATTATCTTTGAAAACTCATGGCGAACGGGGGAGGTCCCAGATGACTGGAAAAAGGCTAATGTAGTGCCCATCTTTAAAAAAGGGAAGAAGAAGGATCTGGGGAACAGATGGTCTCTAAACAGGCCAGTGAGCCTCACCTCAGTACCTGGAAAAATCATGGAGCAGGTCCTCAAGGAATCAATTCTGAACCACTTAGAGGAGAAGAAAGTGATCAGGAACAGTGAGCATGGATTCACCAAGGGCAAGTCATGCCTGACTAACCTAATTGCCTTCTATGATGAGATAACTGGGTCTGTGGATGAGGGGAAAGCAGTGGATGTGCTATTCCTTGACTTTAGCAAAGCTTTTGATACGGTCTCCCACAGTATTCTTGCCAGCAAGTTAAAGAAGTATGGGCTGGATGAATGGACTATGAGGTGGATAGAAAGCTGGCTAGATCGTCGGGCTCAACGGGTAGTGATCAACGGCTCCATGTCTAATTGGCAGCCGGTTTCAAGCGGAGTGCCCCAAGGGTCGGTCCTGGGGCCGTTTTTTTTCAATATCTTCATTAATGATCTGGAGGATGACGTGGACTGCACTCTCAGCAAGTTTGCAGATGACACCAAACTGGAAGGAGTGGTAGTTACACTGGAGGGTAGGGATAGGATACAGAGGGACCTAGACAAATTAGAGGACTGGGCCAAAAGAAACCCGATGAGGTTCAAGAAGGACAAGTGCAGAGTCCTGCACTTAGGACGGAAGAATCCCATTCACTGTTACAGACTAGGGACCGAATGGCTAGGAAGCAGCCCTGCAGAAAAGAACCTAGAGGTTACAGTGGACGAGAAGCTGGATATGAGTCAACAGTGTGCCCTTGTTGCCAAGAAGGCTAACGGCATTTTGGGCTGCATAAGTAGGGGCATTGCTTGCAGATCGAGGGACGTGATCATTCTCCTCTATTCGACATTGGTGAGGCCTCATCTGGAGTACTGTGTCCAGTTTTGGGCCCAACACTTCAAGAAGGATGTGGAAAAATTGGAAAGAGTCCAGTGGAGGGCAACAAAACTGATTAGGGGGCTGGAGCACATGACTTATGAGGAGAGGCTGAGGGAACTGGGATTGTTTAGCCTGAAGAAGAGAAGAATGAGGCGGGATTTGATAGCTGCTTTCAACTACCTGAAAGGGGGTTCCAAAGAGGATGGATCTAGACTGTTCTCAGTGGTACCAGATGACAGAATAAGGAGTAATGGTCTCAAGTTGCAGTGGGGGAGGTTTAGGTTGAATATTAGGAAAAACTTTTTCCCTAGGAGGTTGGTGAAGCACTGGAATGGGTTACCGAGGGAGGTGGTGGCATCTCCTTCCTTAGAGGGTTTTAAGGTCAGGCTTGACAAAGCCCTGGCTGGGATGATTTAGTTGGTGTTGGTCCTGCTTGGAGCAGGGGGTTGGACTAGATGACCTCCTGAGGTCCCTTCCACCCTGATAGTCTATATATTCTATGATCCGGTGTCGGATGCCTTGGACCTGGGATGGGGAGCCCATATGGGGAGCTTCAAAACCCAGGGCAGATGGTCGCCCTCAGAATTGCATCTGCACATAAATGTCAGGGAGCTCAGGGCGGTACGCCTGGCGTGTGTAGCCTTCAGCCAGCACCTAAGGGGGAAGGTGGTCAGGGTCCTCATGGACAATACGACCGCAATGTATTGTATCAACAGACAACGGGGCACGCGTTCCGTGGCCTTGTGCCAGGAAGCCCAGCTCCTGTGGGAGTTCTGTATAGCCCACAACATCCATCTGAGGGCTTTTCACCTACCTGGCAGGAGCAATACGCTCACAAATCGCCTAAGCAGGTTCTTCTCCCAGCAACACGAATGATCTCTAAACAGGGAGGTGGCCAGGCAGCTTTTCCTACAGTGGGGCACTCCCCAGGTAGATCTATTTGCCACCGTCCAGAATTGCCTATGCTCATGATTCTGTTCCAGGGCGGGAGAGGGTGAAGGGGTGATATCGGATGCGTTCCTAATCCCATGGTCGGGCCTCCTGTTCTACGCCTTCCTGCCCTTCCCCCGATAGGCAGGGTCCTACAGAAGGTAAAGGCAGACGGGGCTCAGATTATCCTCATAGCCACGGATTAAGCCCGTCAACATTGGTACGGGACCCTCCTGCAGCTGTTAGTGGCCCCCCCCATGCAGGCTGCCGCTCCGACCAGACCTCCTCTCCTAGGAGAGAGGACGTCTCCTCCACCCCAACCTGGCCATGCTCCATTTGACAGCATGGCTGCTCCGTGTCTGAATGAGGAGGAGGGGAGGTGTTCTGAGGAGATTAGACAAGTCCTGCTCGAGAGCAGGAAACCGTCCACACGTCGAACCTACCTCGCCAAATGGTATCGGTTCTCCATGTGGGCAAGGGAGAGCGGTTCTTCCCCCTCCTCCGTGTCTATCCAGCTCATCCTCAATTACCTCCTGTCCCTTAAGACCCAAGGGCTGGCGCCGTCCTCGGTCAGGGTGCACCTCATGGCCATTTCGGCTTTCCACCCCCCAGTGCAGGGCGACTTGGTGTTTTCACACCACATGACCTCCCGGTTCCTCAAAGGGCTGGATCGGGCATTCCCTTACGCTAGACTCCCGGTCCCGCTCTGGGACCTGACCCAGTGCTCTCCCGCCTCACAGGGCCTCCATTTGAGCCCTTGGCCACGTGTTCTTGGTCCCATTTATCGTTATGCCAGCGGGTCTCGGATCTTAGGGCCCTGACCTCTGAACCCCCATATATGGTCTTCCATAGGGATAAGGTCCAGCTCCACCCACACCCTGCTTTTCTGCCAAAGGTAGTCTCGGCTTTTCACATGGATCAGGACATCTTCCTCCCAGTCCTCTGTCCTAAACCCCATGCCTCTAATGAGGAACGACACCTGCACATGCTAGATGTGCGTAGAGCGCTGGCCTTTTACTTAGACTGAACCAGGCCGTTCCGTAAATCCCCTCAGCTTTTCATTGCTTATGCCGAGCACATGAGGGGGCGACCGGTATCCACCCAGCGGATCTCCCACTGGATCACCTCATGCATACACACTTGTTATGACCTGGCAGGGATTCCCCCGCCTCCTATAGCTAAGGCTCACTCAACGAGAGCTGAGACCTCATCCGCTGCCTATCTGGCTCATGTCCCTATTCAGGACATCTGCAGGGCTGCTACATGGTCATCTGTCCAAACCTTCTCATCGCAGTATGCGATCGTCTCCCAAATGCAGGAGGATGCTGGGTTTGGTAGGGCAGTGCTCCGCCCCAGTAACCTTTAAACTCCTACCTGCCTCCATCAGGTATAGCTTGGAGTCACCTACTGTAGAATACACACGAGCAATGACTCAAAGAAGAAAGGACAGTTACCTGTTCCGTAACTGGCGTTCTTCCAGATGTGTTGCTCAGGTGTATTCCACATCCCGCCCTCCTTCCCCTCTGTTGGAGTTGTCTGGCAAGAAGGAACTGAGGGTGGGGGGGAGTGTGCAGCTCCCCTTATAGCGCGATATAGAGGCGCCACTCCAGGGGTCGCAGCGCTGGACCCCTCCGGACATCCCTGCGCTCCAGGCAGTTCTAAGGGGGATGGATTCTGGGTGATGCTTTCAGGGAGCTATGGAGCCAACACAGGTAAATTCGAGGCAACCACTAATGACATGGGTGACTGTGTTCACCTCCCAATCACCAAGATGCTCATGTCAGCGTCTGCCCCACAGCACTGCACAGTATCGCACTGGAGCAAATACCAGTGCCAGGAGTGAGGGTGTAAATCTGCTCCCCAGGAGGTTCCTGCCAGCAGGGTTGGGGGTGATCTTTTTAAGTGCTCTAGTGGGAGCAGTAGGTTAGGCTGCCGTCCAGTCTGCCTAGCTAGGTGAGAGCTGGCTGGGAGGAGAGTGAACAAACTTCAACATTGCCTAGTCAGGGGTGGAGAGCCCTTGTCAGGCAGTTGCTGTGTGCAGAGACCGATCAGATCTGTCAGCAGGAAGCGCTACTTTCCGCAGCGACATGAGAGATCAGATGCACAAGAACCTCCCTGAGTGTTTCTTCCCTTGGGTATTTGCAGATGCTGACATCTCAGAAGTAGCTCAGCTCCGACTGGTGAATAGCAGGAGTCGCTGCGCTGGGAGGGTCGAGGTGCTTCACAACCGTCAGTGGGGAACCGTGTGTGATGACAGCTGGGACTTACAGGATGCCAGAGTCGTATGCAGGCAGCTGGGCTGTGGGACGGCGTTATCAGCCCCAGGAGGGGCTCGATTTGGGCGAGGGTCAGACCGTATCTGGCTGGATAACGTGAACTGCACAGGGACAGAAGCTGCCTTCTCCGATTGCAGGGCTCGGCCTTGGGGAGAGAATAACTGCAACCATGGAGAAGATGCTGGTATTGTGTGCTCAGGTAACTTGCATCCATCATGTCACTGTGGGTGGTGCAGGGATTGAGCTGGGAAGCTGCTGTCTGAGCCCTGGTCTACGATGGTGTGGGGGGGGATGTCAAACTAAGTTACGGAACTTCGGCTACGCGAATAGCGTAGCTGAAGTTGGCGGATATTAGGTTGACTTAACTGGCCATGAGGACGGGGGCGAGTCGATCACTGCTGCTCCCCCGTTGACTCCGCTTCCGCCTCTCGTGAGCTGGAGTTCCAGAGTTGATGGGGAGTGCTATCGGGCATCGATTTTAGCGCATCTACACTAAACATGAGAAATCGATCCCTGATAGATCGATCACTACTCACCAATGCGGCAGGAAGTGAAGACCTGCCCTGAGTCAGCGCTGACCCTAGTGCCCCAACATGGTGTTAAAGGCCTGTATTGCAGGTAGGGGGTGTCTGTAGGGGGCGCTCTCCATTTGCAGTTATGCTGGCCCTGATGTCCCACCGCGGTGCCATGGGCCCCTAGAAATAGCAAGCCTTGTCTGTGCCCGCTGCGGAGTAGCTACGTGACTCCCTTGGCCACAGGCCACACAAGCCATGCCTTCTAAGCCTTTGGGAGAAGAGTGACCTCTCTTCAGGTTGGCAATAGGCACACTGCACCCCTCGGCTATCCGACCGTCCCCCGGCAGCACCCAGTCCCTGTCACTCTGGGCACTTACAGCAGACACAGATCTGCTGCTCCCAAAGGAACAGGGTCCTAACGTGACCAGCTCCACCTCCCATCTCTGCCCCAATCAACACGCAGCTCTAGATCCCTTCATAGCCACACTAAGGACAAGTGATTTCATAGAGTATAGATTCGAGGGGTAGCAAGGAGAAGGGTTGGAAAGAAATGGTTCTATGGCCAATAAAATCATACCACGTTGACTAGAGCCTAGACTCATTGAATGAGATACTTTTCTGTCTGGTAGAGCAACGCTCACCCCACAGTCCTTCCAGGGTTTTACTCCAGGCTTGGCTATGATCTCCTGTTCCTGAGACAAACACTATCAGCTGCCTCCTGGGTGAAAGGGAGCTCTTGTCCCCTCGCCTCTTTCTTTGTAGGTACAGACCATTTTCTCTTCCAGTGGAGGTCTCTCTTTGGAGACTTCTGCTGAGAGTTCTCGGTCTTTGTAAATTCTCATGCTCTCAGTAGGCCCAGGCAGTGAATACAGCCTGTCTGCACACCTGTGTATTATTCTATGTGCTGATTGGCCCAACTGAAGGGATTGCCATGGCGCAGGTAACAAGCTTCACTTCCACACTTCTGGAGTCTTATATGCTACATTTTACATCTCTCTTCAACTTTGTTTCATACAAACATCTTGCTCCCATTAAGTTGACTGTTGGGCTGCTGGCACATGGTAGAGACTTCACATGCCACCTTTGGTGAGCTATTGTGCATATAGGCTCATAGACTTTAAGGTCAGAAGGGACCATTATGATCATCTAGTCTGACCTCCTGCACAACACAGGCCACAGAATCTCACCCACCCACTCCTGTAACAAACCCCTGACCTATGTCTGAGCTGTTGAAATACTCAACTTGTGGTTTAAAGACTTCAAAGTGCAGAGAATCCTCCAGCAAGTGACCCGTGCCCCAGGCTGCAGAGGAAGGCAAAACACCCCCAGGGCTCTGCCAATCTGCCCTGGAGGAAAATTCCTTCCTGACCCCATTTATGGCGATCAGCTAAACCCTGAGCATGTGGGCAAGACTTACCAGCCAGACACCCAGGAAAGAATTCCCTGTAGTAACTCAGATCCCACCCTGTCTAGTGTCCCATCATAGGCCATTGGGCATATTTGCCGCTAATAGTCAAAGATCAATTAATTGCCAAAATTAGGCTATCCCATCATACCATCCCCTCCATAAACTTATCAAGCTTAGTCTTGAAGCCAGATATGTCTTTTGCCTCCACTACTCCCCTTGGAAGGCTATTCCAGAACTTCACTCCTCTGATGGTTAGAAACCTTCATCTAATTTCAAGTCTAAACTTCCTGATAGCCAGTTTATATCCATTTGTTCTTGTGTCCACATTTGTACTGAGTTTAAATAATTCCTCTCCCTCCCTGGTATTTATTCCTCTCATATATTTTTAGAGGGCAATCATATCTCTCCTCAGCCTTGTTTTGCTCAGGCTAAACAAGTCAAGCACTTTTCAGGCATTGGCCTGCTAAACCCAGGGCTATGAGTTCAATCCTTGAGGGGACCATTTAGGGATCTGTGGGGAAAAAAACTGTCAGGGACAGTACTTGGTCCTGCTAGTTAAGGCAGGGGACTGGACTCGATGACCTTTCAAGTTCCCTTCCAGTTCTATGAGATAGGATAGGAGTCTCCTTTTTTAAGACAGGTTTTCCATTCCTCGGATCATCCTCATCCTTCTCTGTACCTGTTCCAGTTTGAATTCATCCTTCTTAAACATGGGAGACCAGAACTGCACTATTCCACATGAGGTCTCACTAGTGCCTTGTATAATGGTACTAACATCTCCTTATCTCTACTGGAAATACCTCTCCTGATGCATCCAAAGACTGCATTACCTTTTTTTCACAGCCATATCACATTAGCACATTAGCGCCTCATAGTCATCCTGTGATCAACCAATACTCCAAGGTCCTTCTCCTCCTCTGTTATTCCAACTGATGCGTCCCCAGTTTATAACAAAGATTCTTGTTATTAATTCCTAAATGAATGACCTTGCACTTTTCACTACTAAATTTCATCCTATTACTATTACTCCAGTTTACAAGGTCACCTAGATCGTCCTGTATGATATCCCAGTCCCTCTCTGTATTGGCAATACCTCCCAGCTTTGTGTCATCAGCAAACTTTATTAGCACTTTTTGTGCCAAGGTCAATAATAAAAAGATTAAATAAGATTGGTCCCAAAACCAATCCTGAGGAACTCCACTAGTAACCTCCTTCCAGCCCAACAGTTCACCTTTCAGTATGACCCATTGTAGTCTCCCCTTTAACCAGTTCCTTATCCACCTTTCAATTTTCATATTGATCCCCATCTTTTCCAATTTAGCTAATAATTCCCCATGTGGAACCGTATCAAATGCATTACTGAAATTGAGGTAAAATAGATCCACTGCATTTCCTTTGTCTAAAAAATCTGTTACCTTCTCAAAGAAGGAGATCAGGTTGGTTTGGCACAATCTACCTTTTGTAAAACCATATTATATTTTGTCTCAATTACCATTGAGACCATTCCCTTCAAGGTCCAACTACTTTCTCCTTCAAATTTTTTTTCCAAGACCTTGCATACTACAGATGTCAAATTTACAGGCCTGTAGTTACCCAGATCACGTCTTTTTCCTTTCTTAAAAATAGGAACTATGTTAGCTGTTCTCCAGTCATACGGTACAACCCCTGAGTTTACCGATTCATTAAAAATTCTTGCTAATGGGCTTTCAATTTCATGTGCCAGTTCCTTTAATATTCTTGGATGAAGATTATCTGGGCTGCCCCGATTTAGTCCCATGAAGCTGTTCAAGTTTGGTTTCTACCTTGGATGTGGTAATATCTACCTCCATAGCCTCATTCTCAGTTGTCATCCTACCATTATCCCTAAGCTCCTCATTAGCCTCATTAAAGACTGAGGCAAAGTATTTGTTTCGATACTGGGCCATGCCTAAATTATCCTTAGTATCCACTCCATCCTCAGTGTTTAGCGGTCCCATTTCTTCTTTCTTTGTTTTCTTCTTATTTATCTGGATATAGAACATTTTACTGTTGGTTTTAATTCCCTTTGCAAGGTCCAGCTCTACATGGCTTATGGCCTCTCTCACTTTATCCCTACATGTTCTGACCTCAATAAGGTAGCTTTCCTGGCGAATCCCTGCCATCTTCCACTCCTTGTAGGCATAGGCGGCAGGTTTGTGTAATTTTTGGTGGGGCCCAAAATAGTGGTGCCCTGCCCCCAGCTCCCGCCCTGTAAGCCGATATAAAATGAAGCTACAACACGTCAGTGCCACAAGATTACAAGGGTCAATTACAAGTGGAAAGTCAGAAGCAGCACTTGCCTACTTCAATATACAGTATTATATTTTGTTGCACCTGTTGTGATGAAGTGGGAATGTTCTTAATATTTTCTCTGAATACTGTGTGGGTGCCTCAGTTTCCCCTGCAAGGTGCCAACTGAAGGTGTTGGGGACAAAGATCAGGTGGCCTCCTTGTCTGGAATCGAGACACAGAGGCCAGAGGAGGGAGTGTCAGTTTGGAGCTGGTTGGAGAAATGGGGAGAGGCCCAGAACTTGGGTCTGGGCTCCACACCCCCCAAGATGGACCTGACTGAGGGGTCCTGTTTTCTGTATCCACACGGTCTGTTCTAGACTGTGATCCTGTCATCTAATAAACCTTCTGTTTTACTGGCTGGCTGAGAGTCACGTCTGACTGCAGAGTTGGGGTGCAGGGACCTCTGGCTGCCCCAGGACCCCGCCTGGGCGGACTCACTGCGGAAAGTGCATGGTGTGGAAGGGCATGCTGAATGCTCTGAGGTCAGACCCAGGAAGGTGTAAACTTCTTGCCCTGGAGACAGTCTGCTCAGAGAGGAGGCTCCCCCAGAGTCCTGCCTGGCTTTGAAGGAGTGGTTCCTCCAGAGCATCCCAGCATCCCCTTCCACACCATGCGCTTCCTGGAAGTCCGCACCGGCACTAACACTCCCTCCTCTGGCCTTTGTCAAGAAGGCTAACAGCATTTTGAGCTGTATAGGTAGGGGCACTGCCAGCAGATCGAGAGACATGATCATTCTCCTCTATTCAACATTGGTGAGGCCTCATCTAGAGTACCATGTCCAGTTTTGGGCCCCGCATTGCAAAGAAGGATGTGGAAAAATTGGAAAGTCCAGTGGAGGGCAACAAAAATGATTAGGGGGCTGAAGCACATGACTTCTGAGGAGAGGCTGAGGGAACTGGGATTGTTTAGTCTGCAGAAGAGAAGAATGAGGGGGGATTTGATAGCTGCTTTCAACTACCTGAAAGGGGGTTCCAAAGAGGATGGATCTAGACTGTTCTCAGTGGTAGAAGATGACAGAACAAGGAGCAATGGTCTCAAGTTGCAGTGGGGGAGGTTTAGGTTGGATATTAAGAAAACCTTTTTCACTAGCAGGGTGGTGAAGAACTGGAATGGGTTACCTAGGGAGGTGGTGGAATCTCCTTCCTTAGAGGTTTTTAAGGCCCGGCTTGACAAAGCCCTAGCGGGGATGATTTAGTTGGGGATTGGTCCTGCTTTCAGCAGGGGGTTGGACTAGTTGACCTCCTGAGGTCCCTTCAAACCCTGATATTCTATGATACTCTAAACTGACCACCAAATTTAAGTTGTGTGTTTTTCCCGTCAGGTGAGGACTCTGGGGCAGGGCTGGGGATAAGGAACTTGGGGTGCAGACAAGCTGCCCCAGGGCTAGGGCCAAAGAGGACTCCCCTCCACCCTCCCTGGCAGCAGCAAGCTCCAGGGGAGGGACCCCTCCTCTCCCCCGCAGTTCACTGCACATGCTCCTAGGGTCCCTCTCAGGTCCAAAAAGCCCACTCGACTCCCCTATGGTGGGTACCGAGGGGAGGGGAAGTTGCCATCACCTGTGGCCTCCCCTGCTGCCACCCCTCACCATAGCCTCACTGGGGATGGGGCTGCCCCTTGCCCAGCATGGTGCAGGAGTGGGGACTGCAGGGTGGTAGCTGGGGAGGGGCACAGTATCACAAAATTCACCTAAGCCCCAGCTGCACAGGTCTAGGAAGCTCCCCTCCCCAGTGGTGTAGCCAGGTTCTAACATCAGGGGGAGCGGACACGTAAAAAAAGGTGCCAGCCAACATATCCAATTACTAATCAGGCAGTGCTATAACAAGAGATTATGCTATTACCATTATCCAGTCAGCTTGCACACTACTATTTTGAATTAGTGATAATTCAGAGAGAGAGAAAGAAGAGAGCTGAATTTAGAGAACAATTATTAACCAGATTCCTGGTTATCCACCAGCCACTTTGCTCCAGCCCATGGCACAAAGCACCATAAACGCAGTAGAATCTGGCCAAGAGACTATTCACCTCAAATTGGCATCTGCTACACTCTCCCCTCCCCTGCCCCCAGTCCCCACTATTCAGGATGTACTGAGTGAAAAGGTGGCGTTGCGGAAGCATTTAGCAGGCAACTGAGAACTCCTACAGAGCCCTGTGCAGCCCCTGAGATCACTGCTGAGTTCTGAGCACTGGGTCTGCAGCTAGTCAGCAGTGAGATGAGGAGACACAACTGGCACCTTAAAGCACCTTTAACCCCCCCCCCCTTCCTTCACAAGCTGCACTAAGCACCGTTTCACAGCCCTGGGCGCAGCACTGGGGGGGGGAGTGGGGGGGCAATAACCCAAAGTCACTCCTTTGCCTCCTGGTCCTGCTGATCCCTCAGCCCCTCTGCTGAAGAGAGACCAGGAGAAAAAAACATCCCCCCCCTTCCCTCTCCACCAGCACCAGCTGGGCTTCAGAGCCCCCTTCCCTACCGCGTGGCTGCCTTGCTCTGCACCGGGCTGCCGGGACCAACAGGGCTGCTGCTCCTCAGTCCCCCGCCGCACTGGGGGGGGGGCTGCGCTGCCGCCTCTCCCCCTCCCGGCAGAGCCCACCCTGGCTCCGGGAGCGGGCAGCTGCGAGCTCCTCCTCCTCTCCCCGGGGGAGCCCGGCAATCAGCCCACGCTGCCTGCAGAGCCCAGAGCCAGCTGGCGGCCACACGCAAAACCCGGTCCGGTCTCCAAGTCCGGAGCCCAGTGCTGGCTGCCTGGAAAGGTGCTGATTTTGTAAAATGTGCTCAAAGGGGAGCGGCTGCTTCCCCCCTTCCACCCCACTACGCTACTGGGTGGGCGGGGATGCTCCGGGGCTGGGGATGATGGTAGTGGCAGCCAGGGGCCAGTGCCTGCTCCAGGCAGGGCCAGGGGAGAAATCCAGCTCCAGATATTGGTGGAGCACAGCCCACAGCTCTGAATATTCCTGAGGCTGGGGCTCCTCCAGCCCATATAACCCGGCGCCCATGCTTGTAGGCTTTCTGCTTGTTCTTAATCACCTCTCTGAGATGCTTGCTCATCCAGCTTGGTCTACAACTCCTGCCTATGATTTTTTCGCCTTTTTTGGGGATTCAGGCTTCTGATAGTTTCTGCAACCTTGACTTGAAGTAATTCCATGCCTCCTCCACCTTTAGATCCACAAGTTCTTCAGTCCAATTCACTTCCTTAACTAATTTCCTTAATTTTTTTAAAGTGAGCCCTTTTGAAATCAAAAACCCTAGTCACAGATCTATTTTTGTTTATCCTTCCATTTAGTTTGAACTGAATTAGCTCATGATCGTTCGAACCAAGGTCGTCCCCTACAACCATTTGTTCTATGAGCTCCTCACTACTCAGCAAAACCAAATCTAAAATTGCATCCCCTCTTGTTGGTTCAGCAACTACTTGGTGAAGGAATCCATCAGCTATCACATCCAGGAAAAGCTGAGCCCTATTATTACTAGCACTTGTCCTCCAGTCTATATCTGGGAAGTTAAAGTCTCCCATGATCACACGATTCCCATTAGTATTTACTACACTGAAAACATTAAAGTGGTCTCTATCCTTATCCAGATTGGATCCCAGTGGTCTATAGCACACCCAAGCACTATCCCAGGGGAGGCTCTAATAGCTTTCTTCCCCAATGTAATTTTTGCCCAGACAGACTGTCTTATCCATTCCATCCCTTCTTATTTCTTTAGTCTGTCCCTGCCAGCAGGGATCTTGGGGAGCAATTACCACATGGGTGGGGTGCAAAATAAACTTTATTCATAAAATGCAAAAACAGGGAAAATTCAATAGTGAGGGGTATGGGGTTTGTTAAGGTAGACAATTGGGGAGGGGTTTCTTTTTGGTGAACAGTAAGGGGGTTTCAATAGTGGGGTACAACACAGCAGGATACAATACAGTGGGTAACCAACTAACACTGAAGTATAAATGTAACAGGTAGCTAGCGATTTCTATGTAAAAAGGTGTGTCACAGCAGCATATAACCAACTAATAGTTATGGAAAAATATGTTAAATAACAAACAATTTTAGGTAAAATGTGTCACAGTGGTGTAAATGTAGAATGTGAGGTGTATCAAAGAGGAAAAAGTAACCAATGGGGTTTTGTTAGACTTCAGCAATACAATTGAGGTTTGGCAGTAGGAGCACAGAGACACAGACACACAGAGCAAACAGGCTAGGAAGAACAAACAGGCTGCAAGTTTTTGGCAGCAGAGAGCGTGTAACAAGGTAGAAGGACAGAGAGAAGCTGGGGGGGGTGCAGTGGGAAGACAGACTTAATTACAATTATACAGAACACAGCAAAATCTTATCTATGATCTAGCTTAACCAAGACTACACAAATTAGCAAGTAACAAAACACAATGCAACAATTCTCTAAGCCTAACTTACAAAGTATAATGCTAAACTTAACTTAATGGGTGCACCTTATGCTAAGGATAGTTCCAGAGGGCTGAGTGGTGTGTGTCCAGGACACAGCTCCAAAGGGGGGGGGGTGACTGCAGCAGTGGATACAGCTGAAAACAGTCCAAGGCAAAGCCCACAGGAGCAGAACTTAGCAGCAGCACAAACTTATTTTCAGTGGCAGAGTGTCACGGGGTTTAAGAGAGAGGTTTTAAAACACAGACCAAGGTTTAGCTTGAGTCTGTGTGCTGGGGAGACAGAGCCAGCAGCCAGGATGGGGGGGCGGGGTAAGAGAGGTTTTAGGACACAGACCAAGGTTTAGCTTGAGTCTGTGTGCTGGGGAGACAGAGCCAGCAGCTAAAATAATAAAATAAAAGTACAGAAAGTTTCACAGAGGGATTCTTACCATCCCCCAAGGCAGCAGCAGAGGCAGAAGCAGCAAGAACATCAGAAGGCTCGGTACAGTCTTGATAATCAGGAGATCTCTCAGGCAGCAATTCGTTCTTCGTGGGGGGGGGTTCAAAAAACAGGGGGTACGCTCAAAAATAAAACGAGAGCGGAGAAAGGACCCCCAGAACCCCTGGCTTATCAGACCAGGCAGCAATGCAAGAACCTTTCTGAAGTCTGTTAAAAATGTCTGTTTATAAAGGCAAACCCTGGCAGCTTCCCGCCAGTAACTCTGATTGGCTCCCCCTCTTACAGGTAGGAGAGAAGGCAGAGAAAAAAAAAACTGCAGGCAGCCACCAAGACATGTTTGGACTAGTCCTGAGCCCAGAGGTATGACTCATGCCCAGGATCTTAAAAACACAATAGGTCTTGCAGCTCTGGACAGAGCCTACCCTACACCAAGCCCAGGTTTTAACAAGGTGATAACAGGACTAACCCTTTGAACAGGGCAGTGGTCCCACTTAGCACAAGTGGCCATCCTTTTGAGAAGGGCAATGGCTCTGGTTAAACAACTTAGGGGGCCCTCCCTTTGAGAAGGGCAGAGGCCCTGGTAAACAACTTAACAGCCAGGGAGGGGCGGCCACAGAGGAGAACAAGAACAAAATGGAGTAAGGGGGCAGCTTTAAGAAACAAAATGGAGCTGTAACAGACATAGTCTACCTCACAATTGATATACAATGCTACTCCACCACCTTTGCCTTTATTTCTGTCTTTCCTAAACAGCACATAGCCTTCAATACCTGTACTCCAGTCATGACTACTATTCCACCATGTTTCTGTTATCCCTATAATATCTGGTTTCACTTCCTGCACCAATAGCTCTAGTTCCTCCATTTTGTTACCTAGGCTCCTCGCATTAGTGTACAAACATCTTAATTTTTGCTATTTGGCTTCTCTCACATTCTTTACCCGATTAGGCACAGACATTCTACCACCAGTATCACCTATTAGACTGGTATCTACACTACCCTTCCTCCTTATGTACATTCTCCTACCCATTGCTGTATCCTTTCTTACTTCATTTTCTTCCCTCTCAATGTCAGAATCCGGCGTGGAAATTACCTGGACATCTCCCAACCATCTCTCCCAAATTCCTAGTTTAAAGCTCTCTTAATCAGTTGTGTCCGTCTCCATCCTAGAAGTCTATTTCCCGCCCTACTCAGGTGAAGTCCATCCCGAGAGAACAGTCCTCTGTCCATGAATGCTTCCCAGTGGCCATACATCTGAAAGCCCTCCTTATAGCACCACTGCCTGAGCCATCTGTTGATCATGATAATCTTGTCACACCTTTGTTGCCCTTCTCTAGGATCAGGCAGAATCCCACTGAAGATCACCTGAGCCTCGATTTCCTTAAGCATCTTCCCCAGTCTGGCATAGTCTCCCTTGATACGTTCCAGCGAGAATCTAGCCGTATTGTTCGTTCCCACATGAAGGGCAATCAGCGGATTCTTTCCCGCTCCCATTAGGATCTCCTTCAGCCTCAGGCCCACATCCCATATCTTAGCACCTGGCAGACAGCTCACCCTTCTGTTCTCCGGATCAGCTCTGGTTACAGGCCTCTCTATTCTTCTCAGTAAGGAGTCCCCAGTCACATAGACCTGCCTTTTCCTAGTGATGGTGTGATTCTCCAGTCTATCCTCTGTTCCCTCTGACTGCAAGTCCTCTCGATTCCTATTGTCCCTTGCAATCCTCTGCAACCCATCCCGTATCCTCCTGGGGCTCATATTTGGTGTTGGTATCTCCATTGACTCTTCCTATAGGACTAGTTGCTCTTCTCTTCTTCCTTGTCTTCTCACCTTCAGTGACCACCTGCTGTGCCTCTTCTTCATTTTCCAACTCCGCAAACCTGTTCCTGAGCTCTATTTGTCCTTCACTAGCCCGTCTTTTCCTCTTCCACTAGCCTTGTCTCAGGCCTGATCTACACTAGCGGGGGGCAGGGGCGGGGTTCAAACTAAGATATGCAACTTCAGCTACAGTATTCACGTAGCTGAAGTATCTTAGTTTCACTTACCTGGACGTCCTCACGGTGGCGAGTCAACTGCCGCGGTTCCCCCATCGACTCCGCTTACTCCTCCTGCCGAGGTGGAGTATGGGCATCGATTAGCCAATCGATTTATCGCATCCAGACGAGAGGCGATAAATTGGTCCCCGATATGTTAAACTCTACCCGCCGTATAGATGTACCCTTAGTCACATGCTTCCACAGTCCACTTTTCTCACCCAGCAGTCTCCCCTCAGTGTTCTTTGGTCCTGCTTCCATCTGCAAGTCTGAGCTTTTCCCTTCAGCGTTCTCATGTGTTTGCTCCATCATCCGCTCGAAGGCTATTCTAAACTCAACCAGAGTTTCCACCTGCATCTCCAATCCTCAGATCTTTTCTTCCATCAGCTCTATCAGGTGGCACTTCATGCAGACAAAACTCTTTTCAGGTACCCCCTGCAGGATCATATACATGCCGCAGCTTCCACATCCAGTCATCTTCATTGTGTCTTCCACTGCTTGGGTCACTACCACTGCTAACTCTGTATCTGTCGTAGCCTTCTCACCTAAGTCCTCTTAGTGCAGGAAACACAAACAAAACCAAAACACCACCACCCACAGCAAAACAAACCCCCAACCAGCAACAAAACACTGCCAGACCACCACAAACTCCCTTCACTAGCCTGTCTGTTCCTCTGCCTGGCTCTCTTAGTCTTCCCCGCAAACTCCCCTTGCAAACCCCAACTCAAACTCCCCTGTTTACAGCTCTGTTTGCTCGCTCCTCTGCTGCTGCAGCTGTCTATGTCTATATCTCACCCAGGGGATCCCTGTATAACTCTAGGCATCCCTGTGCCCTGTGCCAGTTGGTGTCGACTTATCTCTGGGCCAGATTCCTCTATGGCACAATGGGGACCTGGGGAACTGCAGCTTCCACTGTTTGGATTTGGTGTCAACGGAGCCTGCAGCCACTCACTCAAACAAAAAATCCAGGGCCAATTTCTCAAGATTCTGGTTTCTAATCACCGTATTCCGGTGGATTTGCATTTCAGGGAATTAGTCCCCAAGAACTGGACACAGGAAATGCAATTCTTCCTCACTTCCTGTCTTACGCAGCCTACATATTTCCCTGTCTTGTTTCTCAGCTGCCCTGTCCTACCTCAGAAGCGGCTGCATGTCAGTGGGGGGAGTCGTCTTCTTTATGCCACAATTCAATATCTATGTAACCCTTCTGCCAGTGGCGTCGGAAGCGACCAATGCCAGATTGAATATCTAGGGGTTCCTTTCCAGCAATACAACACAGATCAGGCTTGAGTACCCACCCAGTAACCTGGGACAAATACACACCACCCCCTGGGTGCTTCTACAAGGGAAAGTTTTCCCTCTTGCAAGCACAGAGTCTCAGTGCAGAAAAGAAACTTTTTAATAAAAGGAGGGAAGCCCCTCGGCATTAACTTGGGAAAACACCACAAATAGGATTTATAAACATAAAACCATGAGTAAAACTCCTCCCCCAGAGTATGTTGGGCAGTGTCTTTTGCCTCAGGTTCTTGAGTCCAGCCACCAAAAATTCCTTTAAGGTGCCCCTCCCTTCTCCCTCCACCGCACCCCACTCACAGTCCTTGTCTTGGTTAGTGAAGAGCCAGAGATCAGAGGTGCACCTGTGTGAGTTCAGCTCCCACCATGGGGGCGGGGAGGAGAGCGCCTGGCTCGCTCTGCTGACTGGGTGCTTGCTCTGGTGGCAGCTGCCCTGCCAGCCACTCACCACTATGCTCACCCTCACCTTCTGCTGCACCCGGCCTCTCTGCTGTGACCGCTGCTAGTCGCTCTCTTGAGGCCCCACCCAGCTCTCAGTGACTCTCAGCTCTTAGTGGGGAAACCTCAGTGCTGAAGCAGGCTGGGCAGAAACACTGTCTCACAGCAGGTGATTTCAGCTCCAGTGATCACTGAAACCAAAAAGACTCCTAATGGAGCCTTAATTAACTCTATCTTTGAAGAGTGGTGAGGGGCAGATTAAACCATCCCTAGACCTCTTACACAGAGCCCACACCCCTCAGCAGGAACACCCATTTCCACCCCCTCTCACTCTTGATAGGGGTCTTGTGTCTGAGCCCCCTGGTTAGTGAGTTCAGTTCAGTTGTGGGTGACCCCCTCAGTCAGGGCAGGCTAAGCACAGTTCTGCTGCCCTTTACTCAGACAATCAGGATAACAACATTTCACTACCCTGCATTCAAGTACTACAGTGATTTGTAACCCAGCACCAGCCAACACAGCTCTGTCTGCTGGATAACTAGGCAGAGTGGATGTGTTCTTGTAAACACAGTCTGGTCCTGAAGCCTTTGCTCCTCCCCAACCCCAGCTCATCACTAGCTGTCAGGGGAGAGCTCATTCCCACCTTGCTTACCCCTAGCTTGTTCAGCCATCAGACTGTGCATCCTCAAGATCCAGTCTTCTAATGGGGCTCTACTCCACCACGTGTGACTGTCTGTATTGCTGCCTGTAGACAGGCTACTCACCTCCGCGGCGCCTCCTGCTGGTTTTCCTGGGGAATTGGCTCTTTTTCAGCCCGGAGCACTCTCTGCAGGCCGGTGATCCCCCCCTTTTCCTATCGGCCCCGTGTCCCTCCCAGGACCCAGTGCCCCTTTTACTATAATTGGGTCTCCCCCTCCCAGGGGAACCCCCACCCTACTATCCCCACTTCTCCTCAGTAGTGGCCACTGACAGTCATGGTCTAGCCCCACACCCTGGGGCAGACTGCAGTATCAGCCCACTCATCACAGGCAAGGAGGGTTGGGACCTGCTGCTTTGTCCTACCCCTGGGCTGCCCTCTGCAACCCACAGTACCTTTGGCCCACTGCTAGGCCGCAGCCTGGGGCTTTCTAGGCTGGAGCTTCCCTAGCTCCTCAGCCTGTTCCCAGCCCTGCTTCACCCATGTACTTTACCTCTGCTCATAAGCAGCCAGGCCCATCCCTCTCTGAAGCCAGAGAGAGACTGTCTGTGCGCTGGCTTCCCTGCCTCTTATAAGCCCCAGGGCTTCAGTTTGGGGCGTGGCCCCAGCTGCAGCCACTTCTTTAATCAGCCCAGCTTCCAGAGCCACCCCTCTCAAGCCCTGTCAGGCAGCATTTCAAGCCCCTCCTGGCAGGAGCAGGGTCCACCCTGCTACACACCCTCCCCCTCAAGAACCCCTCCGGGGGGGGGGGGGCAGGCGGGGTGTTCTACCGGCCCAGCATTCGTCTCAGCTGGGCCCGCAGGGAATCTCTTCCTCGCTGCAGGCCCTCCATTGCTTGGAGGAGCCTGCTGACTTCCCCCTGGTTCCGGGTCCCCACCATAGACCTCCCTGGGAACCCACAGAGGACCCCTTCAGTTTGGGATCCCAAAGTACGGTGAGGCCGTTTTGCCCCAACCCCTTTCTGCTTAGGGGCCTCGGTCTGGACTACCCCTTCCTGGCGGGGGGTCCTAGACCGAGCCTCAGTTACCGGCATGTCCCCCTTCTGCCCCAGGGGGCATTGCCTCCTGATCTGGCCCTTAGTGTGGCAGTGGAAGCACCCTCGAGGCCTCCCCCTGCCTCGGCCCCAGTTTTGTGGGCCCCAGCCCTTCTTTCTGGGCTTGGCTGGGCCCTGCGAGCTCCGTGGGGGCACTCCCTCTTCAAGTGTCCTGGTTTCCCACAGGCCCAACAGTTCCTTGGCCTTGGCACCGGCCTCCTGCCCCAGGTGCCTGGGCTCCAATGAGCTCCAAGTGCCCTCCCGTGCCGCAGCTGAAGCAGCCCCGCTTGCTGCTCGGCGAGCCGGGCCCGACAGGCTCTCCAATAGTAGTCTCTGGAGCGTCTCTCCACCATTTTGGGATCAGGTAGACTCTGAGTGCCCGGTCCCGGACTCGGGGCCCGGGCGACCGGTCCTATAGGGGCCTCGGCCTCGAGAAAGTCCTCCATAAGCCTGATGGCCGTGCTGAGGGTTTGAGGACGGTGTCGCAACACCCACGCCCTCCCGGGAGTCGGGAGGATATGCACGAACTGCTCGAGGACGAGCTGCTCCGTGATGTCCGCGGAGGTTCTACGCTCCGGCTGTAACCATCGACTCGCTGCTTCCCTTAACTCCTGGGCCACAGCCCGGGGCCGGACGCCCGGAGGGTAAACCTTTCCCCGAAACCACCGTCGAAAGGCCTCCGGGGTGACCTCGAAGGCATCTAAGATGGCCGCCTTCACTTGAGCATAAACCCGGGCCTCCTCGTCTGGGAGGTCCCGGTAGGCCCTCTGAGCGGGCCCCGTCAGATAGGGGGCGAGGAGGGTCACCCACTGCTCCGGTGCCCACCCGGCCACTGCCGCCACCCGCTCAAAGGTGACGAGATAAGCCTCTGGGTCATCCTCGGGCCCCATCTTGGTTAGACGCACGGGTGGCGCAGGGGGTGCAGGTGAAGCGGCCCCCCCGGTGCGACGTCACCGGGGCTCGGCCACAGGGCGGCGAGCTGCTGGAGACATTGGGTCTGTTGCTCCTGATGTTGGACCCCCAAGGTCTGAAGTAGCTGCTGCTGGTGGGCCCCCAGCTGCTGTACGAGCTGCTGCTGCTGGCTCTCGGCCAGGAGCTTAATAAGGGCCTCTACCTCCATCTCTATCTAGGGCCGTCCTCTTCTGGGCAACTGTCGCACAGTCCTTGCCCAGGCCTCTTGTATCAGGGGCGGACCGCTATGCCTGCATTCTCCACCATATGTAACGGGTCGGACTCACCCCTGCGGCACCTCCTGCTGGTTTTCCTGGGGAATTGGCTCTTTTTCAGCCCGGAGCGCTCTCTGCAGGCCGGTGATCCCCCCCTTTTCCTATCGGCCCCGTGTCCCTCCCAGGACCCGGTGCCCCTTTTACTATAATTGGGTCTCCCCCTCCCAGGGGAACCCCCACCCTACTATCCCCACTTCGCCTCAGTAGTGGCCACTGACAGTCATGGTCTAGCCCCACACCCTGGGGCAGACTGCAGTATCAGCCCACTCATCACAGGCAAGGAGGGTTGGGACCTGCTGCTTTGTCCTACCCCTGGGCTGCCCTCTGCAACCCACAGTACCTTTGGCCCACTGCTAGGCCGCAGCCTGGGGCTTTCTAGGCTGGAGCTTCCCTAGCTCCTCAGCCTGTTCCCAGCCCTGCTTCACCCATGTACTTTACCTCTGCTCATAAGCAGCCAGGCCCATCCCTCTCTGAAGCCAGAGAGAGAATGTCTGTGGTCTGGCTTCCCTGCCTCTTATAAGCCCCAGGGCTTCAGTTTGGGGCGTGGCCCCAGCTGCAGCCACTTCTTTAATCAGCCCAGCTTCCAGAGCCACCCCTCTCAAGCCCTGTCAGGCAGCATTTCAAGCCCCTCCCGGCAGGAGCAGGGTCCACCCTGCTACACTGCCCCACAAGCACACTGACAAGATCAGGCTAAGCCACGTTTCTGCATTGCAGCAGTGCCTCCAGCCCAGTCCAGTCAGGAGCCCATTAAGCCTAGCCCAGGATCTGGGTCCCAATTTGTAAATGGGCAGATACACGTTAGGGCTTCTGAAAATGCATCAGCACGTCAATCTCTCTATCCCAGAGTTGCTGCCCCTCTGTGAGGACACAGCTGAGAGCCCAGCTCTGCCATCATTCATCTGAGACTGGTACTGGGCTGGCAGCACTAGACATGAGGGCAGCAATGGCTGCCACAAAACGATGTTGCTAAGTCAGTTTTGGCAAGTCAGGAGGAACCGCAGGGGCAGGTGTTTGCTTCAGGAGGGGGCCGATCTGCTTGTAGGAAGTGTGCATTGCCTCTGCACTGGTCGGAACCATTGTCAGCCTGGTGCGCAGCAGATTCCTCCGGACATCCGTGCGCTCCAGGCAGTTCTAAGGGGCATGGACTCTGGGTGATGTTTTCAGGGAGCTATGGAGCCAACACATGGAAATTCGATGCTGATGTCAGGCTAAGGCAACCACTAATGACATGGGTGACTGTGTTCAGCTCCCAATCACCAAGATGCTTATGTCAGTGTCTGCCCCGCAGCACTGCACAGTATCGCACTAGAGCGAATTCCAGTGCCAGGAGTGAGAGTGTAAATCTGTCCCCCAGGAGGGACAGTGCATGGGGTGATCTAGGGGAGCAGTGCATGGGGTGATCTAGGGAAGCAGTAGGTTAGACTACCCTCCAGTCTGCCTAATTAGGTGACAGCCTAATTAGGTGAGAGCTGGCTGGGAGGGGAGTGGACAAACTTCAACATTGCCCAAGTGATTAGCCTGGTCAGTGGTGGGGAGCCCTTGGCAGGCAGTTGCTGTGTGCAGAGACTGGTCAAATTTGTCTGTAGGAGGCGCTAAGTTCCCCAGCGACACGAGAGATCAGATCAGGCCTGCACAACATACGGCCTCACTGTGCGGCCCGCCGAGGGATTCTAAATCTCCCCCCCACGGCGCTCTGCGGGCAGTCCAGAGCCCTTTGAATCCCAGCCGCGGCCAGGAATCAAAGGGCTCTGGGCTGCCTGCAGCCGCGGGGAGCCCAGAGCTCTTTAAATCCCAGCCGCGGCCGGGAATCAGAGGGCTCTGGGCTGCTAGCAGCTGCGGGGAGCCCAGAGCCTTTTAAATCCCAGCCGCGGCCAGGAATCAGAGGGCTCTGGGCTGCTAGCAGCTGCGGGGAGCCCAGAGCCTTTTAAATCCCAGCCGCGGCCGGGAATCAGAGGGCTCTGGGCTGCCAGCAGCCGCGGGGAACTCAGAGCCTTTAAAATCCCAGCCGCGGCCAGGAATCAGAGGGCTCTGGGCTGCCCGCAGGGGCAGGTAGACGAGAGCCCTTTAAATCCCAGCTGCGTCCGGGAATCAGAGGGCTCTGGGCTGCCCGCAGGGGCAGGTAGACGAGAGCCCTTTAAATCCCAGCCGCGGCCGGGAATCAGAGGGCTCTGGGCTGCCCGCAGGGGCAGGTAGACGAGAGCCCTTTAAATCCCAGCCGCGGCCGGGATTTAAAGGGCTCAGGTCTCCCTGCCCCTGCGGGCAGCGCAGAGCCCTCTGACTCCCGGCCCCTGGCCGCTGATTGCCCTCTCCCCAGACCCCTGCCCCTAACTGCCCCTTGGGACTCCAGCCCCTATCTAAGCCTCCCTTCTCCTTGTCCTCAACTGCCCCCTCCTGAGACCCCACCCAATTTCCCCCCAGGACCCCACCCCCTACCTGTCCCCTGATAAACCTCCTGGACTCCCATGCCTATCTAATTGCTGCCTGTCCCCTGACTGCCCCTCCGAACCTCTGCCCCATCCAACCCCCCCTGCTCCTTGTCCCATGACTGCCCCCCGGAACTCCCTACCCCTTCTCCAACCCCCAAACCGCTTACTGTGCCACTCAGACCAGCGTGTCTGGCTCCGTGCAGCTCCAGACAGTTGCTGCCATGCTCCCCCATGGAGCCCACAGCCCTCTCCCACCCCCAGCACCTGCCTTCCAGATTTGAACACCTCAAAATTCAGGAGTGCTCAAGCTCGGTTTGGGCAGCTTTTACTTCATTTCTCCCAAATCCAATATACTGATCCACTGTAACTTGCTGTAGAAAAAGTAGGATAAAATTGAGCAAGAAATGCTTATTAGGACTGGAATTGCTATTTTCAACAGCCATTGCCTTTTTGTTTGTTTAAAAGGAAGACAGTGATATTGCATTGGCAAATTCCCCACAGAAAGAAAGAGTGGAACAAAAGAGTAATAAAGGCACCTCAACTTTTCCTCATTTATGGAGGGCAGTCTTATAATATGCATCCAGATATCATCCAATCACACAAGCTGAGAATTGTTCCACTTTACTGCAGCTCTGTAACCACATGGGAACCAATCCTGTCTGTGTTCTGTGCACATCCAAAATTCCGGCTGAATGACCCGCCCTGGGAGCGAGTTACCAGTGACCCAGGGCTGGGGCGGCAGGAGGTGTGGGAGGGGGCACTGGTGGTGGGGAGCCCAAGGCTGGAGCAGCAGCAGGGTGGAGGGAGGGCACTGGTGGGGAGGAAAGGGGGAAGCCCAGCGCTGGGGTGGCAGGGGGATGTGTGTGGGTGGGGGGAGAGCCCAGGACTGGGGCAGCAGGAGGGTACGGGGGGAGCCCAGGGCTGGGAAGGGGGACAGCCACATTTTTTTTTGCTTGGGGCAGCAAAAAACCTAGAGCCGGCCCTGCCGGGTTCCCCCAGCCGCCGGAGCCCCGGGCCCTTTAATTTGACCCTGAGGGCTCCCAGCCACCTATTTAGCTGGGAGCCCATGGTTGATTTAAAATAAAGTATCACCTCCCCACCCCCAACCTTCCTTTTTGGCCCACAGCTGTTTTGGTGGGGCGGTGCTGGGGAAGGAGGGTTTGTTTCCGCAGGGCTGGGCGACCCTGGGGCGGGGTGTTTCCTCGGGCTGGGAGGTTTCGGCCCTCAGCTGTTTTCTTTGGAGGAATGTGGCCCTCGCCGCTTTACGAGTTGTGCAGGCCTGGATCAGATGCACAGGAACCTCCCTGAGTGTTTATTCCCTTGGATATTTGCAGACGCTGGCATCTCAGAAGTGGCTCAGATCCGACTGGTGAACAGCAGGAGTCACTGTGCTGGGAGGGTCGAGGTGCTTCGCAACCAGCAGTGGGGAACTGTGTGTGATGACAGCTGGGACTTACAGGATGCCGGAGTCGTATGCAGGCAGCTGGGCTGTGGGACGGCATTATCAGCACCAAGAGGGGCTCGATTTGGGCAAGGATCTGATCGTATCTGGCTGGATGACGTGAACTGCGCAGGGACAGAAGTTGCCCTCTCCGATTGCAGGGCTCAGCCTTGGGGAGTGAATAACTGTACCCATGGAGAAGATGCCGGTGTTGTGTGCTCAGGTAACTTGCATCCATTACGTCAGTGTGGGTGGTACAGGGATCGGGCTGGGAAGCTTTCAGCACAAACCCGGCTCTCCTTTCTGAGTCAACGCTGACCCCAGTGCCCAACATGGTGTTAAGGGCCTGTACTGCAGGTAGGGAGGGTGTGAGTTGGGGGTGCTCTCCATTTGCAGTTGTGCTGGCCCTGATGCCCCAATGCGGTGCCATGGGCCCCTAGCATGAGGAAGCCTTGTCTGTGCCCGCTGGGGGCAGCTCCCCGACTCCCTCGGCCATAGGCCACACAAGCCGTTCTCTCTAGGCCTTGTGGAGGGGGGTGACCGCTGTCGAGATTGGCAATATGCTCGCTTCACCCCTCGGCTCTCTGAGCGTCCTCCTGCAGCACCCAGTCCCTGTCTCACTGGGCATCACAGCAGTCACAGATCTGCTCACAAAGGACCATGGTCCCACCTCCCATCTCTGCCCCAATCAACACACAACCATAGATCCCTTCATAGTCACACCAAGGACAAGGGATTTCACAGAGTGTAGAGATTCCAGGGGGAAAGAAATGGTTCCATGGCCCATAAAATCATACCACGCTGACTAGAGCCTAGACCCATTGAAGAAGATACTTTTCTGTCTGGTAGAGCAATGCTCACCCCACAGTTCTTCCAGGGTTTTACTTCAGGCTTGGTTGTGATCTCCTGTTCCTGACAGAAATGCTGTCAGCTGCCTCCTGGGTGAAAGGGAGCTCTTGTCCTCTCTCCTCTTTATTTGTAGGTACAGACCATTGTCTCTTCCCAGAGGGGGGTCTCTCTTTGGAGACTTGTGCTGAGAGTCCTTTGTCTTTGTAAATTCTCAGGCCCCCATTGGGCCCAGACAGTGAATACAGCCTGTCTCCACGGCTGGGCTTTGGTCTTTGATTATCTCAGCATCATAATGACAGGAAAAGAACATAGCATAGAAACCATCCTGATTACATCAATTATTTATGGCTACCCTGAAGGTGAAGGTGAAGGGGTGTGGTGGGGGTGGGGGTGGGGGGTAGGGGTGAGTATTCACAGATATCCAGAGAGCCCTGGAGGGTTTGTACTGTTCTTCCTTACTGAGAGGTCAGTTACTGGGCAGACATCTGACCATTTAAGTTATCAAGGCTTTGGCTACACTTACACTTCAAAGCGCTGCCGCGGCAGCACTTTGAAGCGCTAAGTGTAGTCAAAGCACCAGCGCTGGGAGAAAGCTCTCCCAGCGCTGTCCGTATTCCACCTCCCTGTGGGGAATAACGGACAGCGCTGGGAGCGCGGCTCCCAGCGCTGGGGCTTTGACTACACTGGCGCTTTGTAGCGCTGCAATTTGCAGCGCTGCAGAGGGTGTGTTTTCACACCCTGCTGCAGCGCTGCAAATTTGTAAGTGTAGCCAAGCCCCAAGTGTTTACAGATGCCATTGTCTTTGGGCCTGCTTGTTAGTTACCTGGGTTTCTGCCTCAGCTGCTTACTGAATTTTTAACTCTTGCCAAACAGCGTCTACTTATCTCTGAGCCAGACTCCTCTTTGGCACAACGGGGACCTGGGTAACTGCAGCTTCCACTGGTTTGATTTGGTGGTGTCAACAGAGCCTGCAGCCGCTCACTCAAACTAAAAATCCAGGGCTAATTTCCCAAGAGTCTGGTTCCTAATCACTGTGTTCTGGTGAATTTGCATTTCAGGGAATTAGTCCTGAAGTTGTAACTTCCCCAAGATCTAAGTTGTAGCTTCCCCAAGATTATGTTTTTCTCTCTTGTTTCTGGATCTAGACTGTTCTCAGTGGTAGAAGATGACAGAACAAGGAGTAATGGTCTCAAGTTGCAGAGGGGGAGGTTTAGGTTGGACATTAGGAAAAACTTTTTCACTAGTAGGGTGGTGAAGAACTGGAATGGGTTACCTAGGGAGGTGGTGGAATCTCCTTCCTTAGAGGTTTTTAAGGTCAGGCTTGACAAAGACCTGGCTGGGATGATTTAGTTGGGTTTGGTCCTGCTTTGAGCAGGGGGTTGGACTAGATGACCTCCTGAGGTCCCTTCCAACCCTGAGATTCTATGATTCTATGATCTGGACACAAGAGACGCAATTCTTCCTCACTTCCTGTCCTACACAGCCTACATATTTCCCTGTCCTGTTTCTCAGCTGCCCTGTTCTACCCCAGAAGTGGCTGCATGTCAGTATAGGGAGTCTTGTGTATGTCACAAGTCGATATCTATATAACCCTTCTGCCAGTGACATCGGAAGCGACCATGGCCAGGTTCAATATCTAGAGGTTCCTTTCCAGCAATATAACACAGATCCGGCTTGAGCACCCACCCAGTAACCTGGGACAAGTACACATCCACCCCATGGGTGCTTCTATGAGGCAAAGCTTCCTGTCTTGCAAGCACAGATTCTTTTTTTAATAAAAGGAGGGAAATCCCCCGGCATTACCTTGGGAAAAAGCAACAAACAGGATTTATAAACATAAAACCATGAGCAAAACACCTCCCCCAGAGTACATTGGGCAGTGTCTTTTGCCTCAGGTTCTTGAGTCCAGCAACCAAAAGTTCCTTTAAGTTGCTGCTCCCTTCTCCCTCCACCGCACCCCACTCACTGTGGTTGTCCTTGGTCAGTGAAGACCCAGAGTTCAGAGGTGCACCTGTGTGAGTTCAGTTCCCACCATGGGGTGGGGAGGAGAGCGCCTGGCTCGCTCTGCCATCTGGGTGCTTGTTCTGGTGGCAGCTGCCCTGCCAGCCACTCACCACCCTGCTCACCCTCACCTTCTGCTGCCCCCGGCCTCTCCACTGTGACCTCTGCAGGTCGCTCTCTTGAGGCTCCACCCAGCTCTCAGTGACTGTCAGCTCTTAGTGGGGAACCCTCAGTGCTGAAGCAGCTGGGCAGAAACACTGTCTCACAGCAGATGATTTCAGCTCTAGTGATCGCTGAAACCAAAAAGACTCCTAATGGAGCCTTCATTAACTCTATCTTTGAAGACCGATGACGGGCAGATTAAACCATGCCTAGACCTCTTACACAGAACCCACACCCCTCAGCATGAACACGCATCTCCACCCCCTCTCAGTCTTGATAGGGATCTGGTGTCTGTGTAACCCATCTATCCATTAGAGTTGGCAGTAACAAGGGCCGGGTTCAGTATCCAGGGGTTCCGTTTCAAAAATGCAACACAAAACCAGCTCAAGCTCCCACCCAGTGACCTGGGACAATTATATACCATCCTCTTGGGCGCCTCTAAGAGGCAATGCTTCCCCTCTTGCAAGCACAGAGTCTGAGTGTAGCAAAAACCGTTTAATAAATGAGGGAAACAATGCAGCATTATATTGGGGAAACACCACAAACAGGATTCATAACACAAAGCATGAGCAAAAGACCCACCCCCAAGTAAGTTTGGCAGTGTCCTTTTCCCCTCAGAATCTTAAGTCCTGCAACCCAGCTGTCACCCTACCCACAGTTTCTGACCTTGGTCAGTGCAGCCCCAGAGTGGTTCTTGAGTCCAGCAACCCAGCTGTCACCCCTCCCACAGTGTCTGTCCTTGGTCAGTGCAGCCCCCCAGAGTTCAGAAGTTCATCCGTAGATTTTGCCTCCCCCTGCCTTGGTGGAAGTGGGGATAGAATGGAGGGCAACTTGAATGCTTCGCTGCTCGTGTTGACAGCCGATTGCCATGCCTCTCCGTGGGGTTCTCCTGCAATCTTCACCACCAGCTGCTCTGCTTTGCCAGCCTCTCCACTATCCACTCCGCCAGCTGCCCTGCTATCCGTGCTGCCCTCCACTAGCCAGCCTGCTAGGCACTTGCCAACTTGTCTTCAGTCCCCACCTCCACACTTAAGACAGCTCTCAGTGACTGCAGCTCTTTAGTGATTTTAGCTGGTAGTAGGGGAGCCTCAGTGCTGGTGCAGCACTAGCCCAAAGTAGGTCAAATGCTTAGAGCCAGGTATGAGTGATTTGAGCTCTGTAGCATGTAACAAAACTCCTAATGGAGCCAAAATTAGCTCTGTTGTTCCACAATGGAGAGGAGAGATAAGAGTGGTGTTTAGGACCCTGAGAAAGAGATGCTCACACTACCAGGTACACATGCCTATCCCCCACCTCTCTCAAGTCACTTAGGATTGGAAGCATGTCCCTTGCCTAGCGAGTGCTACTCAGTTGAGGGCAAGTCCCTCCATCATAAAACACCACATACAGTTTTACTGTCCTTGATTCACATAACCTGGATAACAACCCCTCATTACTCCTGCCCCAATAACAAAGAGACTGGGATCATTTGGGCAAGCAGTCCACTCTGCTAGGCAGGGTGAGTGTGCCCATGCAAACAAGATCAGCCCTAAGTCCTTTTCCACAGCTCACCACCAGATGTCAGGGTAGAGCCCATTCTGACTCTGTTTACACCTGAGCCCCCTGGTTAGTGAGTTCAGTTCAGTTGTGGGTGACCCCCTCAGTCAGGGCAGGCTAAGCACAGTTCTGCTGCCCTTTACTCAGACAATCAGGACAACAACATTTCACTACCCTGCCTTCAAGTAAATGTTTGAAATGAAATATACACAGGTTGAGAGGGAAGGTACTGTACATCTGCGGTCAGGCTTGGGTTATGGGGGGTTACAGATATCGTTTGCAATGATGAAAAGATACATACATATCGCAAAACCGGCATAGATCCAGATTGGGGTGCAAGGGTTTTTAAAGTGTCAGTGGATAAGTGGGCTCGGGTACGCCACCCATGGAATGAATAAGGAGTCCAAGTCAGTATCGGTGGAGCGGATAGGTACATGGGTGGGGTGTGTCCCTTGGTCCGTCAGGGAAGGAAGTGGGTTATTTCCCTGATTGGCTGTCTCGATTACTCGGTGTGGTATTGGCGGTGTTTGTAACCCAGCACCAGCCAATACAGCTCTGTCTGCTGGATACCTAGGCAGAGTGGGTGTGTTATATAAACACAGTCTGGTCCTGAAGCCTTTTCCCCTCCCCAGCTCATCACTAGCTGTCAGGGGAGAGCTCATTACAAACCTGCTCACCTCTAGCTTGTTCAGCCATCAGACTGTGCATCCTCAAGGTCCAGACTTCTAACAGGGCTCTACTCCACCACGTGTGACTGTCTGTATTGCTGCCCCACATTGAGAAGATCAGGCTAAGCCACATTTCTGCATTGCAGCAGTGCCTCCGGCCAGTCCAGTCAGGGGCCCATTAAGCCTAGCCCAGGATCAGTGTCCCAGGTTGTAAATGGGCAGAAAGAGGTTAGGGCTTCTGAAAATCCAGCCCAGTTCTACCATCATGCATCTGAGACTGGTACTGGGCTGGCAGCACTAGACACAAGTGCAGCAATGGCTGCCACAAAACGATGTTGCCAGATCAGTCGCGGCAAGTCAGCAGGAACCGCAGGGGCAGGTGTTTGCTTCGGGAGGGGCCCGATCTGCTTGTAGGAAGTGTGCATTGCCTCTGCCCTGGTCGGAACCATTGTCAGCCTGGTGCGCAGCAGGTTCCTGCCAGGCGTCCCTGCGCTCCAGGCAGATCTACGGGGGATGGACTCTGGGTGACGTTTTCAGGGATCTATGGAGGCAACACATGTAAATTCAATGCTGATGTCAGGATAAGGCAACCACTAATGACATGGGTGACTGTATTCAGCTCCCAATCACCAAGATGCTTATGCCAGCGTCTGGCCCGCAGCACTGCACAGTATCGCACTGGAGCAAATACCAGCACCAGAAGTGAAGGTGTAAATCTGCTCCCCAGGAGGTTCCTGCCAGCAGTGCTGGGGGTGATCTTTTAACATGCTCTAGTAGGAGCAGTAGGTCAGGCTGCCATCCAGGCTGCCTCATTAGGTGACAGCCTAACTAGGTGAGAGCTGGGTGGGAGGGGAGTGGTCAAACTTCAACACTCCCCAAGTGATTAGCCTGGTCAGTGGTGGGGAGCCCTTGACAGGCAGTTGCTGTGTGCAGAGACTGGTCAGATTCGTCTGCAGGAGGCGCTAAGTTCCCCAGCGACACATGCTCACATGCTCAGGGTTTAACTGATCGCCATATTTGGGGTCAGGAAGGAATTCTCCTCCAGGGCAGATTGGCAGAGGCCCTGGAGGTTTTTTGCCTTCCTCTGCAGCATGGGGCATGGGTCACTTGCTGGAGGATTCTCTGCAGCTTGAGGTCTTCAAACCACAATTTGAGAACTTCAGTAACTCAGACATAGGTTAGGGGTTTGTTACAGGAGTGGGTGGGTGAGAGTCTGTGGCCTGCATTGTGCAGGAGGTCAGACTAGATGATCATAATGGTCCCTTCTGACCTTAAAGTCTATGAGTCTATGACACGAGAGATCAGATGCACAGGAACCTCACTGAGTGTTTCTTCCCTTGGGTGTTTGCAGACGCTGGCATCTCAGAAGTGGCTCAGCTCCGACTGGTGAACAGCCCAAGTCACTGCGCTGGGAGGGTCGAGGTGCTTCACAACCAGAAGTGGGGATCCGTGTGTGATGACAGCTGGGACTTAGAGGATGCCAGAGTCGTGTGCAGGCAGCTGGGCTGTGGGACGGCGTTATCAGCCCCAGGAGGGGCTCGATTTGGGCAAGGATCTGACCGTATCTGGCTGGATGACATCAACTGCACAGGGACAGAAGTTGCCATCTCCGATTGCAGGGCTCGGCCCTGGGGAGAGAATAACTGTACCCACAGAGAAGATGCCGGTGTTGTGTGCTCAGGTAACTTGCATCCATCATGTCACTGTGGGTGGTGCAGAGGTCGGGCTGGGAAGCTTTCAGCACAGACCCAGCTGTCCTGTCTGAGTCAGCGCTGACCCCAGTGCCCCAGCATGGTGCTAAGGGCCTGCACTGAAGGGAGCCGGTTCGGGGTCACAGTAAGTGTCACTCCTCCCATGGTATCAGTACTGACCCCATTTTCTCCACACAGTTCTAAATGCCAGTGCTACAGGGAGCAGGATGGGGGCTCAGTAGGGGGTGCTCTGGCCTCGCAGTCAGTGCTGAGCCAGTGCCCCAGCACAGCAGTTAGGGTCTGTGCTGCAGGGAGCAGTATGTGTGGCTCTGTGAGAGACCCTCCCTGTCTCTGATCGCGCTGATCCCCCTGCCCCAATACAGCACAATGGGACGCTGGGTAACCGTAGATCCATTTGTGGCATTTGGGGTTGAATGGATCCTGTAGCCACTCAGGGATCCCTTTATGAAGTGTGGGGTTCCTATCCCCGTCACTCCGGGTGATTTCCATCTCAGCTAATTACCCCTGAACCTGTAATATGCCCCACTGTTGTGACTGGAGACAGGTTTCTTCCTCACTTCCTCTCCTACACAGCTTATGAGTTTCTGTGCCCTGTCTCTCATCTACTCTGTTCCTCCCCACAGGGTGGCTGCATGGTAGTCGTGGGGAGTAGGGCTGTCAAGTTATTAAAAAGATAATTGTGCTTACTTGTGACATAAAAATTAATCATGATTAATTTTAGAATTAATAGTGCCTTTACGTAATAATAGAATACCATTTATTTCAATTTTTTGAGATGTTTTATTCATTTTCAAATACACCTCTACCCCGATATAACGTGACCCAATATAACCCGAATTTGGATATAACGTGGTAAAGCAGTGCTCCGGGGGGGCGGGGCTGCATGATCCCGCAGATCAAAGCAAGTTTAATATAATGCAGTTTCACCTATAACATAGTAAGATTTTTTGGCTCCCGAGGACAGCGTTATATTGGGGTAGAGGAGTATATTGATTTCAATTACAACAAAGAATACAAAGTCTACAGTGCTCACTTTATATTTATTTTTATTACAAATATTTGCACTGCAAAAAAGAAACAAAACAAATATTATTTTCAGTTCACCTCATACAAGTACTGTAGTGCAATCTCTTTATCAGGAAAGTTGAACTTAAAAATGTAGAATGATTTACAAATAATAACTGCAATCAAAAATAAAACAATGTGAAATTTTAGATCCTACAAGTCCACTCAATCCTACATCGCATTCAGCCAATCGCTCAGACAGAGAAGTTTGTTACCTTTGCAGGAGATAACGCTGCTTGCTTCTTGTTTACAATGTTACCTGAAAGTAAGAAGAGGCATTCAAATGGCACTGTTGTAGCTGGTGTAGGAAAATATTTATGTGCCAGATGTGATAAAAATTAATATGTCCCTTCATGCTTCGACTACCATTCTAGAGAACATGTGTCCATGCTGATGATGGGTTCTGCCCAATAACGATCCAAAGCAGTGCAGACCAACAAATGTTCATTTTCATCATCTGAGTCAGATGCCACCAGCAGAAGGTTGATTTTCTTTTTTGGTGGTTCAGGTTCTGTAGTTTCCACATTGGAGTGTTGCTCTTTTAAGACTTCTGAAAGCCTGCTCCACACCTCATCTCTCTCAGATTTTGGAAGGCACTTCAGATTCTTAAATCTTGGGTCGAGTGCTGTAGCTAGCTTTAGAAATCTCACATTGGTACTGTAATGTTCCCCTCTGGTGTTATCTGGACCGGTGATCTGCTAGATCACTCCAGTCCTTGACTCTGGGAGCCAGCCTTACCCTGCTCTGCTGTGAGAACCCCCACTCCTGGGCTGTTCACGCACAGCCTCTGACATGTAATCTGCTCCTTGGATTGTGGAACCAAATGACACTAGCCAATATCGCCGGTCTGAGACACAACCCTAGGAACCTGCGTTTTGCAGTGTCCAGTTATCCCTGCTGGATACTGCAAGCTTATATAAGTTCGTCAATTTAACAAAGAAATTGATATACACCAGGCTTGTTATCCCAAGGGGAGTCTCTGACACGCTTCAAACCAAACACACTGCGTCAGGTAGAACAAACAAACTGAGTTATTAACTATGAAGACAGATTTTAAATGATTATAAGTCAAAGCATAACAAGTCAGATTTTGTCAAATGAAATAAAAGCATTCTAAACTGATCTTAACACTTTTAATGCCCTTTCAAACTTAGATGCATCTTACCACCGGCTAGCTGGTTGCTCTTCAGCCAGGCTCTCGTCTTTAATCAGTGCTTCAGTTGCTTGGTGTGGTGTCTGTAGATGTAGGTGGAAAAGAGAGGAAGAGCATGGCAAACATTTCTCTGTTTTATCACGTTCTTTCTTCCATCCTGGCTTTGCCTCACCCTCTTCAGGGTCAGGGGAGCATTACCTCACCACAGTCCCAGACTGACCAAGGGAAGGGGGTTGACTCACTCGAGAGTCCAACAGATCCTTTTGTTGCTGCCTAGGCCAGTGTCCTTTGTATTGGATACCACACAACCATTTTATAAGGATGAACATGGAGGGTGCTGGGTGATTCTCCGAGGTACAAATGGTCACAAGTACATTCTTTCCATTTTGTGAAATTTGCAGTGAAGGTGTTCTTAAAATGAACAACATGTGCTGAGTCATCATCCGAGACTACTGTAACATGAAAGATATGGCAGAATGCAGGTAAAATACATAGCAGGAGATACAGAATTCTCTCCCAAGGATTTCAGTCACAAATTAAATTAACACATTGCTTTTTTAAGGAGCATCATCAGCAAGGTAGTAAGTTGTCTGGAATGGTGGCTGAAGCATGTAGGGGCATGTGAACGTTTAGCATATCTGGCATGTAAATACCTGGAAAAGCCACCTACAAAAGTGCCATGCGAACGCCTCTTCTCACAGGTCTTTGTACGTGGGAGCGGGTGCGGGGTGTAAGATCCATGGGCCTCTCACCTTGGATGGCTCCCTGTAAGCGGCGACCTGTCCCGGACTCTGGCTACTCCTAAGCGGAGACACGTCAGGTGGCTCTGTATTCTGCCCGCCCCCCGTACCAGCTGCACATCTCCTATTGGCTGGGAACCACGGCCACTGGGAGCTGCGGGCGGAAGGAGTGCACCAACCCGCCTGCCGTGCCCCCACCTAGGATCAGCTGGGACGAGTTGCTGCTTCCGGGGAGCTGCCTGAGGTGGCCTTGAATCCGGCACTCTGCACCCTCTACCGCGCCCCAGCTGCCTGCCCTGAGCCCCCTCCTGCACCCAAACTTCCTCCCAGAGCCCATTCTCCACACCACCCCCCATGCCCCAACCCGCAGCCCCACACTCCTTGCCGCACCCAACCCCCTTCCCTCTTAGTTAACCAGCATTTTTCATTTACCGCCACACCCCATTCCCCCAACATGCCGGATAAAACAACCTTAACTGTAATAATATAAAGTGAGAACTGTACACATGGTATTCTGTGTTGTAACTAAAATCAATATATTTGAAAATATAGAAAAACATCCAAAATATTTAATAAATAGTTGATATTCTATTGTTTAACAGTGTGATTAAAACTGCGATTAATTGTGATTAATTATTTTAATCATAATTTTTTTTTAGTTAACTGTGATTAATTGACAGGGAGTGAACCCCTAACAGGCTGTTCAGACCTGTCAGTGGGAGGCGCTATGTCCTTCTTTGAGTGATTGCTCATGTGCATTCCAATAGGTGTGTGCACACTACATGCATGATTGTCGGAAGGTTTTCCCCTAGCAGAACCCGTAGGGTTGGCTATGGAGACCCCTGGAGTGGAGCCTTCATAGCGGTGTATATAGGTCCATGCCAACCCACCGCCTGCTCAGTTCCTTCCTACCGCCAGTGACGGTCGTTGGAGCAGCTCAGTCTCTTGCATTCGCAAGTACCTATCTAGTGGTTCCCTTTTCTTAGTTGTAGATAGTTACTAGTTAGTTATATAGTAGTTTCTAGTAAGTTGGGCTGACTTTGGGGGGCTTTCCCCCACCCCAGCTTCCCCAAGCACCTGGGCCTGCCTCGGTCACAGGAGTTTCAGGCGTGCAAGAGGTGTGCAAAACCTATGCCCAGAGGCGATCCACACACTCCTTGTCTCATGTGCCTAGGAGATGGTATCAGACAGACAAATGCCGAATTTGCAGGAGTTTTAGACCCAGAACTAAGAGAGAGCTTGTAAGACAAGTGCTACCAGGCGGTACCGCTCACAGTCCCCGGTGCTGCATAAGAAATAGAAGGCGGACGAAGTCGTTTCCCCATCAAGAAGCCGCGAGGAGATTCCAGTGGAGTGTGCCCGGCAGCAAGAAACCCATGATCTGGACCTCAAGACCCGGCACCATTGACTCCTGCCCCAACCAGAGGCTTGTCGAGAGTGGTGTTGGTGGACTTCCCGACTCGGGAGGATTTTGAGGAAGAGCTCGACCTCCCCTCCACACTGGACACCTACGAGCCAGCATGGGACCTCATTGCCATGATAGCGCAGTCCCCGGCCTCGTAAGTGTGAGCTCCGACACCGCAAGCTCAGGCACCGTAAGTGGCACCGACGATGGCACCAGCTGCAGCATCCATGGCAGTGCCGCATATGGCTCCGGCACCCTTTGTGGCACCGATGGCGGCACCGCCCTGGTTCTTCATTATGGCAAGCCCATGATGTTACGGCGCCACTCACCATCACACCAGTACCGCCCAGGCACAGAGTACTCATCCGAGTTAGACACTGAGTCTTCTGTCTCTTGAAGCAGCCAGTACTGCTCCCGCTCCTGGCACCGTTCCCGGTACTGCAGAGCTGTGGACTCATTGGCACTGGCGGTCTCCTGGCCCCTCCAATGGCAGGGCCCAGTACAATGGCCCTTTTGCACTTCTTCAACCTATCATGAGACTCAGGGTCAGGGCTCCAGGGCCACATTGGTGGTGTCTGCACCCTGTTCCCCCCCTGTGGCGGAGCGATGTCTCACCGGTGCGGCGCCTCCTGCTGGTTGTCCAAGGAATTTCCTCTTTTTCAGCTCCGGAGCGCCTCTGCTGGCTGAGGTCTCGCCTGCTGCTGGCTCCCATGTCGCTCCCGGATTCTGGTGCCCTTTGCTCAGGGGTTCTGCCCACCGCAGTCCCCTCACTCTGGGTCTCCCCTCCCAGGGTAACTCCCAATCCCCGCTCCCTGGGGCAGACTGCAGTCTGGAATCCACTCATCATCGGCAAGGGGGGTTAGACCTGCTGCCTCTGCCTTTATCTGGGCTGCCCCTCTGCAGCCCCAGTTCCTTTTTGTGGGACCTTAGCTTGGCCTGCAGCCTGGGACTTTGCTAGGCTGGAGCTCCCCAGCTCCCTCTGCTTCCCCCGTGCTGCTTCACCCTAGGTACCCGCCTCAGCTGCCAGGCAGCCAGGTCCTTCTCTCTCTGAGGCTAGAGAGAGTGCGTCTCTCTTCTGCTTCTGGCCCCACCCCTCTTATAAGGGCCAGCTGGGCCCTGATTAAGCTGACCACAGCTGTGGCTGCTTTCCCAATCAGCCTAGCTTTCTCCGCTGCAGCCCTCTCCAGGGCTACTTTATCCCCTTCAGGCAGAAGTGGGGTGACCACCTGGCTACACCCCCCAAGAAACATTGGTGGCTCGCCACACCCCCAGGGCTCCTGAGGACCTCACATGAGACAGGGACTCTGGGCCATCATACTTAGGCACAGCGCCCAACCAGTGCCATCAGTTGTACTGCAGCCACATCCAGTCACAGGGGGGCGGGAGAAGAAAACGAGGCACCCGACCCAGCCTCCAGAGAGCCAGTTGGGCAAGAAGACCCAGTCCTTCAGGCCTCCTCCTTTTCCTCACTGGACAAGACAGTGGGGGGTACCACCATCACCCTTTGGTGATGGACACCAGAGGACACCAGGACATTCTTAGGAGGGTGACCCTAAACCTGAATCTCCAGGCAGAGGAGGTCACGGAGGAGTCGGACCCAATGGTGGACATCCTCTAGGGTGGCCTCGTCCCTGATAAGAACGATCCAGAACATTCCTAGGGTTCTGTGGCAGACTCCAGCCTCAATACCACCCACCACTGAAGAGGTGGAGAGAACCTATTGTTTTGCCACAGAAAGGGTACGAACACCTTTTCACCCACCCCCAACCGAGGACTCTGGTGGTCGATGTGGCAAATCATAAGGAGCGACAGGTGCAGCCAGGTCCCATCCCAAAGTTATGGGACACTAAGAAGCTGGACCTTTTCAGCTGAAAGGTCTGCTCGACCAGGGGGCTCCAGCTTCGAGTGGCAGACCAGCAAGCGCTTTCAATTCCTGGAGCTCGTTAGCAAAATTCCAGGAGTTGCTCCTGGCTGACTCATGCATGAAGTTTAGCGCTCTTCTCGAGGAGGGCAAAGTGGTCTTGAGAACCTCCCTCCAGGCTGTGTTAGACGCGGCAGACTCGGCAGCTTGGACTATGGCCACCGCGATTACAGTGAGGCGCAGAACGTGTGGCTGCAGGTGTCGGGGATACCACCTGAGGTCCAGAACACGATCCAGGACCTCTTCTTTGACCATGCAGGCCTGTTTGCCCGAAATATGGATTCTCGCCTGCACAACCATAAGGACTCGAAGGTGACTTTAAAGTCTTTGGGGATCCACACCCCTGCACCCCAAAGAAAGTCATTTAAGCCTCAGCCCCTGACTCACTTCTACTCTGGGCCTCCAAGGCAAGACTTGTCCTGGAGACGGGTCAGGAATAACAGGAGGAGCCCGCCACAGTCCTACTCAGGCCAAGGCCAGGGTTCGGCCAAACAGCCCCCAGGCCCAAAGCCAAACTTGAAGATGCAGCTGAGGACGGAGCATCAGTATCGAACTCAGATCCTTACCCTCCCTTTGTGAATCGATTCTCCCACTTCTACTGTGCTTTGTCCAAGATCACGTCAGATCGCTGGGTCCTGAGCACGATATGGGTGGGATATTCTATCCAACTCTGTTCTCTTCCCCCCCTCCCACCTCCCTTCCCTGTTCCTCTTCAGGGACCCTTCTCACGAACAACTCCTCTTGCAGGAGGTGCAATCTCTCCTCGCTCTAGGGGCAATAGAGGAGGTTCCTCAGGAGTTCAGGGGCAAGGGGTTCTACTCCTGTTATTTCCTCATCCCCAAGGCCAAGGAGTGGCTCTGGCCTATCCTGGATCTGCGAGACCTCAACACATTCATGAGGAAAGTGAAGTTTCACATGGTCTTTCTGGCCACCATCATTCCTTCCCTGGATCCAGGGGACTGGTATGCCACTCTTGACTTGAAAGATGCGTACTTTCATATCTCCATTATCCTGGCCCACAGACATTTTCTTCATTTTGTGGTCAGCAGCCAGCACTACCAGTTCAGGGTGCTCCCATTTAGGCTCTTGGTGGCCCCCCGGTTATTCACAAAGTGTGTGGCGATCGTTGCAGCCTTCCTCCGCAAACGTCAGGTGCAAGTATTCCCATACCTGGACGACTGGCTCATCAAGGCCGAGTTGCAAGCCCAGGCCACAGAGCATGTGTCTCAGGCCTGGGCCACCTTCCGCAGGCTGGGCTTCATATTGAATGTGCCCAAATCCACACTAGCCCCGGCACAGAGAATAGAATTCATAGGAGATCTCTTGGACTCCACACAGGCCAGGACGTTCCTGCCTGAGCTGCGCTTCCAAGCACCTCACGGACATTATCAAAAACCTTCGTTGATTCCCCACAACCACGGCCAGAAATTACATGAAACTGTTGGGGCATATGGCGGCCTGCACATACGTGATCCAGCACACCAGGTTATGTCTTCGTCCCGCCAGGTGTGTTTGGCGAGGGTACACAGGCTGGGCTGGGACTCACTGGACCAGATAGTTACACTCATCACTCACATTCTTGAGTCTCTCCGCTGGTGGCGGCAGTGGGAGTACCCTTTGCAGTGGGAGTATCCTTTGCCAAACCCCAACCTACGCTATCGCTAGTCACGGAGGCCTCGGTGCTCGGTTGGGGAACGCACCTGGGCAATATCAGAACCCAAGGCCTATGGTCCCATGCAGAACTATCGCTGCATATCAGTGTAAGTGTAACCCTTCTGCCCCTCTGAGCTGGCAGCAACAAGGGCCGGCTTCAGTATCCAGGGGTTCCATTTCAATAACGCAATGCAAAACCGGCTCGAGCCCCCACCCAGTGACCTGGGACAATTACATACCACCTCCCCGGGCGCCTCTAGGAGGCAATACTTCCCCTCTTGCAAGCATGGAGTCTGAGTGTAGCAAAATCCTTTTAATAAAGGAGGGAAACAATGCAGCATTACGTTGGGGAAACACCACAAACAAGATTCATAACACTAACCATGAGCAAAAGACCCACCTCCAAGTAAGTTTGGCAATGTCCTTTTCCCCTCAGGGTCTTAAGTCCCAATCACCCCAAAGTCTGTGCCTGGTCAGTGCCACCTCAGAGTTCAAAAGTTTATCTGCAGAGTTTTACCCCCCCCAAACCTGGGTGGAATTGGGGTGGGGGGGAGCACATGGGATGTTAAGGGGTACCTTACATGGGTGATGCTGACTGCCCCACCTCTCCGTGGAGTTCTGCTGCAGCCTTCTCCAGGAACGGCTCTGCTCCACCAGCCGCTCCGTGAGCCACTCCAGCTGTCCCCGCAAACTGCTCTGCTTTGCTTCACTTGCTGTTCTGTGGGCCACTCCAACCATCCCACAAGCTGCTCCGCTCTGCCAGCCGCTTAGCAATATATCTTCAGGCTCCCCCACTAGTTAACGCAGCACTCAGTGATCTCAGCTCAGTAATTTTAGCTGTTTTAGTGGTTTCAGCTCTTAGTGATTTCAGCTTGTAGTAGGAGAGCCTCAGTGCTGGTACACCATTGACCAAAAGTGAATTCAGCTCAGCAGCCTCTAACTAGACATCCTAGTGGAATCAAAATTAGCTCTGCTATTCAACAGTGGGGAGAGAGAAAGAGATGCAATTGGTGTGCCAGACTCTCAAGAAGAAGCGGGGAGGGGCAATACCTTCAGGTACACATACTTGTCTCCAAACTCTCTCAATTCACTGGGTTTTGGAACCCATGTCTCTTGTCTAGCGAGTGCTACTTAGTTGATGGTGAGACCCTCTGTCATAAAATAGTCTCACAGTCCTTCATTCACATAATCAGGGTAACAACACTTTATTCCTCCTACCCCAATAACTGAGAATTTGGAGACCCCACAGCTGTCAAAGTGACCATTTTGGGCTGCTGTGGGCTCATGCTAGGTGGAATAGGTGTGCCTATGCAAACAAGATCAGCCCCCTAAGTTCTTTTCCACACTCGCCATAATTCACCACCAGATGTCAGGGTAGAGCTCATCCTGATTCTGCTTACATAAGGGAGCTGAGGGCGGTTCGTCTGGCATGCCAAGTGTTCCAGGCTCACTTTCAGGGTGCATGTGTGTCAGTGGTGAAAGACAACACTGCAGAAATGTACTATATAAACAAACAGGGTAGTGCTTGTTCTTCTCCCATGAACTAGGAAGCCCTCGAGCTGTGTGACTTTTTCATGGCTCACTTGATACACCTAGAGGCATCGCACCTTCTGGGAGCACAAAACGAGCTAGCTGATCACCTCAGCCGCTCATTTCACGGTGAGGAATGGTCCTTCAGGCCAGACATCACACACTTGATTTTCCAGAGGTGGGGCTTTCCCCACACTGACCCGTTCATGACGCAGAGCAACAGGGAGTGCCAGCAGTTCTATTCTTTCCTGAACCACAGCCCAGGCTCCATTGCAGATGCCTTTCAACTTTCATTGATGAGTCACTGCTGTATGCATTCCCGCCCTTCCCTCTCATACACAGAGTCCTCTGCAAAAGTCCCGGGGACAGGGCTTCTTTGATCCCCATACCACCAATGTGGCCCTTCCAGCACTGGTTCACTCTGCTGTGGACAGACCAGGAGCCCTTCCTGTGTGCCTGAGCCTCATCACACAGGACCACCGCCACCTACAACACCCCAGCCTGGAGTTCCTCCACCTCCTGGCACGGAAATTCCATGGAGAACCCTCATGAGCTTCAGTGTTCGGACCCAATGAGGGATGTCCTGTTGTGAAGTAGGAAACCCTCCACTCTTGCCACCTACCTGGCAAAGTGTAAATGCTTTTCCATCTGGTCTTTGCAGAGTGGCACCAAAACGCAGCTAGCGCCAATTCCCCTTGATTTGGACTACCTCCTATACCTCCAGCAGCAGGGGTTGGCAATATCATCTCTCAGGGCACACCTGGCTGCCATTTTGGCCTTCCACCCAGGGGCAGCGGGTAGGTCAGTCTTTGGCAATCCCATGGTGGGCTGGTTTCTCAAGGGCTTGGACAGACTTTATCCCCAGGCCCGTTCCCCATTGGGACCTCAACCTGGTCCTGTCCATGCTCATGGGGCCCCCTTTCGAGCCCATGGCGACCTGCCCCCTGTCCTACTTTTCCTGAAAGGTGGCCTTTCTGGTGACCATAACCTCAGCCAGAAGGGTTTCCCAGCTCAGAGCTCTGACTTCTGAGCTCTCCTATATGGTCTTAAATAAAGACAAGGTGCAGCTACGCCCTCACCCCGTGTTTCTGCCAAAGGTAGTCTCCCAGTTTCATATGAACCAGGACATATTTTTTACCTGTGTTCTTTCCTAAGCCACATGCCAGTAACAGAGAACATATGTTCCATTACTTGGACGTGAGGCGTGCCCTAGCATTCTATACTGAGCGCACAAAGCCATTTTGTAAGTCACCACAGCTCTTTATTGCAATTGCAGAAAGGCTGAAGGGGCTTCCGACTTCATCCCAGCGCATTTCATCATGGATCACGTCCTGTATCAGGACTTGCTACGACCTGGCTAAAATTCCAGCCCCTTTGCTTACAGTGCACTGCACAAGAGCACAGTCTTCATCTACAGCATTCCTGGCGCGGGTCCCTATCCAGGAAATATGCAAGGCAGCAATGTGGTCCCCTATCCACACCTTCACGTCACACTACGCCATTACCCAACAGGCAAGGGACGATGCAGCTTTTGGCAGGGCAGTCCTGCATTCCTCAACCAGGTGAACTCCGACCCCTCCCCCAGGGAAAGTGCTTGGGAGTCACCTATTGGAATGCACATGAGCAATCACTCGAAGAAGAACAGTGGTTACCTACCTCTCGTAACTGTTGTTCGTCGAGATGTGTTGCTCATGTCCATTCCAAATCCCAGCTGCCTCCCCTCTGTCGGAGTATTCTGGCAGGAAGAAACTGAGCAGGCGGCGGGTCGGCAGTGACCGATATACACTGTCATGAAGGCGCCACTCCAGGGGTCTCCACAGATGACAGGATAGGTACCACTAGGGGAAAAAACTTCCAATTATTGTGCACGCAGCGTGTGCACACCTATTGGAATGGACATGAGCAAAACATCTCGAAGAACAACAGTTACGAGAAGTAGGTAACCATGTTTTCCACAGCATCACTAGTGATCGGATGCACAGGAACCACCCTGAGAAAACATTCCCTTGGGTGTTTGCAGACGCTGGCATCTCAGAAGTGGCTCAGCTCCGACTGGTGAACGGGCCGAGTCACTGCGCTGGGAGGGTTCAGGTGCTTCACAACCAGAAGTGGGGAACCGTGTGTGATGACGACTGGGAGTTACAGGATGCCGGAGTTGTGTGCAGGCAGCTGGGCTGTGGGACGGCGTTATCAGCCCCAGGAGGGGCTCGATTTGGGCAAGGATCTGACCATATCTGGCTGGATGACGTCAACTGCACAGGGACAGAAGTTGCCCTCACCGATTGCAGGGCTAAGCCTTGGGGAGAGAATAACTGTACCCACAGAGAAGATGCCGGTGTTGTGTGCTCAGGTAACCTTCATCTACCCCCCTGCCTGTTGTAGGGAGGAGGGTGGGAAGCTCATTAGCGGGCCTTGTCCCCTCACAGCCAGTGCTGCCCCCAGCATGGTGCTTGGTGCCTGTGCTTCAGGGAGCAATATGGCGGTTCCAGTAGGAGCGCTCTCCTCTCAGTCTGTGCGGACCCTAATTGCCCTGTGCGGTTCTATGGGCCTGTGCTTCAGGCAGCAGTGTGAGGGCTCAGTAGGGGACACTCATGCTCTCCCCTTGATGTCAGTGCTGGCCCAGTGCCCTTGTTGGCTGCTAGGGGGCCTGTACTGCAGGAAGAGGGGTGTCAGTAGGGGGCGCTTTCTGTTTGTAGTTGTGCTGGCCCTAATGCCCCAGTGCAGTGCCATGGGCCCCTAGCATGTGGAAGTCTTGTCTGTGCCCACTGGGGGGCAGCTCCCCAACTCCCTCGGCCAGAGGCCACACAAGCCGTGCCCTCTAGGCCTTCGGGAGGGGGGTGACCTCTTTCCAGGCTGGCACATCCAGGAAAATCTGAGCCCTATTATTATTACTAGCACTTGTCCTCCAGTCTATATCTGGGAAGTTAAAGTCTCCCATGATCACACAATTCCCATTAGTATTTACTACACTGAAAACATTAAAGAGGACTCTATCCAAATCGAAATCAGATCCTGGTGGTCTATAGCACACCCCAAGCACCATCCCAGGGGATGCTCTAGTAGCTTTCTTCTCCAATGTGATTTTTGCCCAGACAGACTCTGACTTATCCATTCCATCACTTCTTATTTCTTTACAGTCTACCTCACAATTGATATACAATTCTACTCCACTACCTTTGCCTTTATTTCTGTCTTTTCTAAACAGCACATAGCCTTCAATACCCGTACTCCAGTCATGACTACTATTCCACCATGTTTCTGTTATCCCTATAATATCTGGTTTCACTTCCTGCACCAATAGCTCTAGTTCCTCCATTTTGTTACCTAGCCTTCTCGCATTAGTGTACAAACATCTTAATTTTTGCTATTTGGCTTCTCTCACATTCTTTACTTGATTAGGCATAGACATTGTACTGCCAGTAACACCTATTAGACTGGTATGTACACTACCCTTCCTCCTTACGTTCATTCTCCCACCCATGGCTGTATCCTTTCTTACTTTATTTGCTTCCCTCTCAATGTTGAAATCTGGCATGGAGATTACCTGGACATCTCCCAATCATCTCTCCCAAATTCCTAGTTTAAAGCTCTCTTAATCAGTTGTGCCAGCCTCCATCCTAGAAGTCTATTTCCTGCCCTACTCAGGTGAAGTCCATCCTGAGAGAACAGTCCTCTGTCCATGAATCATTCCTAGTGGCCATACATCCGAAAGCCCTCCTTATAGCACTACTGCCTGAGCCATCTGTTGATCATCATAGTCTTCTCACACCTTTGTTGCCCTTCTCTACGAACAGGCAGAATCCCACTGAAGATCACCTGAGCCTTGATTTCCTGAAGCATCTTCCCCAGTCTCCCTTGATACGTTCCAGTGAGAATCTAGCAGTATCATTTGTTCCTGCTCCCGTTAGGATCCTCTTCAGCGTCAGGTCCACATCCCAGAACTTAGCACCCGGCAGACAGTTCACCCTTCCATTCTCTGGATCAGCTCTGGTTACAGGCCCGTCTGTTCTTCTCAATAAGGAGTCCCCAATCATGTAGACCTGCCTTTTCCTAGTGACGATGCGATTCTCCAGTCTATCCCCTATTCCCTCTAGCTGCAAGTCCTCTCAATTCCTATTGTCCCTTGCAATCCTCTGCAATCCATCCTGGATCCTCCTGGGGCTCATATTTGGTGTTGTTATCTCCATTGACTCTCCCTATAGGACTAGCTGCTCTTCTCTTCTTCCTTGTCCTCTCACCTTCAGTGACCACCAGTTGTGCCTCTTCTTCATTTTCCAACTCCGGAAACCTGTTCCTGAGCTCTATTTGTCCTTCACTAACCCGTCTTTTCCTCTGCCTGGTTCTCTTAGTCACATGCTTCCATTGTCCACTTTCCTCACCCAGCAGTCTCCTCTCAGAGTTTTTTGGTCCTGTTTCCATCTGCAAGTCTGAGCTTTTTCCTTCAGCCTCGACATGTCTTTGCGCCATCATCCGCTCGAAGCCCCTTCTAAACTCATCCAGAGTTTCCACCTGCATCTCCAATCCTCAGATCTTTTCTTCCATCAGCTCTATCAGGTGGCACTTCATGCAGACGAAACTCTTTTGAGGTACCCCCTGCAGGATCATGTACATGCCGCAGCTTCCACATCCAGTCATCTTCATTGTGTCTTCCACTGCTTGGGTCACTACCACGGCTAACTCTGTATCTGTCGTAGCCTTCTCACCTAAGTCCTGTTAGTCCGGGAAACACAGACAAAACCAAAACACCACCACCCACAGCAAAACAAACCTCCAACGAGCACCAAAACACTGCCAGACCACCACACACTCCCTTCACTACCCTGTTAGGGGGAGAGCGCCTGGCTCGCTCTGCTGTCTGGGTGCTTGCTCTGGTGGCAGCTCTCCTGCCAGCCACTCACCACCCTGCTCACCCTCACCTTCTGCTGCCCCTGGCCTCTCTACTGTGACCTCTGCAGGTCGCTCTCTTGAGTCTCCACCCAACTCTCAGTGACTGTCAGCTCTTAGTGGGAAAACCTCAGTGCTGAAGCAGGCTGGGCAGAAACACTGTCTCACAGCAGGTGATTTCAGCTCTAGAGATCACTGAAACCAAAAACACTCCTAATGGACCCTTCATTAACTCTATCTTAGAAGAGTGGTGAGAGGCAGATGAAACCATGTCTAAAGCCCTTATACAGAGCCCACACCCCTCAGCAGGAACACCCATCTCCATCCCTCTCACTCTTGATAGGGGTCTGGTGTCTGAGCCCCTGGTTAGTGAGTTCAGTTCAGTTGTGGGTGAGCCCCTCAGTCAGGGCAGGCTAAGCACAGTTCTGCTGCCCTTTACTCAGACAATCAGGACAACAACATTTCACTACCCTGCATTCAAGTACTACAGTGATTTGTAACCCAGCACCAGCCCACACAGCTCTGTTTACTGGATACCTAGGCAGAGTGGGTGTGTTCTTGTAAACACAGTCTGGTCCTGAAGCCTTTGCTCCTCCCCAGCCCCAGCCCATCACAGAGCTGTCAGGGGAGAGCTCATTCCCACCTTGCTCACCTCTAGCTTGTTCAGCGATCGGACTGTGCATCCTCAAGCTCCAGTCTCCCAATGGGGCTCTGCTCCACCACGTGTGACTGTCTGTATTGCTGCCCCACAGGCACACTGAGAAGATCAGGCTAAGCCACGTCTCTGCATTGCAGCAGTGCCTCCGGCCAGTCCAGTCAGGGGTCTATTAAGCCTAGCCCAGGATCTGCGTCCCAGGTTGTAAATGGGCACATACACGTTAAGGCTTCTGAAAATCCATCAGCACACCAGTCTCTTTATCCCAGAGCTACTGCCCCTCTGTGAGGACACAGCTGTCAGCCCAGCTCTGTCATCATTCATCTGAGACTCGTACTGGGCTGGCAGCTCTAGACACGAGTGCAGCAATGGCTACCACAAAATGATGTCACCAGGTCAGCTGTGGCAAGTCTGCAGGAACCGCAGGGGCAGGTGTTTGCTTCAGGAGGGGGCCGGTCTGCTTGTAGGAAGTGTGCATTGCCTCTGCACTGGTCAGAACCATTGTCAGCCTGGTGCGCAGCAGGTTCCTGCCAACCGTCCCTGTGTTCCAGGCAGTTCTAAGGGGGATGGACTCTGGGTGACGTTTTCAGGGAGCTATGGAGCCAACACATGTAAATTCAATGCTGATGTCAGGCTAAGGCAACCAGTAATGACACGGGTGACTATGTTCAGCTCCAAATCACCAAGATGCTTATGCCAGCATCTCTATCGCACTGGAGCGAATATCAGTGACAGGAGTGAGGGTGTAAATCTGCTCCCCAGGAGGTTCCTGCCAGCAGTGCGGGGGGGGGGGAGGGGTGATCTCTTTAATTAAGTGCTCTAGTGGGAGCAGTAGGTCAGACTACAGTCCAGTCTGCCTAATTAGATGACAGCCTAGCTAGATGAGAGCTGGCTGGGAGGGGAGTGGACAAACTTCAACATTGCCCAAGTGATTAGCCTGGTCAGTGGTGGGGAGCCCTTGTCAGGCAGTTGCTGTGTTCAGAGACTGGTCAGATTCGTGTGCAGCGACACGAGAGATCAGATGCACAGGAACCTCCCTGAGTGTTTCTTCTTTGGGTGTTTGCAGACGCTGGCATCTCAGAGGTGGCTCAGATCCGACTGGTGAACAGCAGGAGTCACTGTGCTGGGAGAGTCGAGGTGCTCCGCAATGAGCAGTGGGGAACCGTGTGTGATGACAGCTGGGACTTACAGGATGCCAGAGTTGTGTGCAGGCAGCTGGGCTGTGGGACGGCGCTATCAGCCCCAGGAGTGGCTCGGTTTGGGCAAGGATCTGATAGTATCTGGCTGGATAACGTGAACTGCACAGGGAGAGAAGTTGCCCTCTCCGATTGCAGGGCTCGGCCTTGGGGAGACAATAACTGTACTCACAGAGAAGATGCCGGTGTTGTGTGCTCAGGTAACTTGCATCCATCATGCCACTGTGGGTGGTGCAGAGATCAAGCTGGGATGGTTTCAGCACAAACCCGGCTCTCCTGTCTGAGTCTGCGCCAGGGGCGGCTCTACCTTTTTGGCCGCCCCAAGCAGTCATGCGTGGGAGGCGCCCCGGAGCCGCGGGAGCAGCGGACCTCCCGCGGGCATGACTGCGGAGGGTCCGCTGGTCGCGCGGCTCGGCTGGACCTCCCGCAGCTGTGGACAGTTCGCAGGTCCGGCGGCTCCGGTTGAGCTGCCGCAGGCATGCCTGCGGGAGGTCCAGCCGAGCCGCGGGGCCAGCGAACCGTCCGCAGTCTTGCCTGCGGCAGGTCCGGTCGTCGTGGACCTCCCGCAGGCATGACTGCGGCAGGTCCGCCGGCCCAGCCTGCCGCCCCCCCGGGAAAGTGCCGCCGCACGCGCGTGCTTGCCGCGCTGGGGTCTAGAGCCGGCCCTGGTCTGCGCTGACCCCAGTGCCCCAGCATGGTGCTAAAGGCCTATACTGCAGGTAGGGGGTTGTCAGTTGGGGGCGCTCTCCATTTGCAGTTGTGCTGGCTCTAATGCCCCAGTGCAGTGCCATGGGCCCCTAGCATGAGGAACCCTTGTCTGTGCCTCCTGGGGCGCAGCTCCCTGACTCTCTCAGCCACAGGCCACACAAGCCATTCCCTCTAGGCCTTGTGGAGGGGGGTGATCGCTGTTGAGGTTGGCAATATGCACGTCACCCCTCGGCCCTCCTGGAGCACCCAGTCCCTGTCTCACTGTGCATTCATAGCAGTTACAGATCTGCTGCTTCTAAAGAACCAGGGTCCCAAGGTGACCAGCTCCACCTCCCATCTCTGCTCCAATCAACACACAGCTCTAGATTCCTTCATAGTCACACCAAGGACAAATGATTTCACAGAGTGTAGAGATCTGGGACTTACAGGATGCCAGAGTTGTATGCAGGCAGCTGGGCTGTGGGATGGCGTTATCAGCCCCAGGAGCGGCTCGATTTGGGCAAGGATCTGATCGTATCTGGCTGGATAACGTGAACTGCAGCAGGTGATTTCAGCTCTAGTGATCACTTAAACAAAAAAAGACTCCTAATGGAGCCTTATTTACAGGGCCGGTGCAAGGATGTTTCGCGCCCTAGGCGAAACTTCCACCTTGCACCCTCCTCCCCCCCGCACCCCCACCCTGAGGCGCCCCCCCCGCGATAGCTCCCCCCCTCCACCCTGAGGCGCCCACCCTGTGGCAGCTCCCCACCCTCTGCCCTGAGGCACCCCCCCGCCCCAGCTCACCCCTCCCCTTCCTCCTCCCTGAGCACGCCGTGGCTGCTTCACTTCTCCCACCTACCAGGCTTGCGGCGCCTAACCCACGGCATGCTTGGGGAGGAGGCGGGGCAGGGGTGACCTGGGGCGGGGAGTTCCCTGGCATGCTGCCCCTCCCCCCCTTACTCGCTGCAGGCGGCCCTCCCCGTGCTCCCCTGCCCCAGCTCCCTCCGCCTAAATGCCAGCGGCGACCAGGGCAGCCGAAGAGCCGGCCACCACGGTCGCTGCCGAAGAAAATGGCGCCTCCCAAATCCCAGCACACTAGGCCACCTAGGTTGCCTAAATGATTGCACCGGCCCTGCTTATTTAACTTAATTAACTTTGTAGAATGGTGAGGGGCATATTAAAACAGGCCTAAACCTCTTACACAGAGCCCACACCCCTTAGCAGGAACACCCATCTCCACCCCCTCTCACTCTTGATAGGGGTCTGGTGTCTGTGTAACCCTTCTACCCATCAGAGCTGGCAGTAACAAGGGCCGGGTTCAATATCTAGGGGTTCCGTTTCAATAACACAACACAAAACCGGCTCGAGCCCCAACCCAGTGGCCTGAGACAATTACATACCACTCCCTGGGCGCCTCTAAGAGGCAATGCTTCCCTTCTTGCAAGCACAGAGTCTGAGTGTAGCAAAAGCCTTTTAATAAAGGAGGGAAACAATGCGGCTTTATGTTGTGGAAACACCAAAAACAGGGTTCCTAACACAAACCATGAGCAAAAGAGCCACTCCCAATAAGTTTGGCAGTGTCCTTTTCCCCTCAGGGTCTTAAGTCCAGCAACCCAGCTGTCACCCCTCCCACAGTTTCTTTCCTTGGTCAGTGCAGCCCCAGAGTGGTTCTTGAGTCCAGCAACCCAACAGTCACCCCTCCCACAGTTTCTGTCCTTGGTCAGTGCAGCCCCCCAGAGTTCAGAAGTTCATCTGCAGAGTTTGCCTCCCCCTGCCTTGGTGGAAGTGGGGGTAGCAGGGCCGGCTCCAGGCACCAGCCTACCAAGCACGTGCTTGGGGCGGCACCTTGGGAGGGGGCGGCGATCGGGGTTTGTTTTTGTTGTTTTTGGTTTGGCCAGGCGGCGCTGGGAGGGCGGGGGGCAGGGACTTAGGCGGCGCGACGCGGCGCTGGGGGGGCGGGGACTTGGGCGGTGCGACGCGATGCTCGGGGGGCCGGGGACTTGGGCGGCGTGACGGGGGGATGGGGACTTGGGTGGTGCGACGCGGCGCTGGGGGGCGGGGACTTGGGCGGTGCGACGCGGCGCTGGGGGGCGGGGACTTGGGTGGTGCGACGCGGCGCTAGGGGGGCGGGGACTTGGGCGGTGCGACGCGGCGCTGGGGGGGCGGGGACTTGGGCGGTGCGACACGGCGCTGCGGGGGCGGGGACTTGGGCGGTGCGACGTGGCGCTGGGGGGGGCGGGGACTTGGGCGGCGCAACAGGGCACTGGGGGGGCGGGGACTTGGGCGGTGCTCTGCGACGCGGCGCTCAGGGGGGGCGGGGACTTGGGTGGTGCGACGCGGCGCTGGGGGGGCGGGGACTTGGGCGGCGCAACGGGGCACTGGGGGGGCGGGGACTTGGGCGGTGCGACGCAGCGCGGGGGGGCGGGGACTTGGGCGGCGCGACACGACGCTCAGGGAGGGGCAGGGCGGCGCTCTATTTTTTTTGCTTGGGGCAGCAAAAATGTTAGAGCCAGCCCTGGGGGGTAGAATGGGAGGGCATCTTGAATGCTCCGCTGCTTGGGTTGATGGCCAATTGCCATGCCTCTCCGTGGGGTTCTCCTTCAATCTTTACCGCCAGCTGCTCCACTTCGCCAACCATGGCTCTCCGCTATCCGCTCCGCTCCGCCAGCCAGTGCCTCTCCACTAGCCAGCCTGCTAGCCACTCGCCAACTTGTCTTCAGTCCCCCCTTCACAAACACTCTGCAATCTCAGCTCTCTAGTGATTTTAGCTGGTAGTAGGAGTGCTTCTACACCACTAGCCCAAAGTAAGACAAATGCTTAGAGCCAGGTATGAGTGATTTCAGCTCTGTAGCAGGTAACAAAACTCTTAATGAAGCCAACATTAGCTCTTTTGTTGCACAATGGAGAGAAGAGAAGTGTTTAGAGCTCTCTCAAAAGGGGCCCATACTAGCAGATACACATATCTATCCCCAGTCTCTCTCAGTTCAATGGGTTTTGGAACCCATGTCCCTTGCCTAGCAAGTGCTACTCAGTTGTGGGCGAATCCAGCCGTCATAAAATGCCAAGTACAGTTCTAGTGTCCTTGATTCACATAATCTGGATAACAACCCTTCATTACTACTGCCCCAATAACAAAAAGACTGGGGATCCCACAGTAACCAAAGTGACCATTTGGACAAGCAGTCCATCATGCTAGGCAGGGTGACTGTGCCCATGCAAAGATCAGCCCCTGAAGTCCTTTTCCACAGCTCACCACCAGCTGTCAGGATGGACCTCATTCTGACTCTGTTTACATCTGAGCCCCCTGGTCAGTGAGTTCAGTTCAGTTGTGGGTGACCCCCTCAGTCCGGGCAGGCTAAGCACAGTTCTGCCCTTTTCTCAGACAATCAGGACAACAAAATTTCACTACCCTGCATTCAAGTACTACAGTGATTTGTAACCAGCACTAGCCAACACAGCTCTGTCTGCTAGATACCTAGGCAGAATGGGTGTGTTATATAAACACAGTCTGGTCCTGAAGCCTTTTCCCCTCCCCAGCTCATCACTAGCTGTCAGGGGAGAGCTCATTCTGTCCTTGCTGACCTCTAGCTTGTTCAGCCATCTGACTGTGCATCCTCAAGGTCTAGACTTCTAACGGGGCTCTGCTCCACCACGTGTGACTGTCTGTATTGCTGCCTCACAGGCACACTGAGAAGACCAGGCTAAGCCACATTTCTGCATTGCAGCAGTGCCTCTGACCAGTCCAGTCAGGGGCCATTAAGCTTAGTCTAGGATCTGCGTCCCAGGTTACAAATAGGCAGATAAAAGTTAGGGCTTCTGAAAATCCTTCCGAACGCCAGTCTCTCTATCCCAGAGTTGCTGCCCCTCTGTGAGGACACAGCTGTCAGCCCAGCTCTGCCATCATTCATCTGAGGCTGGTACTGGGCTGGCAGCACTAGACACGAGTGCAGCAATGGCTGCCACAAAACGATGTTGCCAGGTCAGTCGTGGCAAGTCAGGAGGAACCGCAGGGGCAGGTGTTTGCTTCAGGAGGGGGCTGATCTGCTTGTAGGAAGTGTGCATTGCCTCTGCACTGGTTGGATCCATTGTCAGCCTGGTGTGCAGCAGGTTCCTGCCAGGCGTCCCTGCGCTCCAGGCAGTTCTAAGGGGGATGGACTCTGGGTGACGTTTTCAGGGAGCTATGGAGCCAACACATGTAAATTCGATGCTGATGTCAGGCTAAGGCAACCAATAATGACATGGGTGACTGTGTTCAGCTCCCAATCACCAAGATGCTTATGTCAGCGTCTGCCCCGCAGCACTGCACAGTATCGCACTGGAGCGAATACCAGCGCCAGGATTCAGGGTGTAAATCTGCTTCCCAGGAGGTTCCTGCCAGCAGTGCGGGGGGTGATCTTTTGAAGTGCTCTAGTGGGAGCAGTAGGTCAGACTGCCATCCAGTCTGCCTAGCTAGGTGAGAGCTGTCTGGGAGGGGAGTGGACAAACTTCAGCATTGCTCAAGTGATTAGCCTGGTCACTGGTGGGGAGCCCTTGACAGGCAGTTGCTGTGTGCAGATACTGGTCAGATTGGTCGGCGGGAGGCGCTACGTTCCCCAGCGACACGACATCAGATGCACAGGAACCTGCCTGAGTGTTTATTCCCTTGGGTGTTTGCAGACGCTGGCATCTCAGAAGTGGCTCAGCTCCGACTGGTGAACAGCCCGAGTCGCTGTGCTGGGAGGGTCGAGGTGCTTCACAACCAGAAGTGGGGAACTGTGTGTGATGACAGCTGGGACTTACAGGATGCCAGAGTCGTGTGCAGGCAGCTGGGCTGTGGGACGGCGTTATCAGCCCCAGGAGGGGCTCGATTTGGAGAAGGATCAGACCAAATCTGGCTGGATGACGTCAACTGCACAGGGACAGAAGTTGCCCTCTCCGATTGTGGGGCTCGGCCTTGGGGAAACAATAACTGTAACCACGGAGAAGATGCCGGTGTTGTGTGCTCAGGTAACTTGCATCCATGACATCACTGTGGGTGGTGCAGGGATCAGGCTGGGAAACTTTCAGCACAAACCCAGCTCTCCTGTCTGAGTCAGCGCTGACCCTAGTGCCGCAGCATGGTGCTAAGGGTCTGTACTGTAAGGAGCTTTTTTGGGTTCACAGTTTCCCATGGTATCAGTGCTGACCCCATTTTCCCCACGCAGTTCTACATGCCTGTGCTGCAGGGAGCGGGATGGGGGCTCATTAGGGGGCACTCTCCCCTCGCAGTCAGTGCTGGGCCAGTGCCCCAGCACAGCACTTAGGGTCTGTGCTGCAGGGTGCAGTACGTGTGGCTCTGTGAAACACCCTCCCCACTACAGCACAATGGGGCGCTGGGTAGTCGTAGATCCCATTTATGGCATTTGGGGTTGAATTAATCCTGCAGCCACTCAGGGAACCCTTTATGAAATGTGGGGTTCCTATCCACGTCACCCGGGTGATTTATATCTCAGCTAATCACCCATGAACTTGTAATATCCCCCACAGCTGTGACTGGAGACAGGGTTCTTCCTCACTTCCTCTCCTACACAGCTCATGAGTTTCTGTGCCCTGTCTCTCATCTACCTATCAATTACAATAAAGAATACAAAGCGTAGATTGCTCACTTCATATTTATTTTTGATTACAAATATTTGCACTGTGAAAAAGAAACAAAACAAATATTATTTTCAGTTCACCTCATACAAGTACCGTAGTGCAATCTCTTTATCAAGAAAGTTGAACTAAAAATGTAGATTTACATTTACAAATTTTAAATGATTTACAAATAATAACTGCAATCAAGAATAAAACAATGTAAAATTTTAGATCCTACAAGTCCACTCAATCCTACATCTCATTCAGCCAATCGCTCAGACAGACAAGTTTGTCACCTTTCCAGGAGATAACGCTGCTTGCTTCTTGTTTACAATGTTACCTGAAAGTAAGAAGAGGCATTCAAATGGCACTGTTGTAGCTGGTGTAGCAAAATATTTATGCTGATCATGGGTTCTGCTCACTAACGATACAGAGCAGAGCAGACCGACAAATTATTCATTTTCATCATCTGAGTCAGATGCCACCAGCAGAAGGTTGATTTTCTTTTTTGGTGGTTCAGGTTCTGTAGTTTCCACATTGGAGTGTTGCTCTTTTAAGACTTCTGAAAGCCTGCTCCACACCTTGTCTCTCTCAGATTTTGAAAGGCACTTCAGATTCTTAAACCTTGGGTCGAGTGCTGTAGCTAGCTTTAGAAATCTCACATTGGTTCTGTGACGTTCCCCTCTGGTGTTGTCCAGACTGGTGATCTGCTAGCTCACTCCAATCCTTGACTCAGGGAGCCAGCCTTACCCTGCTGTGCTGAGAGAACCACCCCTCCTGGGCTGATCACGCACAGCCTCTGGCATGTAAGCTGCTCCTTGGATTGTGCAACCGAATGACACTAGCCAATATCGCCGGTCTGAGACACAACCCTAGGAACCTCCGTCTTGCAGTGTCCATTTATCCCTGCTGGATGCTCCAAGCTTATATAAGTTAATAAATTTAACAAAGAAATTGGTATGTACCAGGCTTGTTATCCCAAGGGGAGTCTCTGACACGCTTCAAACCAAACACACTGCTTCAGGTAGAACAAACAAACTGAGTTATTAACTATGAAGATAGATTTTAAGTGATTATAAGTCAAAGCCTAACAAGTCAGATTTTGTCAGATGAAATGAAAGCAAAATACAGTAAAAGCTGATTTTTCCGGCACTTCACCAACAGGAAAGCTCTATAAATCGGTGTTTCTGATCTTCATTGAAATGCCTGCTTATAGTCCGGTGGCATGATGCCGGCAGGGTGCCGGGGTGCAGGAGGGGGTGTGGAGTGCAGGCTCTGGGAGGGACTTTGGGTGTGGGAGGGGTATTAGTACGCGGGAGGGGGTGTGATTTGTAAGATCCATGGGCCACTCACCTTGGATGGCTCCCCATAAGCGGCGACCTGTTCTGAGCTCTGGCTACTCCTAAGCAGAGGCACGCCAGGTGGGTCTGCATTCTGCCCCTCCCCCCCTGCTGGCTGCACAGCTCCCATTGGCTGGCAACCATGGCCAATGGGAGCTGCAGGGGTGGCACCTGAGGGCGGATATAGTGCACCAAGCCTCCCGCCGCGCCTCCACCTAGGGGCAGCCAGGGCAAGTTGCTGCTTGTGGGGAGCCACCCGAGGTGAGTGCCCCCAGGTCCGGCACCCCGCACTCGATACCGTGCCCCAACTGCCTGCCCTGAGCCCCCTCCCGGACCCAAACATCCTCCCAGAGCCCGTACTCCACACCCCCTCCCGTGCCCCAACCCCCAGCCTCACACTCCGTCCCGCACCCGAACTCCTTCCCTCTTAGTTAACCTGCATTTTCATTTACCAGCACCCCCCATAGCCCGAACATGCCGGATAAAACAAGTTAACTGTAATAATATAAAGTGAGAACTATACACATTGTATTCAGTGTTGTAATTGAAATCAATATTTTTTAAAACAGAAAAACATGCAAAATATTTAATAAATTTCAATTGATAAACTATTGTTGAACAGTGCGATTAAAACTGCGATTAATTGTGATTGATTTTTTTAATCATGATATTTTTTTTTAGTTAATCACGTAAGTTAACTGTGATTAATTGATAGGGAGTGAACCCCTAACAGGCTGTTGCAGAGGCTGTTGAGACCAATCAGTGGGAGGCGCTATGTTCTTCCTTGCATGATTTCTCATGTTTATACCAATAGGTGTGTGCGCACTGCATGCACCATCGTCAGAAGGTTTTCCCTAGCGGTACTCATAGGGTTGACTGCAGAGACCCCTGGAATGGCACCTTCATGGAGGTGCATATAGGTCCCTGCTGACCTGCCATGTGCTCAGTTCCTTCTTACCACCAGTGACGGTCGTTGGAGCAGCTGAGTCTCTTGCATTCGTAAGTGTCTACCTAGTGGTTCCCTTTTCTTAGTTGTAGATAGTTACTAGTTTGTTATATAGTAGTTTCTAGTAAGTTGGGCTGACTTTGGGGGGCTTTTCCCCCACCCCAGTTTCCCCAGCACCTGGGCCTGCCTCGATCACAGGAGTTTCAGGCGTGCAAGAAGTGTGCCAAACCTATGCCCACAGACGATCCGTGTGCTCCTTGTCTCAAGTGCCTAGGAGACAGTATCAGACAGACAAGTGCCCAATTTGCAGGAGCTTCAGACCCAGGTCTAAGAGAGCGGGACTGTCACTGAAAGCTCCTCCTGATGGAATCAGCCCTTCGCCCCCAGCAGGCATCAGAAATGGCACTGGCATCATCAGTGCGCAGCACCCTGGCCTTGGTGCGGGATGTTCCAGTACCAGGAAAGGATTCCTCCAAGGAGCACAAGCACTTCTGCCCTGCTTGTAAGGCCAGCGTTACCAGGCGGCACCGCTCACAGTGCCCACTGCTGCAGAAGAAAAAGAAGGTGGGCAGGGCTCGTTCCCCCATCGAGAATCCGCGAGTTGATTCCAGTGGAGTGCGTCTTGCGGCGGGACACCCACAGTCTGGACCTCAAGACCTGGCACTGTTGACTCCGGCCCCAACTGGAAGCCCATCGAATCCGGTGCTGGTGGACTCCCTGACTTGGGAGGATTTCGAGGAAGAGCTCGACCTCCCCGCCACACCGGACACCTACGAGGCAGCATGGGACCTTACTGCCATGGTGGCACAGTCCCTGGCCCCACAGGTGTGAGCTCTGGCACCGCAAGCTCAGGCACTGTCTGCGGCACTGATGATGGCACTGGCTGCAGCATCTATGGCAGTGCCGCATAGAGCTCCGGCACTGGTTGTGGCACCAATGGCGGCACCACCCCGGTTCATCATCGCGTCAAGCCCATGATGTTACGGCACCGCTCATCATCACCTTGGTACCGCTACCCAGCACTGTTGTGCTCCGCCCCCCTTTGGTCAGGCACTGAATACTCATCTGAGTGAGACGCTGAGTCTTCTGTCTCTCGAAGCAGCCAGTACTGCTCCCACTCCTGGCACCGGTCCCGGCACCACAGAGCTGGGGACTCATCGGCACTGACAGTCTGCTGGCCACCCCAGTCGCAGGGCCCAGTACAATGGCCCTTTTGGACTCCTTGAATGGGGCAGGAATAATAGGAGGCGCCTGCCACAGTCTTCCTCAGGCCAAGGCCAGGGTTCGCCCAAACAGCCCCTAGGCCTGAAGCCAAACTTTTAAAGATGTGCCCGAGGACGGTGCATCAGTATTGAATTTGGATCCTTACCGTCCCTTTGTGAATCGATTCTCAAGCTTCTATCGTGCTTGGTCCCAGATCACTTCAGATCGCTGGGTCCTGAGCACGGTACGGATCAGATATTCTATCCAGTTCTGTTCCCTCCCACCCTCCCACCCCTTTCCCCATTCCTCTTCAGGGACTTTCTCACGAACAACTCCTCTTGCAGGAGGTGCAATCTCTCCTCGCTCTATGGGCAATAGAGGAGGTTCCTCAGGAGCTCAGGGGCAAGAGGTTCTAGTCCCGCTATTTCCTCATTGCCAAAGGTGGGCTCTGGCCTATCCTGGATCTGTGAGACCTCAACACATTCATGAGGAAAGTGAAGTTTCACATGGTCTCTCTAGCCACCATCATTCCTTCCCTGGATCCGGGGGACTGGTACGCCGCCCTCGACTTGAAAGATGCATACTTTCATATCTCCATTATCCCAGTCCACAGACGTTTTCTTCATTTTGTGGTCAGTGGCCAGCACTACCAGTTCAGGGTGCTCGCATTTGGGCTCTTGGTGCCCCCCCGGGTAATCACAAAGTGTATGGCGGTCATGGCAGCCTTCCTCCACAAATGTCAGGTGCAAGTGTTTCCGTACCTGGACGGCTGGCTCTTCCAGGCCGAGTTGCAAGCCCAGGCTTAGCTCGGGCCACCTTCCACAGACTGGACCTCATATTGACTGTGCCCAAATCCACACTAGCCCCGGCACAGAGAATAGAATTCATATGAGCCTTCTTGGATTCCACACCGGCCAGAATGTTCCTGCCTGAGCTGTGCTTCAAAGCACTCATGGACATTTTCGAAAACCTTCGCCGATTCCCCACAACCATGGCCAGAAATTGCATGAAAGAGTTGGGGCACATGGTGGCCTGCACATACGTGGTCCAGCAGACCAAGTTACACCTTCACCCCCTCCAGGCGTTTTTGGCAAGGGTACACAGGCTGGGAAGGGACCTACTGGACTGGATAGTTACCCTCCCCACTTGAATTCTCGAAACTCTCCACTGGTGGCTGTGGCGGGAGTACCATTTGCAGCGGGAGTATCCTTTGCCAAACCTCAGCTTACGCTATCGCTGGTCACGGAGGCCTCAGCGCTCAGTTGGGTAGCGCACCTGGGCAATATCAGAACTCAACGCCTATGGTACCATGCAGAACTATCGCTGCATATCTATGTAAGGGAGCTGAGGGCAGTTCATCTGGCCTTCCAAGCGTTCCAGGCCCGCCTTCAGGGCGCATGTGTGTCGGTGATGACAGACAACATTGCAGTGATGTTCCATATAAACAAACAAGGTAGTACTTGTTCCTCTCCCCTGAGCTAAGAAGCCTTCAAGCTGTGGGACTTTTGCATGGCCCAATCAATACACCTAGAGGGTCGCACCTTCCGGGAACGCAAAACGAGGTAGCCGATCACCTCAGCCACTTGTTTCACGGTGAGGAATGGTCCTTCAGGCCGGACATCGCACACTCGATTTTCCAGAGGTGGGGCTTTCCCCACATAGACCTGTTCACGACGCAGAGCAACTGGAAGTGCCAGCGGTTCTATTCTTTCCTGAACCACAGCCCAGGCTCCATCGCAGATGCCTTTCACCTTTCATGGACGAGTCACCTGCTGTACGCGTTCCCGCCCTTCCCTCTCATACACAGAGTCCTCCTCAAGACTCACTGGGATGAGGCTTCCTTGATCCTCATAACGCCAGCGTGGCCCCGCCAGCACTGGTTCACCCTGCCGATGAAACTCTCTGTGGACAGACCAGGAGCCCTTCCTGTGTGTCTGAGCCTCATCACACAGGACCACAATCATATACAACACCCCAATCCGGAGTTCCTCCTCCTCATGGAATGGAAATTCCATGGCTGAACCTTCATGAGCTTCAGTGTTTGGACCCAGTGAGGGAGGTCCTGCTGTGAAGTAGGAAACCCTCCACTCATGACATGTACCTTTCAAAGTGGAAGTGCTTTTCCATCTAGTCTCTGCAGAGGGTCACCGAACCGAAGCTAGCGCCAGTTCCCCTTGTTTTGGACTACTTGTTATACCTCCAGCAGCAGGGGTTGGCAATATCATCTTTCAGGGCACACCTGGCGGCCATTTCAGCCTTCCATCCGGGGGCAGCGAGTAGGTCAGTCTTTGGCAATCCCATGGTGGGCTGGTTTCTCAAGGGCTTGGACAGACTTTATCAACAGGTACAATGACACGTTCCCCAGTGGTACCTCAACCTGGTACTGTCCAGGCCCATGGCAACCTGCCCTCTATCCTACCTGGAAGGTGGCCTTTCTGGTGGCCATAACCTCGGCCAGAAGGGTATCCAAGCTCAGAGCACTGACTTCCGAGCCCCCTATACGGTCTTTTATAGAGACAAGGAACAGCTACACCCTCACCTCGCGTTTCTGCGAAAGGTAGTCTCCTCGCTTCATAAGAACCAGGACATATTTTTACCTGTGTTCTTTCCTAAGCCACATATCAGTAACAGAGAGCGCATGCTCCATTCTCTGGACATCAGGTGTGCCCTAGCATTCTATACTGAGTCACAAAGCCATTTTGTAAGTCACCACAGCTCTTTATTGCAATCGCAGGAAGGCTGAAGGGGCTTCTGATCTCATCCTACCGCATTTCATCGTGGATCACGTCCTGTATCATGACTTGCTACGACCTGGCTAAAATTCCAGCCCCTCCACTTACGGTGCACTGCACAAGAGCATAGGCGTCATCCGCAGCATTCCTGGCGCAGGTCCCTATCCAGGAAATATGCAAGGCAGCAATGTGGTCCCCTATCCACACCTTCATGTCACACTACGCCATTACCCAACAGGCAAGAGACGATGCAGCCTTTGGCAGGGCAGTCCTGCATTCCTCAACCTGGTGAATTCCAACCCTTCCCACAGGGAAACTGCTTGGGAGTCACCTATTGGAATGCACATGAGCAATCACTCGAAGAAGAACAGCGGTTACCTACCTCTCGTAACTGTTGTTCTTCGAGATGTGTTGCTCATGTCCATTCCAAATCCCACCTGCCTCCCCTCTGTCGGAGTATTCCGGCAAGAAGGGACTGAGCGGGCAGCGGACCGGCAAGGATCTATATACACCAACATGAAGGTGCCATTCCAGGAGTCTCCATAGCCGACAGGACCTTCCAGCAATCGTGCACGCAGTGTGTGCACGACTATTGGAATGGACATGTGCAACAGATCTTGAAGAACAACAGTTACGAGAGGTAGATATCATTTTTTTTATCAGCATCACTAGTGATCAGCTGTACAGAAACCTCCCTGAGTGTTTATTCCCTTTGGTGTTTGCAGACGCTGGCATCTCAGAAGTGGCTCAGCTCCGACTGGTGAATGGCCCAAGTCGCTGCGCTGGGAGGGTCGAGGTGCTTCACAAACAGCTCTGGGGAACCGTGTGTGACGACAGCTGGGACTTACAGGATGCCAAAGTCGTGTGCAGGCAGCTGGGCTGTGGGACAGCATTATCAGCCCCACGAGGGGCTCGATTTGGACGAGGGTCAGACCATATCTGGCTGGATTACGTCAAGTGCAGAGGGATAGAAGCTGCCCTCACCGATTGCACGGCTCAGCCTTGGGGAGAGAATAACTGTACCCACGGAGAAGATGCCGGTGTTGTGTGCTCAGGTAACCATCTACCACTGTGTGTGTTGCAGGGAGCAGGGTGGGAAGTACATTATGGGGCATTGTCCCCTCACAGCCAGTGCTGACCCCAGCACGGTGCTTGTGGCCTGTGCTTCAGGGAGCAATATGGGGGTTCCAGTAGGGAGCACTCTCCTCTCAGTCTGTGCTGACCCTAATTACCCGGTGTGGATCTATGGGCCTGTGCTGCAGGGAGCGTTGTGGGGGCTTAGGAGAGGTTGCTCATGCTCTGCCCTTGAAATCAGTGCTATCCCCAGTGCCCTAGTGCGGTGCTAGGGGGCCTGTGCTCCATGGAGGGAAGTGTCAGAACGGGGCACTCGCCATGTTGAGCTTTGCTGGCCCTAATGCCTCAGTGCAGCACAATGAGCCCCTAGCATGAGGAAGCCTTGTCTGTGCCCGCTGGGGGCAGGTCCCCAACTTCCTCGGACACTGTCCACACAAGGTGTGCCGTCTAGCCCTTGTGGGGGAGAGGGTGTGACCTCTCTCCTGGTTGTAAATAGGCACACTTCACCTCTAGGACCTCTGAGCATCCTCCTGCAGCACCCAGTCCCTGTCCCGCTGGGCATTCACAGCAGTCACAGATCTGCTTCTCCCCAAGGAACAGGGTCCCAAGGTGACCAGCTCCACCTCCCATTTCTGCCCCAATCAACACACAGCTCTAGATCTCATCATAGTCACACCAAGGACAAGTGATTTCACAGAGTGTAGAGATTCGAGGAGTAGCAAGGAGAAGGGTTGGAAAGAAACGGTTCCATGGCCAATATAATCATACCAGGTTGACTAGAGCCTGAACTCATTGAAGAAGATACTTTTTGTCTGGTAGAGCAACACTCACCCCACAGTCCTTCCAGGATTTTACTCCAGGGTTGGTTGTGATCTCCTGTTCCTGAGACAAACGCTGTCAGCTGCCTCCTGCATGAAAGGGAGCTCTTGTCCCCTTTCCTCTTTCTTTGTAGGTACAGACCATTGTCACTTCCCAGAGGAGGTCTCTCTTCAGAGAGTTGTGTTGAGGGTCCTTTGTCTTGGAATTTTTTTTAAAATATGGAGATATACTTATCTCATAGAACTGGAAGGGACCTTGAAAGGTCATTAAGTCCACTCCCCTGTCTTCACAACAGAACCAAGTACTGTCCCTGACAGATTTTTTGCCCCAGATCCCTAAATGGCCTCCTTAAAGATTGAACTCACAGCCCTGAGTTCAGCAAGGAATGCACAAACCACTGAGCTTTCCCTCTCCCCAGTGTCAAGCTTTCACTGGGCCCAGACAGTGAATATAGCATGTCTCCACAGCTGTGTTTTGTTGTGTGTGCTGATTGGCTCAGCTGAAGGGTTTGCCATGGCGCAGGTGACAAGCTTCCCTTCAACACTTCTGGAGCATCCCCCACATTAACTTGGGAAAATGCCAGAAACAGGATTATAAACATAGAACCATGAGCAAAACACCTACCTCGGAGTATTTTGGGCAGTATCTTTTGCCTCAGGTTCTTGAATCCAGCAACCAAAAGTTCCTTTAAGGTGCTTCTCCCTCAACCGCACCCCACTCACAGTGGTTGTCCTTGGTTAGTGAAGACCCAGAGTTCAGAGGTGCACCTGTGTGAGTTCAGCTCCCACCATGGGGCGGGGAGGAGAGTGCCTGGCTCGCTCTGCTGTCTGGGTGCTTGTTCTGGTGGCAGCTGCCCTGCCAGCCACTCACCACTCGGCTCGCCCTCACCTTCTGCTGCCCCCGGTCTCTCCACTGTGACCTCTGCAGGTCGCTCTCTTGAAGCTCCACCCAGCTCTCAGTGACTGTCAGCTGCTATTGGGGAACCCTCAGTGCTGAAGCAGGCTGGGCAGAAACACTGTCTCAGAGCAGGTGATTTCAGCTCTAGTGATCACTTAAACCGAAAAGACTCCTAATGGAGCCTTAGAATCATAGAATGTCAGGGTTGGAAGGGACCTCAGGAGGTATCTAGTCCAATCCCCTGCTCAAAGCAGGACCAACACCACCTAAATCATCCCTGCTAATGGAACCTTATTTAACTCTATCTTTGAAGAGTGGTGAGGGGCAGATTAAACCATGTCTAAACCCCTTACACAGAGCCCACACCCCTCAGCAGGAACACCCATCTCCACCCCCTCTCATTCTTGATAGGGGTCTGGTGTCTGAGCCCCCTGGTTAGTGAGTTCAGTTCAGTTGTGGGTGACCCCCTCAGTCAGGGCAGGCTAAGCACAATTCTGCTGCTCTTTACTCAGACAATCAGGACAACAACATTTCACTACCCTGCATGCAAGTACTACAGTGATTTGTAACCCAGCACCAGCCAACACAGCTCTGTCTGCTGGATACCTAGGCAGAGTGGGTGTGTTGTTTTAAATACAGTCCGGTCCTGAAGCCTTTTCCCCTCCCCAGCTCATCACTAGCTGTCAGGGGAGAGCTCATTCCCACCTTGGTTACCTCTACCTCAGAGGTGGGCAAACTTTTTGGCCCGAGGGCCACATCTGGGTTTCTCAGGGAAGGGGGTTGGGGTGTAGGAGGGGGTGCAGAGTGCGGGAGGGGGCTGCGGGCAGGGGGTTGGGTGCAGGAGGGGTGCGAGGTGCTACAGGGTGCTCAGGGCAGTGGGTTGTGGTACAGGACGGGTGTGGGGTGTGGCAGGGGGTTGCTGTGCAGGAGGGGTGCGAGGTGCAGCAGGGGGTTGGGGTGCAGGCAGGGTGAGGCGGGGGTTCAGGGTGAGGGATCCGGCTGGGGGCTGCTTACCTGGAGTGGCTCTGAGGTGTCTGCGGCAAGCACCAGGGCCCGGGCAGGCTCCCTGCTTGCCCTGGCTCCGTGCCGCCTCGCACCGCTCCTGGAAGTTGCCTGCACCACATCTCTGAGGCCCCTGGGGGAAAGTAGAGGGCTCCGCGCGCCGCCCTCGCCTGCGTGTTCCTCCCCTCACTCCCCCATTGGCCGTGATTCCCTGTTCCTGGCCAATGGGAGCTGTGGGGGGCAGTGCTTACAAGTGAGGGCAGCGTATGGAGCCCTCTGTCCCCCGCCCCAGCCCCAGGGGTTGCAGGGACGTGGTGCCGGCCACTTCCAGGAGTGTCATGGGGCCAGTGGCGCCATGGGGGTGGCAATCCCATGGGTTGGATCTGAAGCCCTGCCAGGCCAGATCAGACTCTTGGGCCATTGCTTGCCCACCCCAGCTCTAGCTTGTTCAGCCATCGGACTGTGCATCCTCAAGGTCCAGTCTTCTAACGGGGCTCTGTTCCACCACGTGTGACCGTCTGGATTGTTGCCCCACAAGCACATTGAGAAGATCAGCCTAAGCCACATTTCTGCATTGCAGCAGTGCCTCCGGCCAGTCCAGTCAGGGGCCCATTAAGCCTAGCCCAGGATCTGCGTCCCAGATTGTAAATGGACACATGCAAGTTAGGGCTTCTTAAAATCCATCTGCACGCCAGTCTCTCTATCCCAGAGTTGCTGCCCCTCTGTGAGGACACAGCTGTCAGCCCAGCTCTGCCATCATTCATCTGAGACTGGTACTGGGCTGGCAGCACTAGACACGAGTGCAGCAATGTCTAGCTGGGCCCTGATTAAGCTGACCACAGCTGTGGCTGCTTTCCCAATCAGCCTAGCTTTCTCCACTGCAGGCCTCTCCAGGGCTACTTTATCCCCTTCAGGCAGGAGTGGGGTGACCACCCGGCTACACCCCCCAAGAAACGTTGGTGGCTCACTACACCCCCAGGGCTCCTGAGGACCTCGCATGAGACAGGGACTCTGGGCCGTCTTAGGCACAGGACTCGAAGGTGACTTTAAAGTCTTTGGGGATCCACACCCCTGCACCCCAAAGAAAGCCTCTTAATCCACAGCCCCCGTCTCACTTCTACTCTGAGCCTCCGAAGCAAGACTCGTCCAGGAGACGGGTCAGGAATAACAGGAGGCGCCCACGACAGTCCTCCTCAGGCCAAGGCCAGGGTTCAGAAAAACAGCTCAGTCCAAAGTCAAACGTTTGAAGATGTGCCTGAGGACGGAGCATGTTACTAAGTCAATCATGGCAAGTCTGGTGCAACCGCAGGGGAGGTGTTTGCTTCAGGAGGGAGTCGATCTGCTTGTAGGAAGTGTGCATTGCCTCTGCACAGGCAATTCTAGGGGGGATGGACTCTGGGTGATGTTTTCAGGGAGCGATGGAATTCGATGCTGATGTCAGCGTCTGCCCCGCCGCACTGCACAGTATCGCACTGGAGCAAATACCAGCGCCAGGAGTAAGGGTGTAAATCTGCTCCCCAGGAGGTTCCTCCTTCAGTGTTGGGGGTGATCTTTTAAAGTGCTCAAGTGGGAGCAGTAGGTCAGACTGCCGTCCAGTCTGCCTAACTAGGTGACAGCTGGCTGGGAGGGGAGTGGACAGATTTCAACATTGCCCAAGTGATTAGCCTGGTCAGTGGTGGGAAGACCCTGACAGGCAGTTGCTGTGTGCAGAGACTGGACAGAGGCGCTACGTTCCGCATCAGAGGGGTAGCCGTGTTAGTCTGGATCTGTAAAAGCAGCAAAGAGTCCTGTGGAACCTTATAGACTAACAGACGTATTGGAGCATGAGCTTTCATGGGTGTCTATAAGGTGCCACAGGACTCGTTGCTGCTTTTACGTTCCGCAGTGACACAAGAGATCAGATGCACAGGAACCTCCCTGTGTGTTTATTCCCTTGGGCGTTTGCAGACGCTGGCATCTCAGAAGTGGCTCAGCTCCGACTGGTGAACAGCAGGAGTCGCTGCGCTGGGAGGGTCGAGATCCTTCACAACCAGCAATGGGGAACCGTGTGTGATGACAGCTGGGATTTACAGGATGCCAGAGTTGTGTGCAGGCAGCTGGGCTGTGGGACGGCGCTATCAGCCCCAGGAGGGGCTCGATTTGGGCCAGGGTCAGACCATATCTGGCTGGATGACGTGAACTGCACCGGGACAGAAGTTGCCCTCTCCGATTGCAGGGCTCGGCCTTGGGGAAAGAATAACTGTACCCATGGAGAAGATGCCGGTGTCGTGTGCTCAGGTAAACTTCATCTACCACCATGCATGTTACAATCCATCATGTCACTGTGAGTGGTGCAGGGATTGGGCTGGCAATCTTTCAGCATAGACCCAGCTCTCCTGTCTGAGTCAGCGCTGACCCCAGTGCCCCAGCATGGTGCTATGGGCCTATACTGCAGGGAGCCGGTTCAGGGTCACAGTAAGTGTCGCTCTTCCCATGGTGTCAGTGCTGACCCCATTACCCCCACACAGTTCTACATGCCTGTGCTGCAGGGAGCGGGATGGGGGCTTAGTAGGGGGCGCGGGGCCGGCAGGTACTGGGGCACAGAAGGGGGTGTGGAGCACGGGCTCTGGGACGGACTTTGGGTGTGGGAGGGGTCTTGGTCCGTGGGAGCGGGTGCGGGGTGTAAGATCCATGGGGCTCTCACCTTGAATGGCTCCCCGTAAGCGGTGACACATCCCAGGCTCTGGCTACTCCTAAGCAGAGACGCTTCAGGTGGCTCTGTGTTCTGCCCGCCCCCCGTGCCAGCTGCACAGCTCCTATTGGCTGGGAACCATGGCCACTGGGAGCTGCGGGCGGAAGGAGTGCATCAACCCGCCTGCCGTGCCCCCACCTGGGATCAGCTGGGACGAGTTGCTGCTTCCGGGGAGCTGCCTGAGGTGGCCTTGGATCCGGCACTCTGCACCCTCTACCGCACCCCAACTGCCTGCCCTGAGCCCCCTCCTGCACCCAAACTTCCTCTCAGAGCCCGCGCTCCACACCACCTCCCATGCCCCAACCCCGCACTCCCTCCCGCCCCCAGGGCCGCCCAGAGGGGGGGCCAGTGGGGCAATTTGGCCCAGGCCCCCACGAGAATGTCGGAGGCTCTCCCTGCTTCCGCTTTCCCCCATCCCCCGGCGCCTCAGCATGTCGCGTCCAGGAGCGGCCCTGGACAGAGCTAAAGCAGCGTGGCTCCACTGGGGCCTGAGCTCTTCCCGCTTGGAGCCGCGTGGTAAGGGAGTGGGGCTGCGAGCTGCGGCCGAGTGGCAGGAGCTCAAGTCACGTGGAGTCAGGCCGCTGCAGTGCTGTCTGGGGCCACTCCTGGATGCAGCGCGCTGGGGCTCCGGGAGAGGGGGAGGCGGTAGTATGCAGCATGTAACACTCCCCTGCCGCCCCGCTCCGAGCCCAGCCCCTCTGAGCCGGACACCACCCTGACTTCCCCCCTACCACAGCCCTGACCCCCAGCTCTGAGTCCAGCCCCTCTGAGCTGGGCACCCCCTGACCCCCCCCCCCACAGCCCTGACCCCCAGCTCCGAGCCCAGCCCCTGGGAACTGGGCACCCCTCGATCCAGAGCCCAGCCCCCCACCAAGTCCTGGGCAACAGCAGCGCCACCCCCAGGCAGCGACAGCCCATTGACACCAACGATCACCATCACCCAGCAACAGCCCATTATGTAATTGCAAATGTAGACATACCATTAAAAGCATTTCATGTTTTTAAATAATGTATTTCGTGTATTTTCAAATTATTAAAAAATAATTTTTGAATGTATTTCACTGGTTAGTATCATGTATTTGGAAATGTACAAAATATAATATTGCAACTTTTTTTTATGGAAGGGGCCCCCGAAATTGCTTTGCCCCAGGCTCCCCTGCCAAACTCAACCCCCCTCCCTCTTAGTTAACCAGCATTTTTCATTTACCATCACCTCCCATTTCCCCAACATGTCGGATAAAACAACTTTAACTGCAATAATGTAAAGTGAGACCTATACATATTGTATTCTGTGTTGTAACTAAAATCAATATATTTGAAAATATAGAGAAACATCCGAAATATTTCATAAATTTCAGTTGATATTCTATTGTTTAACAGTGCGATTAAAAATGTGATTAATTATTTTAATCATTATTTGTTTTTTAGTTAACTGTGATTAATTGACAGGGAGTGAACCCCTAACAGGCTGTTGCAGAGGCTGTTCAGACCTGTCAGTGGGAGGCGCTTTGAGTGATTGCTCATGTGCATTCCAATAGGTGTGTGCACATCCCGTTCACCATCATCAGAAGGTTTTTCCCTAGCGGACCCGTAGGTTCGGCTGTGGAGACCCCTAGAGTGGTGCCTTCATGGAGGTGTATATGGGTCCCTGCCACCTGCTCTGTTCCTCCTTACCACCAGTGACGGTCGTTGGAGCAGCTCAGTCTCTTGCAGTCACAAGTACCTACCTAGTGGTTCCCTTTTCTTAGTTTCAGATAGTTAATAGTTAGTTATATAGTAGTTTCCAGTAAGTTGGGCTGACTTTGAGGGGCTTTCCCCCACCCCAGTTTCCCCAGGCACCTGGGCATGCCTTGGTCACAGGGGTTTAAGGCGTGCGAGAGGTGTGTGAAACCTATGCCCACAGGAGATCTGCATGCTCCTTGTCTCAAGTGTCTAGGAGATGATGTCAGACAGACAAGTGCCCAATTTGCAAGAGTTTTAGAGCCAGGACTAAGAGAGCGGGACTATCATTGAAAGCTTCTCCTGATGGAGTCGGCCCTCTGGAAATGGCACCGGCATCATCGGTGCGTAGCACCCCGGCCTCGGTGCAGGATGTCCCGGTACCAAGAAAGGACTCCTCCAAGGAGCACGGGCACTGCTGCCCCTCTCGTAAGGCCAGTGCTACCAGGCGGCACCGCTCACAGTCCCCAGTGCTGCATAAGAAAGAGAAGGCGGACAGCGATCATTTCCTCATCAAGAAACCGCAAGGAGATTCCAGTGGAGTGCGTCCTGCAGCGGGAAACCCACGGTCTGGACCTCAAGACCCGGTACTGTTGACTCCAGCCTCAATCAGAGGCCTGTCGAAAGTGGTGCTGGTGGACTCCCCGACTTGGGAGGATTTGGAGGAAGAGCTCGAGCTGGACACCTGCGAAGCAGCAGGGGACCTGATTGCCATGACGGCGCAGTCCCCGGCCTCGCAGGTGCGAGCTCCGGCACCACAAGCTCAGGCACCGTAAGTGGCACCGATGACGGCACCGGCTGCAGCATCTATGGCAGCATTGCATATGGCTCCGGCACCCTTTGTAGCACTGATGGTGGCACCACCCCTGGTTCATCATTACGACAAGCCCATGATGTTACGGCACTGCTCACCATCACCCCAGTACTGCTCCCCAGCACTGTCAGGCTCCGCCCTCCTGTGGTCAGGCACAGAGTACTCGTTTGAGTCAGATGCTGAGTCTTCTGGCTCTTGAAGCAGCCAGTACTGCTCCTGATCCCAGCACTGGTACCGGTACTGCACAGCTGTGGACTCATCGGCACTGGCGGTCCCAGTACAATGGCCCTTTTGCACTCCTTCAACCTATCATCAGACTCAGGGTCAGGGCTCCAGGGCCGCATTGTTGGTGTCTGCACCCCGTTCACCCCCTGTGGCGGAGCGATGTCTCACTGGTGTGGCGCCTCCTGCTGGTTGTCCAGGGAATTATCTCTTTTCCAGCTCCGGAGCGCCCTCTGCTGGCTTAGGTCTTTCCTGCCGCTGGCCCCCGTGTCCCTCCCAGACTCCAGTGCCCTTTGCCCAAGAGTTCTGCCCACCGCAGTCCCCTCACTCTGGGTCTCCCCTCCCAGGGTAACCCTGAACCCCCAATCCCCACCTTGACTCAGTGGCTACTGCCAGTCATCATCTAGCCCCCGCTCCCTGGGGCAGACTGCAGTCTGTAATCCACTCATCATCGGCAAGGAGGGGTTAGACCTGCTTCCTCTGCCTTTATCTGGGCTGCCCCTCTGCAGCCCCAGTTCCTTTTTGTGGGCCTTTAGCTTGGCCTGCAGCCTGGGACTTTGCTAGGCTGGAGCTCCCCAGCTCCCTCTGCTTCCCCAGTGCAGCTACACCCTAGGTACCCACCTCAGCTCCCAGGAAGCCAGGTCCTTCTCTCTCTGAGGCTAGAGAGAGTGCCTCTCTCTTCTGCTTCTGGCCCCAGCCCTCCTATAAGGGCCAGCTGGGCCCTGATTAAGCTGACCACAGCTGTGGCTGCTTTCCCAATCAGCCTAGCTTTCTCCGCTGCAGGCCTCTCCAGGGCTGCTTTATCCCCTTCAGGCAGGAGTGGGGTGACCACCCGGCTACACCCCCCAAGAAACGTTGGTGGCTCACTACACCCCCAGGGCTCCTGAGGACCTCGCATGAGACAGGGACTCTGGGCCGTCTTAGGCACAGGACTCGAAGGTGACTTTAAAGTCTTTGGGGATCCACACCCCTGCACCCCAAAGAAAGCCTCTTAATCCACAGCCCCCGTCTCACTTCTACTCTGAGCCTCCGAAGCAAGACTCGTCCAGGAGACGGGTCAGGAATAACAGGAGGCGCCCACGACAGTCCTCCTCAGGCCAAGGCCAGGGTTCAGAAAAACAGCTCAGTCCAAAGTCAAACGTTTGAAGATGTGCCTGAGGACGGAGCATCAGTATTGAACTCGGATCCTTACCCTCCCTTTGTGGATCCATTCTACCACTTCTACCATGCTTGGTCCAAGATCACGTTAGATCGCTGGGTCCTGAGCACGGTACAGATGGGCTATTGTATCCAGGGCCGGCTCCAGACCCCAGCGCGCCAAGCGTGCGCTTGGGGTGGCATTTTGCCAGCAGGGCGGCAGGCGGCTCCGGCGGACCTCCCGCAGTCATGCCTGCGGAAGCTCCACTGAAGCCGCGGGACCAGCGGACCCTCCGCAGGCATGTCTGCAAGAGATTCCCCGGAGCCGCGGGACCGGCGACCGGCAGCACGCCCCCTGCGGCATGCCGCCCTGCTTGGGGCGGCCAGATTCCTAGAGCCGCCCCTGATTGTATCCAATTCTGTTTCCTCCTGCCCTGGACGACTGGCTCATCAAGGCCGAGTTGCAAGCCCAGGCTGCAGAGCATGTGTCTCTGGCTCGGTCCCCCTTCCACAGGCTGGGCCTCATATTGAATGTGCCCAAATCCACACTAGCCCCGGCACAGAGAATAGAATTCATAGGAGCTCTATTGGACTACACGCAGGCCAGGACATTCCTGCCAGAGCTGCGCTTCCAAGCACCTCACGGACATTATCGAAAACCTTCACCAATTCCCCACAACCACAGCCAGAAATTGCATGAAAGTGTTGGTGCATATGGTAGTCTGCACATATGTGGTCCAGCACACCAGGTTACGCCTTCGCCCCCTCCAGGTGTGTTTGGCGAGGGTACACAGGTTGGGTAGGGACCCACTGAACCGGATAGTTACGCTCCCCACTTGCATTCTGGAGTCTCTCCACTGGTGGCTGCGGCGGGAGTACCCTTTGCAGCGGGAGTACCCTTTGCCAAACCCCAACCTATGCTATCGCTAGTCACGGACGCCTTGGCACTCAGTTGGGGAGCGCACCTGGGCAATATCAGAACCCAAGTCCCATGGTCCCATGCAGAACTGTCGCTACATATCAATGTAAGGGAGCAGAGGGCGGTTCGTCTGGCATACCAAGCTTTCCAGGCGCATGTGTGTCAGTGGTGACAGACAACACGGCAGCGATGTTCTATATAAACAAACAGGGTAGTGCTTGCTCCTCTTCCCCTGAGCTACGAAGCCCTCAAGCTATGGGACTTTTGCATGGCTCACTCGATACACCTAGGCCTGGTCTACACTGCGAGGGGATCGATCTAAGATAGCTACAAGAATAGTGTAGATGAAGTCAATATATCTTAGATCGAATTAAAATTACTTTGCCTCCTTGCTGCGTTGGATCGACAACCGCGACTCCCCCATCAACTTTGCATCCGCCTCTCGCACTGCTGGAGTTCAGCAGTCAATGGGAGAGCGATCGGGGATTGACTTATCGCGTCTACATTATCAATCCATGATAGATTGATCGCTACCCGCTGATTCCGCGGGTAGTGTAGACAAACCTCTAGAGGTGTCGCACCTTCCGGGAGCACAAAACAAAGTAGCCGATCGCCTCCGCTGCTCGTTTCATGGTCAGGAATGGTCCTCCAGGCCAGACATTGCACACTCGATTTTCCAGAGGTGGGGCTTTCCCCACATAGACCCGTTCATGACGCAGAGCAACAGGAAGTGCCAGCGGTTCTATTCTTTCCTGAACCACAGCCCAGGCTCCATCGCAGATGCCTTTCACCTTTCATCGACAAGTCACCTGCTGTACGTGTTCCCGCCCTTCCCTCTCATACACAGAGTCCTCCTCAAGACTCACCGGGACAGGGCTTCCTTGATCCTCATACCACCAGTGTGGCCCTGCCAGCACTGGTTCACTCTGCTGTAGACAGACCAGGAGCCCTTCCTGTGTGCCTGAGCCTCATGAGACAGGACCAGAGCCACCTACAACACCCCAACCTGGAGTTCCTCCACCTCATGGCATGGAAATTCCATGGCTGAACCCTCATGACCTTCAGTGTTCGGACCCAGTGAGGGAGGTCCTGCTGTGAAATAGGAAACCGTCTACTCTTGCCACCTACCTGGCAAAGTGGAAATACTTTTCCATCTGGCCTCTGCAGAAGGGCACCGAACCGCAGCAAGCGCCAATTCCCCTTGATTTGGGCTACCTGTAATACCTCCAGCAGCAGGGGTTGGCAATATCATCTCTCAGGGTACACCTGGCTGCCATTTCGGCCTTCCACCTGGGGGCAGTGGGTAGGTCAGTCTTCGGTAATCCCATGGCGGGCTGGTTTCTCAAAGGCTTGGACAGTCTTTATCCCCAGGTACAACGGCCTATTCCCCATTGGGACCTCAACCTGGTCCTGTCCATGCTCATGGGGGCCCCTTTCAAGCCCATGACGTCCTGCCCTCTGTCCTACCTTTCCTGGAAGGTGGCCTTTCTGGTGACCATAACCTCGGCCAGAAGGGTTTCCCAGCTCAGAGCGCTGACTTCCCAGCCCCCCTATATGGTCTTTTATAAAGACAAGGTGCAGCTACGACCTCACCCCGCGTTTCTGCCAAAGGTAGTCTCCCAGTTTCATAAGAATCAGGATATATTTTTACCTGTGTTCTTTCCAAAGTCACATATCCGTAACAGAGAGCGCATGTGCCATTCTCTGGACATCAGGCGTGCCCTAGCATTCTATACTGAGCACACAAAGCCATTTTGTAAGTCACCACAGCTCTTTATTGCAATCGCAGAAAGGCTGAAGGGGCTTCTGATCTCGTCCCAGCGCATTTGTCATGGATCACGTCCTGTATCAGGACTTGCTACAACCTGGCTAAAATTCCAGCCCCTCCACTTACGGTGCACTGCACAAAAGCGCAGTTGTCATCCGCAGCATTCCTGGCGCAGGTCCCTATCCAGGAAATATGCAAGGCCGCAACGTGGTCCCCTATCCACACCTTCACATCACACTATGTCATTACCCAACAGGCAAGGGACGATGCAGCCTTTTGCAGGACAGTCCTGCATTCCTCAACCAGGTGAACTCCGACCTCTCCACCAGGGAAACTGCTTGGGAGTCACCTATTGGAATGCACATGAGCAATCACTCGAAGAAGAACAGCGGTTACCTACCTCTCGTAACTGTTGTTCTTCGAGGTGTGTTGCTCATGTCCATTCCAAATCTGGCAAGAAGGAACTGAGCAGGCGGCGGGTCAGCAGTGACCGATATAAACCGCCATGAAGGTGCCACTCCAGGGGTCTCCACAGCCGACACGACAGGTTCCGCTATTGGGGAAAAAACTTCCGACAATCGTGCAGGCAGTGTGTGCACACCTATTGGAATGGACATGAGCAACACACTTCCAAGAACAACAGTTACGAGAGGTAGGTAACCATTTTTTCCACAGCATCACTAGTGATCAGATGCACAGGAACCTCCCTGAGTGTTTCTTCCCTTGGGTGTTTGCAGACGCTGACATCTCAGAAGTGGCTCAGCTCCGACTGGTGAACGGCCCAAGTCACTGTGCTGGGAGGGTCGAGGTGCTTCACAACCAGCAGTGGGGAACTGTGTGTGATGACGGCTGGGACTTACAGGATGCCGGTGTTGTGTGCAGGCAGCTGGGCTGTGGGACGGCGCTATCAGCCCCAGGAGGGGCTCGATTTGGGCAAGGATCTGACCGTGTATTGCTGGATGACGTGAACTGCACAGGAACAGAAGTTGCCCTCTCCGATTGCAGAGCTCAGCCTTGGGGAGAGAATAACTGTACCCATGGAGAAGATGCTGGTGTTGTCTGCTCAGGTAACCTTCATCTACCTCCCTGCCTGTTGTAGGGAACAGGGTGGGAAGCTCATTATGGGGCCTTGTCCCCTCACAGCCAGTGCTGACCCCAGCATGGTACTTGGGGCCTGTGCTGCAGGGAGCAATATGGCGGTTCCAGTAAGGAGCCCTCTCCTCTCAGTCTGTGCTGACCTTAATTCCCCTGTGCGGTTCTATGGGCCTGTGCTGCAGGAAGCAGTGTGGGGGCTCAGTAGGGGATGCTCACACTCTCCTCTTGAAGTTGGTGCTGGCCCCAGTGCCCTAGTGCAGTACCAAGGGGCCTGTGCTGCAGGGAGAGGGGTGTCAATAGGGGGCGCTCTCCATTTGTAGTTGTGCTGACCCTAATGCCCCAGTGCGGTGCCATGGACCCCTAGTATGAGGGAGCCTTGTCTGTGCCCACTGAGGAGCAGCTCCCCAACTCCCTCAGCCAGAGGCCACACAAGCCGTGCCCTCTATGCCTTGGGGGAAGGGGGTGACCTCTCTCCAGTTTGGCAATAGGCACAATTCACCCCTCGGCCATCCAAGCGTCCCCCTGCAGCACCCAGTCCCTGTCGCGCTGGGCATTCACAGCAGTCCCAGATCTGATGAATGAGGTTAATTATGACTCCGTTAGGAGAATTTTGGTTTAAATGATCACTAGAGCTGAAATCACCTGCTGCGAGACAGTGTTTTTGCCCAGACTGCTTCAGTGCCAGGAGTAAAGGTGTAAATCTGCTCCCCAGAAGGTTCCTGCCAGCAGTGGGGCGGGTGATCTTTCTAAGTGCTCTACTGGGAGCAGTAGAACAGACTGCCGTCCAGTCTGCCTAACTAGGTGAGAGCTGGCTGGGAGGGGAGTGAACAAACTTCAACATTGCCCAAGTGATTAGCCTGGTCAGTGGTGGGGAGCCCTTGACAGGCAGTTGCTGTGTGCAGAGACCGGTCAGAGCCATCAGTGGGAGGTGCTACGTTCCCCAGCGACACGAGAGATTAGATGCACAGGAACCTCCCTGAGTGTTTATTCCCTTGGGTATTTGCAGACGCTGGCGTCTCAGAAGTGGCTCAGCTCCGACTGGTGAACAGCAGGAGTCACTGCGCTGGGAGAGTTGAGGTGCTTCACAACCGTCAGTGGGGAACCGTGTGTGATGAAGGCTGGGACGTAGAGGATGCCGGAGTTGTGTGCAGGCAGCTGGGCTGTGGGACGGCATTATCGGCACCAAGAGGGGCTCGATTTGGGCGAGGTTCAGACCATGTCTGGCTGGATAACGTGAACTGCGCAGGGACAGAAGCTGCCCTCTCCGATTGCAGGGCTCGGCCCTGGGGAGAGAATAACTGTACCCACAGAGAAGATGCCAGTGTTGTGTGCTCAGGTAACTTGCATCCATCTCGTCACTGTGGGTTGTTTAGGGATTGAGCTGGGAAGCTTTCAGCACAGACCCAGCTTTCCTGTCTGAGCTCTGGTCTACATTAGGGAGGGGGAGTCGACCTAAGATACGGAACTTCAGCTACATGAATAACGTAGCTGAAGTTGGCGTATTTTAGGTCGACTTACTTGGCCGTGGAGACGGCTGCGAGTCAACCACTGCTGCTCCCCTGTTGACTCCGCTTCCGCCTCTCACGAGCTGGAGTTCAGGAGTCGACGGGGAGTGCCATCAGGGATCGATTTTATCTTATCTCCACTAGACACGATAAATCGATCCCCGATAGATCGATCACTACCCGCTAATCCAGCAGGTAGTGAAGACCTGCCCTGAGTCATCGCTGACCCTAGTGCTCCAGGATGGTATTAAAGGCCCGTATTGCAGGTAGAGTTGTGTCTGTAGGGGGCACTCTCAATTTGCAGTTATGCTGGCCCTGATGCCCCAGCACGGTGCCATGGGCCCCTTGAATGAAGAATTCTTGTCTGTGCTCGCTGCGGAGTAGCTCCCTGACTCCCTCGGCCACAGGCCGCACAAGCTGTACCTTCTAAGCCTTTGGGAGAAGAGTGACCTCTCTCCAGCTTGGCAGTAGGCACACTGCACCCCTCGGCCATCCGAGCGTACCCCTGCAGCACCCAGTCCCTGTCGCGCTGAGCATTCACAGCAGTCACAGATCTGCTGCTTTCAAAGGAACAGGGTCCCAAGGTGACCAGCTCCACCTCCCATTTCTGCCCCAATCAACACGCAGCTCTAGATCCCTTCATAGTCACACCAAGGACAAGCGATTTCACAGAGTGTAGAGATTTGAGGGGTACCAAAGGAGAAGGGTTGGAAAGAAATTGTTCCATGGTCAATAAAATCATACCACGCTGACTAGAGCCTGGACTCATTGAACAAAATACTTTTCTGTCTGGTAGAGCAACGCTCACCCCACAGTCCTTCCAGGGTTTTACTCCAGGGTTAGTTGTGATCTCCTGTTCCTGACAGAAACGCTGTCAGCTGCCTCCTGGGTGAAAAGGATCTCTTGTCCCTTCTCTTCTTTCTTTGTAGGTACAGATCATTGTCTCTTCCCAGAGGAGGTCTCTCTTCAGAGACTTGTGTTGAGGGTCCTTGGTCTTTGTAAATTCTCATTCCCTCAGTGGGCCCAGGCAGTGAATACAGCCTGTCTCCACAGCTGTGCATTGTTCTATGTGCTGATTGGCCCAACCGAAGGGATTGCCATGGTGCAGGTGACAAGCTTCACATCCACACTTCTGGAGCGTCATATGCTACATTTTACATCTCTCTTCAACTTTGTCCCATACAAACATCTTGCTCCCATTAAGTTGACTGTTGGGCTGCTGGCACTTGGTAGAGAGCTCACATGCTACCTTTGGTGAGCTATTGTGCATATATAGGCTCATAGACTTTAAGGTCAGAAGGCACCATTATGATCGTCTAGTCTGACCTCCTGCACAACGTAGGCCACAGAATCTCACCCACCCACTCCTGTAACAAACCCCTAACCTATGTCTGAGCTTTTGAAGTCCTCAACTTGTGGTTTAAAGATTTCAAGGTTCAGAGAATCCTCCAGCAAATGACCCATGCCCCACGCTGCAGAGGAAGGCGAAAACCCCCAGGGCCTCTGCCAATCTGTCCTGGAGGAAAATTCCTTCTCGGCTCCAAATATGGCGATCAGCTAAACCCTGAGTATGTGGGCAAGACTCACCAGCCAGACACCCAGGAAAGAATTCTCTGTAGTAACTCAGATCCTACCCTATCTAGTGTCCCATCATAGGCCATTGGGCATTTGCTAATAGTCAAAGATCAATTAATTGCCAAAATTAGGCTATCCCATCATACCATCCCCTCCATAAACTTATCAGGCTTAGTCTTGAAGCCAGATATGCCTTTGCCTCCACTACTCCCCTTGGAAGGCTGTTCCAGAACTTCACTCCTCTGATGATTAGAAACCTTCATCTAATTTCAAGTCTAAACTTCCTGATGGCCAGTTTGTATCCATTTGTTCTTGTGTCCACATTGGTACTGAGCTTAAATAATTCCTCTCCCTCCCTGGTATTTATTCCTCTGATATATTTATAGAGGGCAATCATATCTCTCCTCAGCCTTGTTTTGCTCGGGCTAAACAAGCCAAGCTCTTTTCAAGCATTGGCCTACTAAACCCAGGGCTATGAGTTCAATCCTTGAGGGGGCCATTTAGGGCTCTGTGGGGAAAAAAATCTGTCAGGGACAGTACTTGGTCCTGCTAGTGAAGGCAGGGGACTGGACTCGATGACCTTTCAAGGTTCCTTCCAGTTCTATGAGATAGGATAGGAGTCTCCTTTTATAAGACAGGTTTTCCACTCCTCAGATCATCCTAGTAGCCCTTCTCTGTACCTCTTCCAGTTTGAATTCATCCTTTTTAAACATGGGAGACCAGAATTGCACACAATATTCCAGATGAGTCTCACCAGTGCCTTGTATAACGGTACTAACACCTCCTTATCTTTACTGGAAATACCTCGCCTGATGCATCCGAAGACGGCATTAGCTTTTTTTCACAGTCATATAATATTGGCGGCTCATAGTCATCCTGTGATCAACCAATACTCCGAGGTCCTTCTCCTCCTCTTTTACTTCCAACTGATGCCTCCCCAGCTTATAACAATAGTTCTTGTTATTAATCCCTAAATGCATGACCTTGCATTTTTCACTATTAAATTTCATCCTATTACTATTACTTCAGTTTACAAGGTCATCCAGATCTTCCTGTATGATATCCCGGTTCCTCTCTGTATTGGCAATGCCTCCCAGCTTTGTGTCACTGCAAACTTTATTAGCACATTCCCACTTTTTGTGCCAAGGTCAGTAATAACAAGATTAAATAAGATTGGTCCCAAACCGATCCCTGAGGAACTCCACTAGTAACCTCCCAATAGCCTGACAGTTCACCTTTCAGTATGACCCATTGTAGTCTCCCCTTTAACCAGTTCCTTATCCACCTTTCAATTTTCATATTGATTCCCATCTTTTCCAATTTAGCTAATAATTCCCCATATGGAACCATATCAAGTGCCTTACTGAAATCAAGGTAAATTAGATCCACTGCATTTCCTTTGTCTAAAAAATCTGTTACCTTCTCAAAGAAGATCAGGTTGGCTTGGCACGATCTACCTTTTGTAAAACCATGTTTTATTTTGTCCCAATTAGCATTGACCTCAATGTCCTTAACTACTTTCTCCTTCAAATTTTTTTCCAAGACAGGCCTATAGTTACACAGATCACTTCTGTTTCCTTTCTTAAAGATAGTAACTATGTTAGCAATTCTCCAGTCATACTGTACAATCCCTGAGTTTACAGATTCTTTAAAAATTCTTGCTAATGGGCTTTCAATTTCATGTGCCAGTTCCTTTAATATTCTTGGATGAAGATTATCTGGGCGCCCCGATTTCGTCCCATTAAGCTGTTTGAGTTTGGCTTCTACCTCGGATGTGGTAATATCTACCTCCATAGCCTCTTTCCCATTTGTCATCCTACCATTTTCCCTAAGCTCCTCATTAGCCTCATTAAAGACTGAGGCAAAGTATTTGTTTAGATATTGGGCCATGTCTTGATTATCCTTAACCTCCACTCCATCCTCAGTGTTTAGCGGTCTCACTTCTTCTTTCTTTGTTTTCTTCTTATTTATCTGGCTATAGAACCTTTTACTATTGGTTTTAATTCCCTTTGCAAGGTCCAACTCTACATGGCTTTTGGCCTTTCTCACTTTATCCCTACATGTTCTGACCTCAATAAGGTAGCTTTCCTTGCTGATCCCTCCCAACTTCCACTCCTTGTAGGCTTTCTGATTTTTCTTAATTACCTCTCTGAGATGCTTGCTCATCCAGCTTGGTCTACAACTCCTTCCTATGAATTTTTTCCCCTTTCTTGGTATGCAGGCTTCTGACTTGGTATGCAGGCTTCTGACTTTGACTTGAAGTAATTCCAGGCCTCCTAAAACTTTAGATCCCCAATGTTGCCTGAAAGTGAGAACAGGCATTCACATGGCACTGTTGTAGCTGGTGTAGCAAAATATTTATCTGCCAGATGCGCTAAATATTCTTATGTCCCTTCATGCTTTGACTACAATTCCAGAGAACATGCATCCATACTGATGATGGGTTCTGCTCGATAACTATCTAAAGCAGTGCAGACCGACAAATGTTCATTTTCATCATCTGAGTCAGATGCCACCAGCAGAAGGTTGATTTTCTTTTTTGGTGGTTCAGGTTCTGTATTTTCCGCATCACAGTGTTGCTCTTCTAAGACTTCTCAAAGCCTGCTCCACACCTTGTCCCTCTCAGATTTCGAAAGGCGCTTCAGATTCTTAAACCTTGGATCGAGTGTTGTAGCTAGCTTTAGAAATCTCACATTGGTTCTGTGACGTTCCCTTGTGGTGTTATCTGGACCAGTGATATGCTAGGTCACTCCAATCCTTGACTTTGGGAGCCAGCCTTACCCTGCTCTGCTGTGAGAACCCTCACTCCTGGGCTGTTCACGCACAGCCTCTGACATGTAAGCTGCTCCTTGGATTGTGCAACTGAATGGCACTAGCCAATATTGCCAGTGCCAGACACAACCCTAGGAACCTCCATCCTGCAGTCTCCAGTTATCCCCACTGGAAGCTGTAAGCTTATATGAGTGTATCAATTTAACAAAGAAATTGATATGCGAGATTTCCCAGCACCAAGAAAGGACTCCTCCAAGGAGCACGGGCACTGCTGCCCTGCTCGTAAGGCCAGTGCTACCAGGCGGCACCGCTCACAGTGCCCGATGCTGCATAAGAAAAAGAAAGTGGACAGGGGTCATTCCCCTGTCAAGAATCCGTGAGGGGATTCCAGTGGAGTGCGTCCTGCGGCAGGACACCTATGGTCTGGACCTCAAGACCCGGCACCGTTGACTCCAGCCCCAACTGGAAGCCCGTCGAATCCGATGCTGGTGGACTCCCTGACTCGGGAGGATTTGGAGGAAGAGCTCGACCTCCCCTCTACACCGGACACCTACGAGGCAGCATGGGACCATACCGCCATGATGGTGCAGTCCCTGGCCCCGCAGGTGTGAGCTCTGGCACCAGTTGCAGCATCTATGGCAGTGCCACATAGAGCTCCGGCACCCTTTGTGGCACCGATGGCAACACTGCCCCTGGTTCATTATTGTGGCAACCCCATGATATTATGGCACTGCTCACCATCACCTCGGTACCACTCCCCGGCACTGTCATGCTGCTGGCAGAGATCCCGGCACCGTAGAGCTCGGGACTCATCGGCACCGACAGTCTGCTGGCCACCCCAGTGGCAGGGCCCAGTACAGTGGCCCTTTTGGACTCTTTGGACCTATGATCAGGCTCAGGGTCAGGGCTCCAGGGCCGCACTGATGGCTTCTGCACCCTGTTCCCCACCCCCACAGCAACTTTGGTGGCTCACCACACCCCCAGGGTTCCTGAGGAGCCAGCACAAGACAGGGACTCTGGGCCATCACGCTTAGGCACAGCTCCAGAACTAGTGCCACCAGTTGTACTGGAGCTACCTCCAGTCACAGGGGAGACCAAGTCTATGGTGGTCATGGCAGCCTTCCTCAGCAAATGTCAGGTGCAAGTATTCCTGTACCTGGATGACTGGCTCATCAAGGCCGAGTCGCAAGCCCAGGCTGCAGAGCATGTGTCTCTGGCTCGGGCCACCTTCCAAGGGCTGGGCCTCATATTGAATGTGCCCAAATCCACACTAACCCCGATGCAGAGAATAAAATTCATAGGAGCTCTCTTGGACTCCACATAGGCCAGGGCGTTCCTGCCCGAGCTGCGCTTCCAAGCACTCATGGACATTATCGAAAACCTTCGCCGATTCCCCACAACCATGGCCAGAAATTGCATTAAACTGTTGGGACATATGGCGGCCTGCACACCAGGTTACGCCTTCACTCCCTCTGGGTGTGGTTGGTGCGAGTATACAGGCCGGGCAGGGACCCAGTGGACAGGACACTTATCCTCCCTGCTCTCATTCTCTAGTCTCTCCACTGGTGGCTGCAGCCACAAGTGGTCTGTGCGGGAGTACCCTTTGCCAAACCCCAACCTACGCTATCACTAGTCACGGACACCTCGGTGCTCGGCTGGGGAACGCACCTGGGCAATATCAGAACCCGAGGGCTATGGGCCCAGGCAGAACTATCCCTGCATATCTATATAGAACAAACAGGGTGGTGCTCGCTCCTCTCCCCTGTGCCAGGAAGCCCTCAAGCTGTGGGACTTTTGCATGGCCCACTCGATACACCTAGAGGCGTCGGACCTTCCAGGAGCACAAAACGAGCTACCTCAGCCACTCGTTTCACAGTCACCTCAGGCCAGACATCGCATATTCGATTTTTGAGAGGTGGGGCTTTTCCCACACAGATCTCTACGCTACGCGGAGCAACAGGAAATGCCAGCAGTTCTTTTCTTTCCTGAACCACAGCTGAGTCTCCATCGCGGACGCCTTTCACCTTTCATGGACAAGTCACCTGCTGTACACAGAGTCCTCCTCAAGACTCACGAGGATGGGGCTTCCTTGATCCTCACAGCGCCAGTGTGTCCCCGCCAGCACAGGTTCACCATTATGATGAACCTCTCTGTGGACAGACCAGGAGCCCTTCCTGTGTACCTGAGCCTCATCACACAGGACCACAACCACCTACAACACCCCAACCTGGGGTTTCTCCACTTCATGGCGTGGAAATTCCATGGCTTGAACCCTCATGAGCTTCAGTGTTTGGACCCAGTGAGGGAGGTCCTGCTGGGAAGTGGGAAACTTTCTACTTGTGCCACGTGCCTGGCAAAGTGGAAGTGCTTTTCCAACTGGTCTCTGCAGAGGGTCACCGAACCGCAGCTAGCGCCAGTTCCCCTTGTTTTGAACTACCTCTTATACCTCCAGCAGCAGGGGTTGGCAATATCATCTCTCAGGGTACACCTGGCTGCCATTTCAGCCTTCCATCCGGGGGCAGCGGGTAGGTCAGTCTTTGGCAATCCCATGGTGGGCTGGTTTCTCAAGGGCTTGGACAATCTTTATCCCCAGGTACAATGGCCCGTTCCCCATTGGGACCTCAACCTGGTCCTGTCCAGGGTCATGGGGCCCCCTTTCGAGCCCATGGCGTCCTGCTCTCTGTCCTGCCTTTCCTGGAAAGTGGCCTTTCTGGTGACCATAACCTCGGCCAGAAGGGTTTCCCAGCTCAGAGCGCTGACTTCCCAGCCCCCCATATGGTCTTTTATAAAGACAAGGTGCAGCTACGACCTCACCCCGCGTTTCTGCCAAAGGTAGTCTCCCAGTTCCATAAGAACCAGGATATATTTTTACCTGTGTTCTTTCCTAAGCCACATATCCGTAACAGAGAGCACATGCTCCATTCTCTGGACGTGAGGCGTGCCCTAGCATTCTATCCTGAGTGCACAAAGCCATTTCGTAAGTCACCACAGCTCTTTATTGCAATCGCAGAAAGGCTGAAGGGGCTTCCGATCTCGCCCCAGCGCATTTCATCATGGATCACGTCCTGTATCAGGACTTGCCACAACCTGGCTAAAATTCCAGCCCCTCCACTTACGGTGCACTGCACAAAAGCGCAGTCGTCATCCGCAGCATTCCTGGCGCAGGTTCCTATCCAGGAAATATGCAAGGCAACAACGTGGTACTCTGTCCACACCTTCACGTCACACTAGGCCATTATACAACAGACAAGGGATGATGCAGCCTTTGGCAGGACAGTCCTGCATTCCTCAACCAGGTGAACTCCAACCCCTCCCCCAGGGAAAGTGCTTGGGAGTCACCTGTTGGAATGCACATGAGCAATCACTTGAAGAAGAACAGCGGTTACCTACCTCTCGTAATTCTTGTTCTTCGAGATGTGTTGCTCGTGTCCATTCCAAATCCCACCTCCCTCCTCTCTGTTGGAGGATTCTGGCAGGAAGGAACTGAGCAGGCAGCCGGTCAACAGGGACCTATGTACACTGCCATGAAGGCGCCCCTCCAGGGGCTCCCTAGCTGACATGACTGGTACCGCTATGGAAAAAGCCTTTCACCGATTGTGCACACCTATTGGAACAGACATAGAATATCAGAGTTGGAAGGGACCTCAGGAGATCATTCTAGTTCAGATTTTTGGCACAAATCCCTAAATGGCCCCCTCAAGGATTGAACTCTCAACGCTAGGTTTAGCAGGCCCATGCTCAAACCACTGAGCTATGCCTCCCCCATAGCCCTCATGATTTCTTGAAGAACAACAGTTACGAGAGGTAGGTAAACATTTTTTCGTCAGCATCACTAGTGATTGAATGTAAAGGAATCTCCCTGAATGTTTATTCCCTTGGGTGTTTGCAGACGCTGGCATCTCAGAAGTGGCTCAGCTCCGACTGGTGAATGGCCCGAGTCGCTGTGCTGGGAGGGTCGAGGTGCTTCACAACCAGCAGTGGGGAACCGTGTGTGATGACAGCTGGGACTTACAGGATGCCAGAGTCGTGTGCAGGCAGCTGGGCTGTGGGACGGCGTTTATAGCCCCAGGAGGGGCTCGATTTGGACAAGGGTCAGACCATATCTGGCTGAATGACGTCAACTGCACGGGGACAGAAGGTGCCCTCTCCGATTGCAGGGTTCGGCCTTGGGGAGACAATAACTGTACCCACGGAGAAGATGCCGGTGTTGTGTGCTCAGGTAACTTGAATTGATCACGTGACTGTGGGTGGTGCAGGGATCGGGCTGGGAAGCTTTCAGCACAGACCCAGCTCTCCCGTCTGAGTCAGCGCTGACCCCAGTGCCCCAGCATGATGCTAGGGGTCTGTACTGCAGGGAGCCGGTTCAGGGTCACAGTAAGTGTCGCTCTTCCCATGGTGTCAGTGCTGACTCCATTTCCCCCACACAGTTCTACATGCCTGTGCTGCAGGGAGCAGGATGGGGGCTTAGTAGGGGGCGCGGGGCCAGCAGGTACTGGGGCACAAAAGGGGGTGTGGAGCGCAGGCTCTGGGACGGACTTTGGGTGTGGGAGGGGTCTTGGTACATGGGAGTGGGTGCGGGGTGTAAGATCCATGGGGCTCTCACCTTGAATGGCTCCCCGTAAGCGGCGACCCGTCCCGGGCTCTGGCTACTCCTAAGCGGATACGCGTCAGGTGGCTCTGTATTCTGCCCGCCCCCCATGCCAGCTGCACAGCTCCTATTGGCTGGGAACCATGGCCACTGGGAGCTGCGGGCGGAAGGAGTGCATCAACCCGCCTGCCGTGCCCCCACCTGGGATCAGCTGGGACGAGTTGCTGCTTCCGGGGAGCTGCCTGAGGTGGCCTTGGATCCGGCACTCTGCACCCTCTACCGCGCCCCAGCTGCCTGCCCTGAGTCCCCTCCTGCACCCAAACTTCCTCCCAGAGTCCGCGCTCCACAGCACCTCCCATGCCCGAACCCCCAGCCCCGCACTCCCTCCCGCCCCCCGGGGCCGCCTAGAGGGGGGGCCAGTGGGGCAATTTTGCCCAGGCCCCCACGAGAATGTCGGAGGCTCTCCCTGCTTCCGCTTTCCCCCATCCCCCGGCGCCTCAGCGTGCCGCATCCAGGAGCAGCCCTGGACAGAGCTAAAGCAGCGTGGCTCTGCTGGGGCCTGAGCTCTTCCCGCTCGGAGCCGCGTGGTAAGGGAGTGGGGCTGCGAGCTGCGGCCGAGTGGCAGGAGCTCAAGTCACGTGGAGCCAGGCCGCTACAGCGCTGTCTGGGGCCACTTCTGGATGCGGCGCGCTGGGGCTCCGGGAGAGGGGGGAGGCAGGAGTAAGCAGCATGTAACACTCCCCTGCTGCCCCGCTCCGAGCCCAGCCCCTCTGAGCCAGACACCACCCTGACTTCCCCCCTACCACAACCCTGACCCCCAGCTCAGATCCCAGCCCCTCTGAGCCGGACACCCCCTGACTTCCCCCCGACAGCCCTGACCCCTAGCTCCGACCCCAGCCCCTCTGAGCTGGGCACCCCCTGACCCCACCCCCACAGCCCTGATCCCCAGCTCCGAGCCCAGCTCCCCACCCCCAGGCAGCGACAACCCATTGGCACCAACGATCACCATCACCCAGCAATAGCCCATTATGTAATTGCAAATGTAGACATACCATTAAAGCATTTCATGTTTTTAAATAATGTATTTCGTGTATTTTCAAATTATTAAAAAATAATTTTTGAATGTATTTCACTGGTTAGTATCATGTATTTGGAAATGTAAAAAATGTAATATTGCAACTTTTTTTTATGGAAGGGGCCCCCGAAATTGCTTTGCCCCAGGCTCCCCTGCCAAACTCAACCCCCCTCCCTCTTAGTTAACCAGCATTTTTCATTTACCATCACCCCCCATTTCCCCAACATGCCAGATAAAACAACTTTAACTGTAATAATATAAAGTGAGACCTATAAATATTGTATTCTGTGTTGTAACTAAAATCAATATATTTGAAAATATAGAGAAACATCTGAAATATTTCATAAATTTCAATTGATATTCTATTGTTTAACAGTGAGATTAAAACTGTGATTAATTGTGATTAATTATTTTAATCATTATTTGTTTTTTAGTTAACTGTGATTAATTGACAGGGAGTGAACCCCTAACAGGCTGTTGCAGAGGCTGTTCAGACCTGTCAGTGGGAGGCGCTATGAGTGATTGCTCATGTGCATTCCAATAGGTGTGTGCACATCGCGTTCACCATCATCGGAAGGTTTTTCCCTAGCGGACCCGTAGGTTCGGCTGTGGAGACCCCTAGAGTGGTGCCTTCATGGAGATGTATATGTGTCCCTGCCACCTGCTCTGTTCCTTCTTACCAACAGTGACGGTCGTTGGAGCAGCTCAGTCTCTTGCAGTCACAAGTACCTACCTAGTGGTTCCTTTTTCTTAGTTGTAGATAGTTAATAGTTAGTTATATAGTAGTTATCAAGTAAGTTGGGCTGACTTTGAGGGGCTTTCCCTCACCCCAGTTTCCCCAGGCACCTGGGCATGTCCCGGTCACAGGGGTTTAAAGCGTGTGAGAGGTATGTGAAACCTATGCCACAGGAGATCTGCACGCTCCTTGTCTCAAGTGTCTAGGAGATGATGTCAGACAGACAAGTGCCCAATTTGCAAGAGTTTTAGAGCCAGGACTAAGAGAGCGGGACTATCATTGAAAGCTCCTCCTGATGGAGTCGGCCCTCCGGAAATGGCACCGGCATCATCGGTGCGTAGCACCCCGGCCTCGGTTCAGGATGTCCTGGTACCAAGAAAGGACTCCTCCAAGGAGCACGGGCACTGCTGCCCCTCTCGTAAGGCCAGTGCTACCAGGCGGCACCACTCACAGTCCCCGGTGCTGCATAAGAAAGAGAAGGCGGACAGGGATCGTTTCCTCATCAAGAAGCCGCAAGGAGATTCCAGTGGAGTGCGTCCTGCAGCGGGAAACCCATGGTCTGGACCTCAAGACCCGGTACTGTTGACTCCAGCCTCAATCAGAGGCCTGTCGAAAGTGGTGCTGGTGGACTCCCCGACTTGGGAGGATTTGGAGGAAGAGCTCGAGCTGGACACCTGCGAAGCAGCAGGGGACCTGATTGCCATGACGGCGCAGTCCCCGGCCTCGCAGGTGCGAGCTCCGGCACCACAAGCTCAGGCACCGTAAGTGGCACCAATGACGGCACCGGCTGCAGCATCTATGGTAGCATTGCATATGGCTCCGGCACCCTTTGTAGCACTGATGGTGGCACCACCCCTGGTTCATCATTACGACAAGCCCATGATGCTCACCATCACCCCAGTACTGCTCCCCAGCACTGTCAGGCTCCGCCCTCCTGTGGTCAGGCACAGAGTACTCGTTTGAGTCAGACGCTGAGTCTTCTGGCTCTTGAAGCAGCCAGTACTGCTCCTGATCCCAGCACTGGTACCGGTACTGCACAGCTGTGGACTCATCGGCACTGGCGGTCTCCTGGCCCCTCCAATGGCAGGGCCCAGTACAATGGCCCTTTTGCACTCCTTCAACCTATCATCAGACTCAGGGTCAGGGCTCCAGGGCTGCATTGGTGGTGTCTGCACCCCGTTCCTCCCATGTGGCGGAGCGATGTCTCACTGGTGTGGCGCCTCCTGCTGGTTGTCCAGGGAATTAGCTCTTTTCCAGCTCCGGAGCGCCCTCTGCTGGCTCAGGTCTTTCCTGCCGCTGGCCCCCGTGTCCCTCCCAGACTCCAGTGCCCTTTGCCCAAGAGTTCTGCCCACCGCAGTCCCCTCACTCTGGGTCTCCCCTCCCAGGGTAACCCTGAACCCCCAATCGCCACCTTGACTCAGTGGCTACTGCCAGTCATCATCTAGCCCCCGCTCCCTGGGGCAGACTGCAGTCTGTAATCCACTCATCATCGGCAAGGGGGATTAGACCTGCTGCCTCTGCCTTTATCTGGGCTGCCCCTCTGCAGCCCCAGTTCCTTTTTGTGGGCCTTTAGCTTGGCCTGCAGCCTGGGATTTTGCTAGGCTGGAGCTTCCCAGCTCCCTCTGCTTCCCCAGTGCAGCTACACCCTAGGTACCCGCCTCAGCTCCCAGGCAGCCAGGTCCTTCTCTCTCTGAGGCTAGAGAGAGTGCCTCTTTCTTCTGCTTCTGGCCCCAGCCCTCCTATAAGGGCCAGCTGGGCCCTGATTAAGCTGACCACAGCTGTGGCTGCTTTCCCAATCAGCCTAGCTTTCTCCGCTGCAGGCCTCTCCAGGGCTGCTTTATCCCCTTCAGGTAGGAGTGGGGTGACCACCTGGCTACACCCCCCAAGAAACGGTGGCTCGCCACACCCCCAGGGCTCCTGAGGACCTCGCATGAGACAGGGACTCTGGGCCGTCATGCTTAGGCACAGGACTCGAAGGTGACTTTAAAGTCTTTGGGGATCCACACCCCTGCACCCCAGAGAAAGCCACTTAAGCCTCAACCCCCGTCTCACTTCTACTCTGAGCCTCCGAAGCAAGACTGGTCCAGGAGACGGGTCAGGAATAACAGGAGGCGCCCGCCACAGTCCTCCTCAGGCCAAGGCCAGGGTTCAGAAAAACAGCTCAGGCTGAAGTCAAACATTTGAAGATGTGCCTGAGGACGGAGCATCAGAATTGAACTCAGATCCTTACCCTCCCTTTGTGGATCCATTCTACCACTTCTACCATGCTTGGTCCAAGATCACGTTAGATTGCTGGGTCCTGAGCACGGTACAGATGGGATATTGTATCCAGTTCTATTTCCTCCTGCTCTGGACGACTGGCTCATCAAAGCCGAGTTGCAAGCACAGGCTGCAGAGCATGTGTCTCTGGCTCGGTCCCCCTTCCACAGGCTGGGCCTTATATTGAATGTGCCCAAATCCACACTAACCTTGATGCATAGAATAGAATTAATAGGAGCTCTCTTGAACTACACATAGGCCAGGACGTTCCTGCCCGAGCTGCGCTTCCAAGCACCTCACGGACATTATCGAAAACCTTCGCCGATTCCCCACAACCACGGCCAGAAATTGCATGAAAGTGTTGGGGCACATGGCAGTCTGCACATATGTGGTCCAGCACACCAGGTTACGCCTTCGCCCTCTCCAGGTGTGTTTGGCGAGGGTACACAGATTGGGCAGGGACCCACTGAACCGGATAGTTACCCTCTGCACTAGCATTCTCGAGTCTCTCCACTGGTGGCTGCGGTGGGAGTACCCTTTGCAGCGGGAGTACCCTTTGCCAAACCCCAACCTACGCTATCGCTAGTTACGGATGCCTTGGCGCTCAGTTGGGTAGCGCACCTGGGCAGTATCAGAACGCAAGTCCCATGGTCCCACGCAGAACTATCGCTGCATATCAATGTAAGGGAGCTGAGGGCGGTTCGTCTGGTATACCAAGCGTTCCAGGCGCATGTGTGTTGGTGGTGACAGACAACATGGCCGCGATGTTCTATATAAACAAACAGGGTAGTGCTTGCTCCTCTCCCCTGAGCTAGGAAGCCCTCAAGCTGTGGGACTTTTGCATGGAACCTGTGGGGGGATCGATCTAAGATACACAACTTAAGCTACAAGAATAGTGTAGCTGAAGTCAATGTATCTTAAATCGAATTAAAATTACTTTGCGTCCTTGCTGCGCTGGATCGATGGCTGTGACTCCCCCATCAACTTTGCATCCGCCTCTCGCACTGCTGGAGTTCAGCAGTCGACGGGAGAGCGATCGGGGATTGATCTTTCGCATCTACATTATACGCGATAAATCAATCCCCGATAGATTGATCGCTACCCGCTGATCCAGCGGGTAGTGTAGACAACCCCCTAGAGGCGTCGCACCTTCCAGGAGCGCAAAACGAGGTAGCCGATCGCTTCAGCCCCTCGTTTCATGGTCAGGAATGGTCCTTCAGGCCAGACATTGCACACTCGATTTTCCAGAGGTGGGGCTTTCCCCACATAGACCCGTTCATGACGCAGAGCAACAGGAAGTGCCAGCGGTTCTGTTCTTCCCTGAACCACAGCCCGGGCTCCATCGCAGATGCCTTTCAACTTTCATGGACAAGTCACCTGCTGTACGCATTCCCGCCCTTCCCTCTCATACACAGAGTCCTCCTCAAGAGTCCCCGGGACAGGGCTTCCATGATCCTCATACCACCAGTGTGTCCCTGCCAGCACTGGTTCACCCTGCTGTGGACAGACCAGGAGCCCTTCCTGTGTGCCTGAGCCTCATCAGACAGGACCACAGACACCTACAGCACCCCAACCTGGAGTTCCTCCACCTCATGGAATGGAAATTCCATGGCTGAACCCTCATGAGCTTCAGTGTTCGGACCCAGTGAGGGAGGTCCTGCTGTGAAATAGGAAACCATCCACTCTTGCCACCTACCTGGCAAAGTGGAAATACTTTTCCATCTGGTCTTTGCAGAGGGGCACCGAACCGCAGCAAGCGCCAATTCCCCTTGATTTGGGCTACCTCTTATACTTCCAGCAGCAGGGGTTGGCAATATCATCTCTCAGGGCACACCTGGCTGCCATTTCAGCCTTCCACCCGGGGGCAGCGGGTAGGTCAGTCTTCGGTAATCCCATGGTGGGCTGGTTTTTCAAAGGCTTGGACAATCTTTATCCCCAGGTACAACAGCCCATTCCCCATTGGGATCTCAACCTGGTCCTGTCCACGCTCATGGGGCCCCATTTCAAGCCCATGGCATCCTGCCCTCTTTCCTACCTTTCCTGGAAGGTGGCCTTTCTGGTGACCATAACCTCAGCCGGAAGGGTTTCCCAGCTCAGAGCGCTGACTTCCGAGCCCCCCTATACGGTCTTTTATAAAGACAAGGTGCTGGTACGACCTCACCCCGCGTTTCTGCCAAAGGTAGTCTCCCAGTTTCATAAGAATCAGGACATATTTTTACCTGTGTTCTTCCCTAAGCCACATATCAGTAACAGAGAGTGCATGTACCATTCTCTGGACATCAGGCGTGCCCTAGCATTCTATACTGAGCGCACAAAGCCATTTTGTAAGTCACCACAGCTCTTTATTGCAATCGCCGAAAGGCTGAAGGGGCTTCCGATCTCATCCTACCGCATTTCATCATGGATCACATCCTGTATCGGGACTTGCTATGACCTAGCTAAAATTCCAGCCCCTCCACTTACGGTGCACTGCACAAAAGCGCAGTCGTCATCCGCAGCATTCCTGGTGCAGGTCCCTATCCAGGAAATATGCAAGGCCTCAACTTGGTCCTTTATCCACACCTTCACGTCACACTACGCCATTACCCAACAGGCAAGTTAGGATTCAGCCTTTGGCAGGGCAGTCCTGCATTCCTCAACCAGGTGAACTCCGACCCCTCCCCCATGGAAAGTGCTTGGGAGTCACCTATTGGAATGCACATAAGCAATCACTCGAAGAAGAACAGCGGTTACCTACCTCTCGTAATTCTTGTTCTTCGAGGTGTGTTGCTCATGTCCATTCCAAATCTGGCAAGAAGGAATTGAGCAGGCGGCGGGTCAGCAGTGACCGATATACACCGCCATGAAGGCGCCACTCCAGGGGTCTCCACAGCTAACACAACAGGTTCCGCTATTGGGGAAAAAACTTCCGACAATAGTGCACGCAGCGTGTGCACACCTATTGGAATGGACATGAGCAACACATTTCAAAGAACAACAGTTATGAGTGGTAGGTAACCATTTTTTCCACAGCATCACTAGTGAGAGATCATATGCACAGGAACCTCCCTGAGTGTTTCTTCCCTTGGGTGTTTGCAGACGCTGGCATCTCAGAAGTGGCTCAGCTCCGACTGGTGAACGGCCCAAGTCACTGTGCTGGGAGGGTCGAGATGCTTCTCAACCGTCAATGGGGAACCGTGTGTGATGACAGCTGGGACTTACAGGATGCCAGAGTCGTGTGCAGGCAGCTGGGCTGTGGGTCGGCATTATCAGCACCAAGAAGGGCTCGATTTGGGCGAGGGTCAGACCATGTCTGGCTGGATAACGTGAATTGCACAGGGACAGAAGTCGCCCTCTCTGATTGCAGGGCTCGGCCTTGGGGAGAGAATAACTGTACCTACGGAGATGCCAGTGTTGTGTGCTCAGGTAACTTGCATCCATCTCGTCACTGTGGGTGGTTCAGGGATTGAGCTGGGAAGCTTTCAGCACAGACTCAGCTCTCCTGTCTGAGCTCTGGTCTACACTAGGGGGGGAGAGTCGACCTAAAATTGTATTATTTTATTTTATTTATTTTTTTATAAAATACGCAAGTTCAGCTACATGAATAGCGTAGCTGAAGTCGGCGTATTTTAGGTCGACTTACCTGGCCGTGGAGACGGCTGCGAGTCAACCGCTGCTGCTCCCCTGTTGACTCCGCTTCCGCCTCTCACGAGCTGGAGTTCAGGAGTCGACGGGGAGTGCCATCAGGGATCGATTTTATCTTATCTCCACTAGACACGATAAATCGATCCCCGATAGAGCGATCACTACCCGCCAATCCGGCAGGTAGTGAAGGCCTGCCCTGAGTCATCGCTGACCCTAGTGCTCCAGCATGGTATTAAAGGCCTGTACTGCAGGTAGAGGGTTGTCTGTAGGGGGCACTCTCCATTTGCAGTTATGCTGGCCCTGATGCCCCACCACGGTGCCATGGGCCCCTAGAATGAGGAATTCTTGTCTGTGCCCATTGCGGGGTAACTCCCTGACTCCCTTGGCCACAGGCCACACAAGCCGTGCCCCCTAGGCCTTTGGGAGAAGGGTGACCTCTCTCCAGCTTGGCAGTAGGCACACTGCACCCCTCGGCCGTCCGAGCGTACCCCTGCAGCACCCAGTCCCTGTCGCGCTGAGCATTCACAGCAGTCACAGATCTGCTGCTCCCAAAGGAACAGGGTCCCAAGGTGACCAGCTCCACCTCCTATTTCTGCCCCAATCAACACGCAGCTCTAGATCCCTTCATAGTCACACCAAGGACAAGTGATTTGACAGAGTGTAGAGATTCGAGGGGTAGCAAGGAGAAGGGTTGGAAATAAATGGTTCCATGGCCAATTAAATTATATCACGTTGACTAGAGCCTTGATTCGTTGAATGAGATACTTTTCTGTCTGGTAGAGCAATGCTCACCCCACAGTCCTTCCAGGGTTTTACTCCAAGGTTAGTTGTGATCTCCTGTTCCTGACAGAAATGCTGTCAGCTGCCTCCTGGATGAAAGGGATCTCTTGTCCCTTCTCCTTTTTCTTTGTAGGTACAGACCATTGTCTCTTCCCAGAGGAGGTCTCTCTTCGGAGACTTGTGCTGAGAGTCCTTTGTCTTTGTAAATTCTCAGGCCCCCATTGGGCCCAGGCAGTGAATACAGCCTGTCTCCACAGCTGTGCATTATCTTATCTCCTATGTGCTGATTGGCCCAACCGAAGGGATTGCCATGGTGCATGTGACAAGCTTCACTTCCACATTTCTGGAGCCTCATATTCTACATTTTACATCTCTCTTCAACTTTTTCCCATACAAACATCTTGCTCTCATTAGGTTGACTGTTGGGCTGTTGGCACTTGGTAGAGAGCTCACATGCCATGTTTGGTCAGCTATTGTGCATATAGGCTCATAGATACAGTCCTGCATTCCTCAACCAGGTGAACTCCAACTACTCCCCCAGAGAAACAGCTTGGGAGTTACCTGTTGGAATGCACATGAGCAATCACTCGAAAAAGAGCAGCGGTTACCTACCTCTCGTAACTGTTGTTCTTCGAGATGTGTTGCTCGTGTCCATTCCAAATCCCACCCGCCTCCCGTCTGTTGGAGGATTCTGGCAGGAAGGAACTGAGCAGGCAGTGGGTCAGCAGGGACCTATGTACACTGCCATGAAGGTGCCCCTCCTGGGGGCTCCATAGCTGACATGACTGGTACCGCTAGGGAAAAAGCCTTCCACTGATTGTGCACACCTATTGGAACAGACATAGAATATCAGAGTTGGAAGGGACCTTAGGAGATCATCTAGTTCAGATTTTTGCCCTAGATTTCTAAGTGGCCCTGTCAAGGATTGAACTCATAACCCTGGCTTAAGCAAGCCAATGCTCAAACCACTGAGCTATGCCTCCCCGCTAGCATGTGTTCTTGAAGAATGACAGTTACGAGAGGTAGGTAAACATTTTTTCATCAGCATCACTAGTGATTGAATGTAAAGGAACCTCCCTGAATGTTTATTCCCTTGGGTGTTTGCAGATGCTGGCATCTCAGAAGTGGCTCAGCTCCGACTGGTGAACGGCCCGAGTCGCTGTGCTGGGAGGGTTGAGGTGCTTCACAACCATCAGTGGGGAACCGTGTGTGATGACAGCTGGGACTTACAGGATGCCGGAGTCGTATGCAGGCAGCTGGGCTGTGGGACGGCGTTTATAGCCCCAGGAGGGGCTCGATTTGGACGAGGGTCAGACCATATCTGGCTGGATGACATCAACTGCACGGGGACAGAAGTTGCCCTCTCCGATTGCAGGGCTCAGCCTTGGGGAGACAGTAACTGTACCCACGGAGAAGATGCCGGTGTTGTGTGCTCAGGTAACTTGCATTGATCACGTGACTGTGGGTGGTGCAGGGATCAGGCTGGGAAGCTTTCAGCACAGACCCAGCTCTCCTGTCTGAGTCAGTGCTGACCCCAGTGCCCCAGCATGGTGCTAAGGGCCTGCACTGAAGGGAGGCGGTTCGGGGTCACAGTAAGTGTCGTTCTTCCCATGGTGTCAGTGCTGACTCCATTTTCCTCACACAGTTCTACATGCCTATGCTGCAGGGAGTGGGATGGGAGCTCGGTAGAGGGCGCTCTCCCCTCACAGTCAGTACTGGCCCCAGTGCCCCAGCACAGCACTTAGGGCCTGCGCTGCAGGGAGCAGTACGTCCGCCTCAGTGAGAGACCCTCCCCGTCGCTGATCGCTCTGATCCCCCTGCCCCACTACAGCACAATGGGGCGCTGGGTAAACGTACATCCCGTTTGGGGTTGAATGGATCCTGCAGCCACTCAGGGATCCCTTTATGAAGTGTGAAGTCCTATCACTGTCACTCCTGGTGATTTCCATCTCAGCTAATTACCCCTGAACCTGTAATATCCCCCACAGCTGTGACTGGAGACAGGGTTCTTCCTCACTTCCTCTCCTACACAGCTCAGCAGTTTCTGTCTCTCATCTACCCTGTTCCACCCCACAGGTGGCTGCATGGTAGTGGTGGGCAGTAGGGCTGTCAAGTTATTAAAAAGGTAATTGTGATTAATTGTGAGATAAAAAATTAATCATGAATAATTGCACATTTCATCACGCCTTTACAGAATAATAGAATACCATTTATTTCAATTTTTTGGGATGTTTTCTCCATTTTCAAATATATTGTTTTCAATTACAATACAGAATACAAAGTGTACAGTACTCACTTTATATTTATTTTTAAGTACAAATATTTGCACTGTAAAAAAGAAACAGAAGAAATATTATTTGCAATTCACCTCATACAGGTACTGTAGTGAAATCTCTTTATCAGGAAAGTTGAACTTACAAATGTAGAATAATTTACAAATAATAACTGCAATCAAATATAAAACAATGTAAAATATTAGATACTATAAATCCACTCAGTCCTACATCTTGTTTAGCCAATGACTCAGACAGACAAGTTTGTTTACCTTCGCAGGAAATAATGCTGCTTGCTTTTTGTTTACAATGTTACCTGAAAGTGAGAACAGGCATTCACATGGCACTGTTGTAGCTGGTGTAGCAAAATATTTATGTGCCAGATATGGTAATAATTCATGTCTCTTCATGCTTCGACTACCATTCCAGAGAACATGTGTCCATGCTGATGGTGAGTTCTGCTCACTAACAATCCAAAGCAGAGCAGACCGACAAATGTTCATTTTCATCATCTGAGTCAGATGCCACCAGCAGAAGGTTGGTTTTCTTTTTTGGTGGTTCAGGTTCTGTAGTTTCCTCATTGGAGTGTTGCTCTTTTACAATTTCTGAGAGCCTCCTCCACACCTCATCCCTCTCAGATTTTGAAAGGCACTTCCGATTCTTAAACCTTGGGTCGAGTGCTGTAGCTAGGTTTAGAAATCTCAATTTGGTACTGTGACGTTCCCCTCTGGTGTTATCTGGACCGGTGATCGCTAGGTCACTCCAATCTTTGACTCTGGGAGCCAGCCTTACCCTGCTCTGCTGTGAGAACCCCCACTCCTGGGCTGTTCACGCACAGCCTCTGACATGTAAGCTGCTCCTTGGATTGTGCAACCGAATGACACTAGGCAATATTGCTGGTCCCAGATAAAACCCTAGGAACCTCCGTCTTGCAGTGTCCAATTATCCCCACTGGACGCTGCAAGCTTATATGAGTTCATCAATTTAACAAAGAAATTGTTATCCCAAGGGGAGTCTCTGACACGCTTCAAACCAAATACACTGCTTCAGGTATAACAATCAAACCAATTTATTAACTATAAAGATAGATCATACGTGATTATAAGTCAAAGCATAATAAGTCGGATTTGGTCAAATGAAATAAAAGGAAAACCCATTGTAAGCTGATCTGAACACTTTCAGTGCCCTTACAAACTTAGATGCTTCTCACCACAGGCTGGCTGGTTGCCCTTCAGCCAGGCATTCCCCTTTGATCAGCGCTTCAGTCGCTTGCTGGTGGTGTCTGTAGATGTAGGTGGAAGAGAGAGGAAGAGCATGGCAAATGTCTCTCCCTTTTATCATGCTCTTTCTTCCCTCTTGGCTTTGCCCCCTCCCTTCAGAGTCAGGTGAGTATTACCTCATCGCAGTCCCAAACTGACCAAAGGAAGGGGGGTGACTCACTGGAGAGTGCAACACATCCTTTTGTTGCTATCTAGGCCAGTGTCCTTTGTTCCTGTGAGGCTGGGCTGGGTTTGTCCCATACATGCCTTGATGAGGTGTGAACTGCCTCTCTGCTCTTAGAAAGTTTTCGCCTGGGCTTATAGAGCCATGAGGATAAATTTTCAGCCTCATAACTATATACATGAAATTATAACCTATAACATTACTGTAACATTACTGCAACAACAATTACTATAATATCACTATAACAACATGCATTAGGAGCCTTCCGAAGACACCCAATATGACAAACTTTGCGTTGGATACCACGCAATCATTTTTTAAGGATGAACATGGGGCTGCTGTGTGATCCCATGAGGTACAGAGCATCACAGATACCTTCTATATGTTTTGTCAAATCTGCAGTGAAAGTGTTCTTAAAATGCACATCATGTACTATCATCATCCGAGACTACTGTAACATGGAAGATATGGCAGAATTCAGGTAAAATACATAGCAGGAGATATACAATTCTCCCCCCAAGGATTTCAGTCACAAATTAAATTAACACATTGCTTTTATCGAGCATCATCAGCATGGTAGTATGTTGTCTGGAATGGTGGCTGAAGCAAAAAGGGGCATGTAAATGCCTTGCAACGCAACCTACGAAAGTGCCATGCAAACGCCTCTTCTGATTTTCGAGTGACACTGCAAATAAGAAGCAGGCAGCATTATCTCCCGTAATTGTAAATAAACTGGTTTGTCTGAGCGATTGGCTGAACAAGAAGTAAGACTGAGAGGATGTGTAGGCTCTAAGTTTTCCATTTTTTTTCTGAGTGCAGTTATGTAACAAAAAAAATCTACATTTGTAAGTTGCACTTTTACAATAAAGAGATTGCACCACAGTACTTGTATGAGGTGAATTTCAAAATACTATTTCTTTTACCATTTTTACAGTGTACTCCAAAATACAGTAAAAGCTGTTTTTTTCTGACACTTCACCAACTGGAAAGCTCTATAAATTGGCATTTCTGATCTTAATTGAAATGCCGATTTATAGTCCGGTTGGCGCGGGCCAGCAGGGTGTTGGGGCACAGCAGGAGGTGTGGAGCACGGGCTCTGGGAGGGACTTTGGGTGTGGGAGGGAGCTTAATATGCGGGAAGGGTTCGGGGTGTAAGATCACTCACTTCGGATGGCTCCCCGGAAGTGGCTAATTGTCCCAGGATTTGGCTACTCCTAACCAGAGACGCATCAGGCAGCTCTGCATTCTGCCCCCACACAGACTGGCTGCACAGCTCCCATTGGCTGGCAACCATGGCCAATGGGAGCTACAAGGGTGGCGCCTGTGAGTGGAGGGTGTGTGCCAAGCTGCCTGCCGCGCCTCCACCTAGGACCAGTCAGGACAAGTTGCCGCTTGCGTGGAGCTACCCAAGGTGAGTGGCCCCTGGATCTGGCACCTCGCACCCCAAATGTCTGCCCCGAGCCCCTTCCTGCACCCAGCTTCCTCCCAGAACCCGTGCTCCATATCCCCTCCCGCACCCCAGCCCCGCATCCGCTCTGGCACCCAAACTCCCTCCCTCTTTGTTACCTGGCACTTTTCATTTACCAGCACCCCCCATTCCTCCAACATGCCAGATAAAAGAACTTTATCTGTAATAATGTTAAGTGAGAACTGTACACATTGTATTCTGTGTTGTAACTGAAATCAAAATATTTGAAACCAGAGAAAAACGTTAAATATTTAATAAATTTTAATTGGTATTCTATTGTTTAACAGTTCAATTAAAATTGCGATTAAGCCTGATCAATTTTTTTAAACACGGTTAACTTTTTGAGTTAATTGCATGAGTTAACTGCGATTAATTCACAGGGAGTGAACCCCTAACAGGCTTTGCAGAGGCTGTTCAGACCTGTCCCCCAGCATCACTAGTGATCAGATGCACAGGAATGTCCCTGAGTGTTTATTCCCTTGGTGTGTTTGTAGACTCTGGCATCTCAGAAGTGGCTCAGCTCCGACTGGTGAATGGCCCAAGTCGCTGTGCTGGGAGAGTCGAGGTGCTTCACAAGCAGCAGTGGGGAACTGTGTGTGATGACAGCTGGGACATAACTGATGCTGGAGTCGTGTGCAGGCAGCTGGGCTGTGGGACGGCGGTATTAGCCCCTGCCGGGGCTCACTTTGGGCAAGGATCTGAGCGTATCTGGCTGGATGATGTCAACTGCACAAGCACAGAAGTTGCCCTCTCCGATTGCAGGGCTCGGCCTTGGGGAGATAATAACTGTACCCATGGAGAAGATGCCGGTGTTGTGTGCTCAGGTAACTCTCACCCTCCATTGCACAGTTGATGCTGCAGAGAGCCTGTTGGGAAACGCAATAGAGCATGCTTTCCTGTTTGAGTTAGTGCTGACCCCAGTGCCCCACCAATGTGCTATGGGCCTCTACTGCAGAGCGGGGTTTGTGTGCTGAGTGTAGAGGCCTTCATCTCTGTTTGATTGTTCTAGTTTGTAGAAAATTGATAAGGGAAGCAAAGGGACACAATAAGAACTCTGTGGCCAGCAGAGTTATGGCAACAAGAAAGAGTTTTTAATATATATTAAGAAACAAAATAATCCTGACAATGATATCGGTCCATGCTTAGTTGGAAATGGTAGAAGTATCAATAACAATGGAGAAAGAACAGAAGTGTTCAATAAATATTTCATTTCTGTATTTGGGAAAAACAGATCATATAGTCTCACCATTTGGTGATAATAACACTCTGTCCATTCCACTAATATATCAGGAGGATATTAAACAGAAGCTACATAGGTTAGATAGTTTAAAATCAGCAGGTCCAGGTAATTTGCATCTAAGGGTTTTAAAACAGTCATGTAAGGAGCATGCTGGACCGTTAATGTTGATTTTCAATAACTCTTGGAGCGCTAGGAAAGCTCCAGCAGCCTCTAAGAAAGCTCATGTTATGCCAATTTTTAAAAAGTGACATCGATCCCAGGCAAGGCAATGGGGCGACTAATATGGGCGTCGATCAGTAAAGAATTAAAGGAGGGTAATGTAATTAATACAAATGAACACGGTCTTGTCAAACTAACTTGGTATCTTTTTTTGATGAGATTACCAGTGTGGTTGAGAAAAGTAATAGTGTAGATGAAATATACTTAGAGATCTGTAAAAGCAGCAAAGAGTCCTGTGGCACCTTATAGACTAACAGACATATTGGAGCATGAGCTTTCGTGGGTGAATACCCACTTTGTCGGATGCATCCCACCCACGAAAGCTCATGCTCCAATACGTCTGTTAGTCTATAAGGTGCCACAGGACTCTTTGCTGCTTAAGCATTGGAACAATTTTCTAAACCATCTGCTCTAGGAATTGTTTCAGGGCAGTTCGGTCTTGTGAGATTAGAAAGTTGGCAACCCTGCCCTCTTGCCATGACTCAATGGGAACAATGTTCCCTACACTTTCCATGCCCGACTCTGCTGAGTGCTCACTAGCTGTAAAGCAAGTCAGGCTCCCCCCCTTACCCTCCCGCCGTGTGGCCACTCTGCTCTTCCTAAATGAGGAGTGTTGCCTGATTGTTGCATTAGCCATAGTGGGGCCTTGAGGGGTGTTTCTGGGAAGAGGAGGAATTGATTACACAAGTCAAGCATTTCTTTGGTGCGATCTGGTTTATTTACAAAGTCCTGTTTCCCTGAACACAGTAGAAACAAGCAACAGCTAGCAGTTTCCTTGCTTTCAATTTCCAGAGTCTGCCCCTCCAGCCAGTCCTATGTCTCAAGGTGTTACGTTTCCTGTGTCACTAGAGATCAGATGCACAGGAACCTCCATGAGTGTTTATTCCCTTGGGTGTTTGCAGATGCTGGCATCTCAGAAGTGGCTCCGCTCCGACTGGTGAATGGCCCGAGTCATTGTGCTGGGAGAGTTGAGGTGCTTCACAACCAGCAGTGGGGAACTGTGTGTGATGGCAGCTGGGGCTTGTCCGAGGCTGAAGTCGTGTGCAGGCAGCTGGGCTGTGGGACAGCGCTATCAGCACCACGTGTGGCTCGGTTTGGACAAGGATCTGACCGTGTGTGGCTGGATGAGGTTCAGTGCACAGGGGCAGAAGCTGCCCTCACTGAATGCAGGGCTAAGCCTTGGGGAGAGCATGGCTGTAACCCCGGAGAAGATGCCGGTGTTGTGTGCTCAGGTAACAAACAGGGTGGCAGGAGCCTGTGCTGCTGGAAGTGGGGTGGGGGCTCTGCAGAGGGTGCTAACCCCTGGGACTCAGCCTAGGTGTGGTGGGGTGTGTGTGTGTGTGTTTCTGGGTTTGTGTGTGATTGTCTATGTACCTATTTGTGGCAGTGTTTGTGCAGATGTGTGTGTGAAGGGGTGTGCACGGGACAGTCTATGAATATTTGCATACATGTGCAGCAGTGTGTCTGCATGTGGCAGTGTGTGTGTTTGAGGCAATGTGTAGGTGTGCACAGGGACGTATGGGGGTTGTGCATGGGATTGTGTGTGTGTGTGTGTGTGTGTGTCTGCTTGTGTGGCATTGCGTGTAGCGTGGTGCAGTGTGTGTGTGTGTTTGTGAGTGAGTGTGCACACACAGGGGTGGGGTGATATAGAAATGGATCCTCTCTGCTCTGTGCAGACACTCACACCCCATCCGCGAGCCGTGCCGGGTATCCGGGTGCCTGGCGGCAGGGAACAGCCTCTCACGCCCTGTGCTTTGTGTTTCAGATCAGGGCCAGCTGAGACTGCGGCTGACGAGTGGCCCAAGCCCCTGCTCTGGGCGAGTGGAGGTGCTGATTAACAACACCTGGGGTGCCGTGTGTGACGCCGGCTGGGGCCTGCCGGAGGCGGGGGTGGTGTGCAAGCAGCTGGGCTGCGGCCCGGCGCTGTCAGCCCCGAGGGCTGCTCAGTTTGGCCACGGGGCCGGCGACGTCTGGCTGGAGGGCGTGAGCTGCTCGGGTCAGGAGTCCCTCATCAGCGAGTGCCAGCTGAGCCGGCTGGGTCCCGGGCAGTGTGGCCATGGCTCCGAGGCCAGCGTGGTGTGTGCCGGGCAGGCCGGTGAGTGACCAGCGCCGTAGCCATGCCCATGTTCCTGCAGACACGGGGTGAGCGGGAGTGACGCCCTGGCCATGCCAGGGGGAGGCCGGTCTCCAGGGGGCAGCACCAGGGCTCCTGCCCACCACACCGAGGTTACTGGCTGTCCCAGCAGTTCCCACAGCCCTGCTCAGCCTGGGGCACCACTCCTGGGTCTCTGAGCAGCCTCCTCTGCCATGGGGCTCCCGCTCCTGCCAGCCCTGGCTCCAGCGCTGGAGGCTGCTGCTCTGCAGGCAAACCCAGAGCACAGATCTGGGGGGCAGAGAGGAGTCTGGGGGAGGAGTCTGGGGGGCAGGGCCTGAGGGAGCAGCTGAGGAGAGGCCTCTGGGAGCTGGTGCCCGCAACCCCCTCTCTAACCCATCCCCCCTCACACACTCCTTGGGCTGGGAATGGTCCTTGGGGGCAGTAGTCAGAGCTCCCTCCAGCCCCACATGCGTGACCTGTGTTCAGGCTTGAGTCTGAGCTGGGACCCGTGAGCCACCCCCAGCACAGGGCCCTGCACAGCTCCACATGCTGCCCTCCTCTTCGGAGCCTCTGGCACGGGGACGGGTCACTGGCCAAGGTGCTGAGGGGGATGGAGTCAGATCTGTGTGGGAACTGTGGGATGGGGCAGGGAGGTGGCCTCAGGGTGGGGCTGCAGAGTGGGGGTCAGAGTCGGCCCCATAGGGACTGTGGGGAGGGAGTCAGCCATGGGCAGTGGCGGATTATCCAATGGGCCTTCTGGAGCGCGTGCCCAGGGGCCCCAGCCAATTGGGGGGTCCCAGAAAAATGGGTGCCCCACCCCCAGCAGAAATCTGCCGTGGGGCAACAGAAGCCCAGAGTCCTAGCAGAAGCGCCAGGTGAGAGGGGTGGGAGAAGCCCCCGTGCCCTGAGTTCAATCCCTGGCAGAAACACTGGGGAGGACGGGAGAAGCCACCGCTTGGGTGACCAGGTGTTCAGTTTTGGAACACCTGCTCCAAAAGGGATCCTGGTGGCTACGGTCAGCACTGCTGACCAGGCCATTGACTGTCCGGTTGGTGTCACTGTGCAGCAGGGCTGTCAGGCTCCCTGCAGTTCCCGGGAAGAAGCCAACATGTCCCACCTCTGGCTCCTACATGTAGGGCAGGCAGCACGCTGCCCCCGCCCCAAGCACTGCCTCCGCAGCTCCCATTGGCTGGGAACCACGGGCAATGGGAGCTGCAGGGCTGGTGCCTGTGGACCGGGCAGCACGCAGAGCCTCCTGGCCGCGTCTCCATGTAGGAGCTGGAGGAGGGACATACTGCTGCTTCTGGGAGCTGCTTGAGGTAAGCGCTGCCTGGAGCCTGCACCCCTGACTCCCTCCTGGGCCCCAACCTCCAGGGCCCCCAATGTTCCTCTGCACCCCACTTTGTGACAAATGCCCACTATTGCCAAAAAAGTCTGGACGACTGAGACAGGGCTTTAAAAAGGGACTGTCCTGGCCAAAATGGGATGTATGGTCACCCAGGGGCGTTATGGGGCAGGGGAGGGAGTCAGCCTTGGAAGGGGGCTGTGGGTGGGGAGGGAGTCGGTCTCAGGGGCTGTGGGGCAGAGATGGGCAGAGCTCATTGTCTGGCTCTCTCCCCAGGCCTTGGGCTACTCTACTATGTGCTCCTCGGCCTGGGTGCCCTCGTGGTGCTGATCTGTGGGGCCCTGCTCTGCTGGAGGATGTGTCGGAACAGAGCCTCTGGGAACTCCCCAGGTAAAAGCCCTGGACCCCCACAGGGGAGGGGAAGTGAGGGCTGGGACAAGGGCTGCCCTGCCGTCCTGACCCAGGAATCCAGCCCCAGCTGCAGCCCAGTGCCCTGTCCATGTCCTGGGCTGCCTCCCTGCATGGGAACCTGCTGTTCTCACAGCTACTGGGGTCTCTGCTCTAACTGCCATGCACAGGCCCACTGTCCTGGCCTGTGGGTGCCCCGTCCCTACAGCCCTGCCCTGGCAGTGGGGTCCCATTCACAAGGTGCCCTGGCATGCTGGGTGAGGTGGGCTAGGGTTGCCAGGCGTACGTTTTTTTGACTGAAAACATTAAAAGTCCAGTCGTTGGCGCAGCAGGGCTAAGGCAGGCCTCCTCCCTGCCCTGGATCTGTGCAGCTCCCCGGAAGTGGCCGCCATATCCCTGTGACCCCGAGGCGCAGGGGTGATCAGGGAAATTCCACATGCTGCCCCTGCCCTGAGCGCTGGCTCCACAGCTCTCATTGGCCGGGAACCAAGGTCTATGGGAGATGTGGGGGCAGTGCCTGCTGGCGCAGGCAGCACACACCGTGCAGAGCCCCCTGGTGGCTGCGCTTCTGCCTCAGGGCCTGACATGCCGGCCACTTCCAGGAGCAGCGTGGAGCCAGGACAGGCAGGGAGCCTGCCTTAAGCCCGCTGCACTTCCAACCGGGAGCTGCCTGAGGTAAGCTCCGTCTGGCCGGAGCCTGAATCCCGAACCCCCTGTCCCAGCTAAAACCTCTCCTGCAACCTCTCTCCCCAAGCTCACACCCAGGGCCAGGTCCAGGGGTCTTGCCACCCCAAGCAGCGGGAAAAAAAAAAAAAGCTGTGATGGCCGAATACCTCAAAGTGCCGCCCCGCTCCGGAGTTACTGCCCCAAGCACCTGCTTGATAAGCTGGTGCCTGGAGCCGGCCCTGCTCGCACCCACACCCCAACCCCCTGCCCCAGGTCGGAAAACCCTCCTGCACCCTAACTCCCTCCCAGACCCCACACCCCTCCCACACATCAACCCCCTGCCCCAGCCCTGAGCCCCCTCCCACACTCCAAATCCCTTGGCCCCAGTCTGGAGCCCCCTCCTGCACCTCAAACCCCTCATCCCCAGCCCCACCCCAGAGCCCACACCCCCAGCCAGAGCCCTCACCCACTCCCACACCCCAACCCCTTGCCCCAGACTGTAGCCCCCTCTCACACCCTGAACCCCTCATTTCTGGCCCCACCCCAGAGCCTACACCCCAGCTGGAACCCTCACCCCCTCCCGCAGCCCAGCCCCCTGCCCGAGCCCAGTGAAAGTGAGTGGGGGTGGGGGAGAGCAAGCGATGGAGGGAGGGGGGGGTGGAGCCTCAGAGAAGGGGCAGGCGTGGGGCCTCAAGGCAGGGGGTGGGGCAAGGGTGTTCGGGTTTTGTGCAATTAGAAAGTTGGCAACCCTCACTTGGGCACTTCATCCTGTCCTCTTGCTTGCAGGCCACGTGCACATGGAGGAGCTGTGGGCTTCAGGGACCCCGGCCTGGCCCCAGGAAGCAGCAAATCCAGAGCCCCGCAAGGAACCCGACAGCGAGATGACCCAGCGGTGCTGTGAGAGCCGCATGCCAGCCGGGCTGGGCTGGGCTCAGCCTGCAGTGAGAGACGGGCCGGTGGGCTCCTGCGCAGAGCAGCCCTAGAGCTGCCAGCTGCCTGGGCTGTGGGAACCCTGCTGGGGCTTGTCCGGGGGCTGGAGCTGCTGGCTGGAGGTCTCAGCTCCCCCATTACCTGGGAATGTTCAAGGTAGCATGTGAGCAGTGGTTGCCGCCTGTAAAGAACTGAGTCATGCATGGACATGCGACTTGCCCATGTGACTCCAAACTCCATCTTGCTGCTGTGATTTTCCACAGTGAGAACAAAGGGGTGTCCTGCCACAGGGCAGAGGCTATAAAAGGCCCTGGAAACCCCTCCATTTTGTCTTCAATCCTGCTTCTTACTTCTGGAGGAACCTTGCTACAAACTGAAGCTCTGAACAAAGGACTGGATGACCAATCCCAGCTGTGGATGTATTCCAGAGACTTGATTTAAACCTGCAGTTTATTCCATCACTGCTACAAGCCTGAACCAAGAACGTTGCCGTTACTGTATGTAATTGATTCCATTTAACCAATTTTAACCCTCATCTATATTTCTTTCTTTTTATGAATAAACCTTTAGATTTTAGATTCTAAAGGATTGGCAACAGTGTGATTTGTGGGTACGATTTGACTTGTATATTGACCAGGGTCTGGGGCTTGATTCTTTGGAATTAGGAGAAACTTTTTTCTTTTACTGGGGTATTGGTTTTCATAACCATTCAGCCCCATAGCAAGTGGCAGTGGTGGTGATACTGGGAAACTGGAGTGTCTAAGGGAATTGCTTGTGTGATTTCTGGTTAGCCAATGGGGTGAGACCGAAATCCTCTCTGTCTGGCTGGTTTGGTGCCTTAATAGTAAAGGACCCCCAGCCTTGGGCTGTAACTGCCCTGATCTAAGCAATTTGTCCTGAATTGACACTCTCAGTTGTGTCCCGCCAGACGCAGCATCGTTACAGATTCTCTTTTAAAAATGTTATGTTTTGTTTGTAAAACTGCTCTGTAAATGACAGCGGGGAAACATGCTGCTTCAAATATGCCACATGCTCTTCTCTCCCCTTACTAGTTACTCATTCGTCCATGCTGACACAAGGCTTCTGTCTTTTTAAACTTCACTTCTTATTGAAACACGCACTTATGTAAATATGGGTCATCTATAGGGACATTTTTCCCCCTACGCTTTAAATGTTCAAAAAGTCTTAAGATAAATTATTCTTTTGCTGATGGGAGAGAAAGGCCAATCTGTAGCTCCCTCCTTCATGCAGTTTCAGAATTATTGCTTCTCTTTTTTATTGTAAATGTTGGGGCAGGGTATTATATTAACCCCCAAAATCTTCATACGTTAAAGGATATCCTGTACCTTTGTGTTTTAAATTAAAAGTCTCCTTATAGCTAAAGTCAGTATGGTCTAATTTACCAATAAATATCAAAGGCTATAAAATACATTACTTTAAGTTAATGGAATAAGGGAAATTGGTATAAAGATTAGTCATAACTTTCATGAGGGGCTTTCTACCCTTTCTAAAGACAAATGCTAAAGGTTTTATGTAGAAAGAGGTAATTTAATTCCTGGTATAAAAGTCAAAAGAAATAAGGCTGCCTGCTAAATTTACATACATTTGGGAAATAAAGAAATCTACACACATGCACCTTTTCATTGATGTTTTAAAAGTTTATTTGTTAAAACTTTACTTGGTTTAACAGCATTTAGATTTTTTAAAAAGTTAGGCAAGAGAAATGGTGTGGAGGAGAACTAGCATTCTTATCTCTGGTAAAATGTGTTATCAACTGTTTTATATACGCTGGGTTTCTTTTAAGTGAGACTGTTTGTGTTTTGTATATAGTGTGTAAATCTAAACCTTTCTTTGCAGTTTACAAGTAATACGTTTTTAGAGCAGGTTTCGTTTAGGCAACACTTTAAAAAGCAAGCGAACACAATCGGTTCAGAGCCAGGCCTGTTTCTACAAGAGCTTATGTACAGCGCTTGTTGTTTCATTTGTTAAAGACTGGCTCAGCAAAAGAGGGAAATGTTTTATCAATAACCGCACTTCTTGGCACATCCTGATTGGTTCTGGAAAGTGAAATTCTATGACTTGTCTAAAGAAGAGCCTCTGACAGGCTATTCTTTAGCCCATAAAGTGCGTGTGCCCTCCAGGCCTTCCAGTGTCCTCGCGGATCTGTTCTACCGCTCATGACACTGCCAAGACTAAGACGGTGGCCCTGCCACTCTCTGATGTTCAGGCAGCAGGGACATCCTGGCTGGCCCCACACATGTTCCCTCACCCCCACTTGCCAGGAGTTTTGAGGCACCTGCTGCTAGAGCAAGGGAGCCTTGTCTGTGCCCACTGAGGGTCCCTGACTCCACCAGTCTCTGGCGTCTCAAGCATGGTTCTCTCTCTACGGGCTGGTGATAGGCACCCAGAACCCGTGTGCCCTCTGAGCATCCCCTGGCAGTGGCACTCACAGCATTCCTAGCTCTGCCCTTCCCAAAGGATCAGAGCACCCAGCAGGCCAGTTCCACCTCCCCCACTGCCCAGCACATGGCCCTTAGAGACGTCTCTAGTAAAAACAAGAGGAAGTTTATTTAACAAAGAGCAGCGATTCCAGTAATAGCAGGTAGCACAGGCGCTGACCCTGCAGATGCTCTGGGGCTGGAGCACCCATGGGAGAAAAAAAGTGGTTGCTCAGTACCCATTGGCAGCCCCGTGGATCAGCACCTCCCGCTCCCCCACAACGCCTCCCGCCTGCCAGCAGCCCCACTGATCAGCTCCTCCCCTTCCCCCCCAGCGCCGCCGGTGCACTGCGGACCAGCTGTTCAGTGATGTGCTGGAGGTGCTGGGAGGGAGGGGGCGGGAAGAGATGGGGCAGAGGTGGGGGCTTGGGGGAAAGGGTGGAGTGGGGGGCAGGGCCTGGTGTGGAGTGGGGGTGGGAAGATGGGGTGCTTGGGGGAAGGAGTGGAGTGGGGGTGGGGCCTGGGACGGAGTGGGGACACGACCTGGAAGTGGAGCTGGGGTGAGAAGATGTGGGGGGCTTGGGGGAAGGGGTAGAGTGTGGGTTGAACAGCCCCTGGGAACAGAGGAGTCAGTGCCTATGGCAGGTGGAGAGAAGTATTGGAAACAAAGGGATACGTATCGAATGAAATCAGAACCCGCTCCTAGAACCTGGTATTGCTCACGGCGTTTTTCAGCCTAGTGGGCTGGGATCCTTTTTTCATGAAACCAGCCATGCTCTCAGCTTGTCCCCTTAGTAAAGGATGCAGTGTGTAGCTCTACCTAGTTATAGCCCAGCAAATCCATCGTCTTCTCTTGGAAACAGGACCCCTCCTGCTGGTTCATGTCTTCCTGCCAATTCCCTCTCTGGACGGTCTCACAACCCCTTGGTCAGCATTCAGCTCAGCGGGTGCCCACTGCGAGCCCTACAATACTCCCTGGACATGTAGCCTGACAGATAGATAAACCCCCCGGCCTGAAAGAAAGCCGTGTCTCGCCGTTTGGTGACCGGCCCCACGTCACAGACCTTAAGAACACACTGTTTGGTGTAGATCCATAACGCCGTACCTATGACCCGTACATACATCGCACAGTGAGCACCGTGACACAGGCTTTCCCTATGGTGATGCTCTTTCCAACCATTGAATCATGTTATATCCTTCTCTGCTAAATTGAAAAGCCCATTATTAAATATGTGTTTCCCATGCAGGTATTTATACTGTGATCAAGTCATCCCTTAACCTTCTCTTTTGTAAGCTAACTAGATTGAGCTCCTTGCGTGTATCACAATGAGGCAGATTTTCCAATCTTTTAATCATTCTTGTGGCTCTTCTCTGCCCCCTCTCCAATTTATCAACATCCTTCTTGAACTGTGGACCCCAGAACTGGACACAGGATTCCAGCAGCAGTCACATCAGTGCCAAATACAGACGTAAAATAACCTCTCTGCTCCTATGCAAGATTCCCTTGTTCATACATCCCAGACTCACATTCGCCCTTTTGGCCACAGTGTCGCACTGGTAGCTCTTGTCCAGCTGATTATCCACCACAACCCCCAAATCTTTTTCACAGTCACTGCTTCCCAGCAGAGAGTCTCCCAGCCTGTAAATATGGCCTGAGTTCTTTGTTCCTAGATGTATATTTACATTTAGCCATGTTAAAACACAGATTGTTTGCTTGTGTCCAGTTTACCAATCAATCCAGATCACTCTGTATCAGTGACCTGCCCTCTTCATTATTTACCACTCCCCCAATTTTGTGTCATTTGCAACCTTTATCAGTGATGATTTTATGTTTTCTTCCAGTTCATTGATAAAAAACATTAAGCTGATCCTTGCAGGACCCCATTGGAAACACATGATTCCCTGTTTATGGTTACATTTTGAGACCTATTAGTTAGCCGGTTTTTAATCCATTTAATGTGTTTCATGTTAATTGTATGCAGTATTGTTGTAGCCATGTTGGTCCTGGGATATTAGAGAGACAAGGTGGGTGAGGTAATATCTGTTAGTGAACCAGCGTCTAAGCTTTTGAGTTTACACTGACCTCTTCTTCAGGGCTGGGAAATGTACTCAGAGTGTCACAGCTAAATAAAAGGTGGAACAGATTGTTTAGCATAAGTCTTTTATACATATTCTAGGGCCCATTTGAAATGTTAATTTTATATCATTCTAATGTTTTAATTAAAATGGTCTGTAATAGACTTCAGGAAGATGTTTGACTTAAGTATATTACATCAACACTGTTACCTTTGTCAACCTGTAGCCTTTTATTTTATTTAAAGTGAATTTTGTAATGTGGTATTACAACCCCCATGGGTTCGGCTCAGGCGGCTACAGTTTCAAGCTTAATAGAGTAAAAGTCACCATTGCCACTTGCTTCAGATTTAGAGTCTCTAGGAACACATAAAGACCAGGGTAGTGACCACACATACATTCACACGTACAAAGTTTTGTCTGTTTTACAAATTTTATTAAAGTTACAATTAAAGTTATGATTACCCAACCATATAGAAAGTCTATACACACCTATGCACAAGTCACAGCTATAGTTCTACTCACATCCTTAACAATAGTGTTGGGGTCTGATGGGTCTCTCATGGATTGATCATCATGAGAGCGATGATTCCTGCTGGAGTTTCCCATGGGGAGCTCAATTTTTCCGTTCTGGGCATCCTCTTTTATAATGTGATTCTGTCTATACCTACATTCGGCGCATGTCCAAAAAAGTGTCAACCCTCTTTTTTCCTTATTAATCCGCTGTCCCCTAGAAATGTAAGGGACCCCGATTTCTCTTGTAGACTCTCTTTATTCTCATTATCACTGGCACACAAGCTGTATCATATGACACATGTTGGAAACAGATGTGCCTTTACAATATTTTTCTGATTTAAAATTAATCTTCCAGCTAATTTTTTGCAATATTACTACTTGGTACCTGTTTACCCATAACCTTAGGGCATCGGGTTAGTCTTTGATCACTTACTTATGCCAGCATTTCGTAGCTCCAAGGCCTGAAATAGCTAAGCTAAAATCTTTCAGGCCTCAGCCTACAGGCCTTGCATTTCAACCCTACTTAATTAGATACCGAATACATGATTATTCCCTCTACATACTGATTAATCTCGCATTTCTATAGTCCTACAATATAACTCTATTTAGCATACAATGATTATTTAAAACACAACATGTTAGTTAATTATAACATCACACAATAAACGAACAATCAACTACAATCATTGGCTACATCCCCCCCCCTTGACAGAGTGAGTGTTAGCTCACTATCAAAATGATAATTAGATAATAGGATTCCTGCACATACATATTACATGCCAGTATACAGCAATGATTAGTACAGTTGTGCACATAGTAAGGATACTATGTACAATAATTCATTCCTTTCATTCAACTTGCATCCCTCTTGGTGCAGTGAATACTTTATGTGAGCTGCTACTGTCCAAAATTTCAGACAGTGCTTGGTTTGCCTTATTTATGTCATTCCTAATTTTAATTAAATGTGAATCTTTTCTTTTTTTACAATTGTTTTAGCTGTAAAGGTAATGGTGGTATCCATGAAGCACTAGCGTACCTTGTCTAATCAGATTCTGATAATCTGGGTTGCTGAGAATAACAGTTTCATTTTCAAAAACAGGTACCGGAGATATTGTCGTGTGCCCAATAACTGTGGGTACCTGTTGCTTAAAACAAAAAATTGGATTTGTGACCATACATCTTAGATGATCGGAATAGAATTCCTTGTGATAAGTTACTACACAGCACTGTTACTTTTTGTCATAGGCACACATTCCATAAGAGATCTTCGTTTGGTTAGCTGCACTGGGCATGATATCAGTGTTGCGTTGCCATGTCTCAGGAGCCCCATTACTTCCTGGTTTCTTCCTGTCTTTTTTTTTTTTTTATACCTCCTGCTGTCTGGCTGCTTTCCCTGCCACATGTGGAAAGGGAGCTTCAAATTTCCCGGGGCTTACAGGTGGAGAGGCGGATGTCCCTGCATTGGAGCAGCGGAGATGCTGGTCAGAGTGGTCACTTTTGGAACTATGGGATATCCTCCGGAGGCCAAAGGTGTTGTGTATTTGGTTGTCATGGTTTTTGTTGCTATGGCAACTGAGTTAGATTATTATGGGTTAGCTCAACCGGTTTCAACCGGCTGAGTGAGCTCTCTGTATATCTGTAAATAAAATGGAGGTTTTGGTTAGCTGTCAGCTCTCTGGCCTCAAGTGATTGCTTCCTACACCGGCTGCCCCAAGGATATAACACTGGCGACGAGGATGGGATTCCGGTGCTGCTCCAGTAACAGAAGGAAGTAGAAGTTAAGGTAAAGAACAAACAAACAAAAAAGCTGCTTGTTTGCACTGACTGTGAAAGTGAAACTAAAAATCATGGCTACTCTGACCAGGCCCCTGGAGCCTTTTGATGAGAATACAGAGCAGTGGCATGTGTATACTGAGCGTTTTGAGCTTTTTGGTATTGCAAATGACATTACAGAAGCGAAGAAGGTGCCAATATTCTTAACTGTTGTAGGAGCTAAAACCTACTCTCTGCTACACAGCTTACTACACCCTGTTAAGCCTGAGACACAATCTTATAGTGACATTGTGGAAATCCTGGGGTCTCATTTCTCCCCAAAACCTCTGGTAATTGCTGAAAGATATAGGTTCCACAAAAGAGACCAAAAGGAAGATGAAACAGTTGTACAATTTGTAGCCATTTTAAAAAAGCTAGCAGAACACTGTGAATTTAAAGAAATGTTACATGATGCCCTGCGTGACAGGTTAGTGTGTGGCCTGTACAGTGAAGCTATACGGAAGCGCCTACTGACAGAGGCTCAGCTTACCTTACAGAAGGCTGTTGATATTGCTGTCTCCATGGAACTGGCTACAAGGGAGGCACAATACATCGGTGCACCCCCTAGGGTGCAAAAAGTGTCACAAGAACCGACCCACAAAACTGTGCAGAGTCAAGAATGTTACCGCTGTGGTAAGCCGGGTCACCAGGCATCAGAATGCTGGTGTAAGGACCTGGTGTGTCGACACTGTGGCAAAAAGGGACACATTGAGTGTGCCTGTAAACAAAAGAAAAAGAGGCCTGTGGTCTGGCCGACAAAAAGAGGAACCCTGCATACCCTAGAGCAGACCCAGGATGATCAAGGTGACACCTCATCGCAAGAGGAAGTGCCACTGCATGTTTTGTCTTTGGCAATGGGCTCACATGAATACTGGGTAACCCCGTTATTGGATGGCAAACATATACGCATGGAACTGGACACCGGTGCAGCCGTCTCACTGATCTCCGAGACTGTGTATAAAGAAAAGCTACAGCATCTTCCGCTTAAGGCAACAAAAACTGTTCTGAAGACGTATACGGGAGAAGCTGTGCCTATGCTGGGCACTATTGATGTTAAGGTGGAGCTCAATGGACAGGTGGCTAAATTGCCACTGTTTGTGGTGAGAGGTAACTACCCAGCCTTAATGGGTAGGTCTTGGCTTGGGAAGATTCAACTGAACTGGGCAGAAGTGCACCGGATGACTAAAGAAGAAACCAGTCTAACCCCTATACTAAAGAAACATGCTGCTGTTTTTGGAGATGATTTGGGAAGTATGAAGGGAATCACTGTGACATTGAACATTAAACCTGACAGTCCACCAAAATATCTGAAAGCCCGAACTGTGCCATATGCCATCAGGCCAAAAGTTGAAGCAGACCTGGAGCGCCTGGTCACCAATGGAGTCCTAATACCAGTTACCCATAGCTCATGGGCCACTCCTATCGTTCCAATCGTGAAGAAAGATGGCTCTCTCCGGATTTGCGGTGATTTTAAAGTCACTGTCAACCCAGTGTTGTGTGCAGAGCAATACCCGCTTCCCCGCATCGATGACCTCTTCGCAAGCCTGGCTGGGGGACAAAAGTTCAGTAAGATTGATCTGAGTCAAGCATATTTACAGATGCACGTCGATGAAAAGTCCCAAGAGCTGTTGACTATTGTGACTCATAAGGGGCTTTATCGATACTGTCGCCTACCCTTCAGAATAACATCTGCTCCCGCCCTGTTCCAGAGGGCTATGGACCAGATCTTGTGTGGCTTGTCAGGAGTTCAGTGCTATCTGGATGATATCCTGGTCACTGGAAGAAATGAAGAGGATCACTTAAAGAATTTAGAGGCTACCCTACAAAGACTGGAAGAGTATGGCCTACGAGTTCGCAAAGACAAGTGTGAATTCTTCAAGCCCTCTGTTGAATATTTGGGACACATCATTGATTCTGCAGGTCTTCATAAGGCCCCTGCAAAAGTTAAAGCTATTGTGGAGGCTCCCCCACCTCGAAATGTAAGCCAGATGCGCTCGTTTCTAGGACTCCTGAACTATTATGGAAAGTTCATCTCACAGTTAGCCACACTGCTAAAACCACTTCATGAGCTCCTTGGGCAGAACAAGGCCTGGAGGTGGACTGAAGCCTGTGATGTTGCGTTTAACAAAGCTAAGGATGCATTGCTAAATTCTGAAGTTCTAACGCACTTTGATCCATCCTTACCACTGCAATTGGCCTGCGATGCCTCCCCTTATGGAGTGGGAGCAGTCGTGTCACATATTATGCCTTCAGGAGAAGAGAGACCTATTGCTTTTGCTTCACGCACTCTAAGCAAAGCAGAAACTAACTACGCCCAAATCGAACGTGAGGCATTAGGAATTGTTTTTGGAATTCGGAAGTTTCATCAGTACCTGTTTGGGCGAAAATTTACACTTCTCACAGACCATCGACCTCTGACATCAGTTTTTGGACCCTACACAGGCATTCCCCCATTAGCTGCTAGTCATATGCAACGTTGGGCATTGTTACTTTCAGCACACACATATGAAATCAAATATCGGAAATCCACTCTACACGGCAATGCAGATGGCCTCTCAAGGTTGCCTTTGCCGGTCAAACACCAAGATAGTGCCCACAAGGAAATCTTCTACTTTGAACAGGTAGAGAATACACCCATCACTGCTACTCAGATAAAGAAGGCAACCCGCGTTGACCCAGTATTGTCCCACGTTATGGACCTGGTGATGCATGGAACATCTCGACAAACCTCTCCGGTCTCATCCGACCTTGTTCCCTACATGTCCAAGCGGACGGAGTTATCGGTCCAATCTGGTTGTTTGTTGTGGGGGAGACGTGTCATTATTCCACCACCACTGAGATCACAGATGTTAGAACAGCTACATTCCGGTCACTGTGGAATAGTGCGCATGAAGGAAATTGCACGAAGCTATTTTTGGTGGCCTGGACTGGACAGCGCTATTGAAGAGAAGGCAAAAGCTTGTATGTCATGTCAGGGTGTGAGGAATGCACCGCAGTGGGCACCCCTACACCCATGGGACTGGCCTGAAAACCCGTGGCAACGTATTCACGTTGACTTTGCTGGCCCCCTTGAAGGAAGCATGTTCTTGGTGGCAATAGATGCCCATTCTAAATGGCCAGAAGTCTCTATAATGCAGTCCACTTCTGCAGAGAGTACTATCCAAAAACTACGAGGACTCTTTAGTCGTTTTGGTCTGCCAGAACAACTTGTGAGCGACAACGGACCGCAGTTCGTTTCTCAGGAGTATCAAAATTTTATGAAGGCAAATGGGATACACCACATCACGTCAGCACCATATCATCCGTCCACCAACGGATTAGCTGAAAGATTTGTGCAGACAATGAAAAACGCTTTGAAATCAGCAAGGGGACAACACTCCATTCAAAAGCGTCTGGATACCTTTTTACTTTCCTACAGAAACACACCTCATGCTACCACCCACGCATCTCCGGCCTTTCTAATGATGGGACGACAGCTGCGCACTTGCTTTGATCTGCTGAAACCTTCTGAACCCCGACAAATTGTGCAACATCAGCAGCAATATCAAGTCATCAGACGGGCACCCAGAGCAAAAGACCGAACCTTTAGCCCGGGACAGCCAGTTTTGGCTCGGAATTATACTTCCAGAGCTAAATGGGTTCCGGCCACAGTCATCACTCAAACAGGACCTGTTTCCTACACAGTCCGGACTGCAGAGAATCTTACCTGGCGGCGACATGTAGATCAGCTGTTGCCAGGTCATGCCCGTCCTCAGGACCCATCTGCAGTTGAGGGGTCTGACTTCACCTCTTCTGGTGAGGGACCGAATCACGAGTCACCTGTTTCTGACTGTTCTCCTCCATTACTGCCGGCGGCTGAGATACCCCTTTGCCCAGCACGAGCTGATACCACCTCCTCACCTGTTCGTGCTGCGGACCCTGAGCCCCTAGTGCTTTCGGGTGCAATAACACCAGAAGTTCGCCGTAATCCACCTAGAGACAGAAGGCCTCTTCATCGGCTGGATCTTTAGCTAGGGCGAACCCACGGTTATGGGGCAAAATAATCCCCAGGGTTTAGCCGGGAATGGAGGCAGTCTACCCTCCTTCTCTAGTCTAGTGTGTGTTTTATTTAGGGGATGTTCTTATTAGGGGGGGAGGAATATGTTGTGTATTTGGTTGTCATGGTTTTTGTTGCTATGGCAACTGAGTTAGATTATTATGGGTTAGCTCAACCGGTTTCAACCGGCTGAGTGAGCTCTCTGTATATCTGTAAATAAAATGGAGGTTTTGGTTAGCTGTCAGCTCTCTGGCCTCAAGTGATTGCTTCCTACACCGGCTGCCCCAAGGATATAACAAAAGGGTGTTTGCACTCCTAGAACATGTCTTCACTTTCATAACAGCACAAAAAGAAAAGCGGTAGGAGCTGTATGTCTCTCGTGAAGATGGTTTTCTTTTTGTGGGGAAGATTCTGAGTTTCACTGCAAAAAGTCATTAACAAGTGTAGACGCACCTGTGGTTTTAGCGCAACAAAGGGACTTTTTTCACTTTAATTGGTAAGTGTAGACATACCCATAGTTCCAAGATTGTCAAGTATAATCAATAGTATCTATTGCATATTCATCATATAATGAACAAATAATTTCTTTTCCAAGTTAATGCTTTTTTTCCTGATCATTTATTATATTTTATCAATGATTCATCTTCTTCTGAGTGTCATTAAACAATTTATTTCATGCTTATTACACACTCTATATCATTTTTCGGTTGCAAAACCATAAATTCCCTTTAACATGGGGTCAAGTACTTTTGTTAGCTTTTTCCTGAGTCACATAATTGATATGCCTTTGACTCTTTTAACACGAATCTTATTTCAAATTAGCAATTTTGTACTAAATAAATCTGGGATAGTGTTTAAAACTTCAAAAAGGATTAATTCCTTCTTTTCTTCTGGAAACATAAGGCTGGTTTGTATCTTAATACCTACATTGGTAATAGTCTGTACTTGTTGATAAGCAGTAATCTTATCACTGAGAAGTACTGAAAAGGAAGATGCAACATTAGTATCCTTACACTACTAAATTCACTCATTTACCAATTAGATAAATTTAATACAACGGGGATATGAATAAATTGTACTGGATTGATAAATACCCCTGGTATAGATGAAGCTGTGAGACCACTAACAGGGCCTTCTTGTAGAACTGGACATTTCACAGAGTTCTGTGAATCCTAATCCTTTCATGACTATTGCTTGTACCTTTACTTTAATATATTTATTAATAACTTTTACACTGTCCAACAACTTAATGTTGATGCAAGCTTCATGTTCTCCTTTATTTTCATTATTTAGGTTACATATAATGCACCTGTCCCAACCCTCTCTCAACTCATTGGGCTTTGGAACCATGATCCCTGCCTAATGAGTGCCGTTCAGTTGAGAGTCAGTCCCTCCATCGGGGTATGCCAGGTACAGTTCTGCTGTCCTTGGTTCACACAACACCAGCCACAAGTGATCATTTGGGCAAGCAGTCCCATCATGCTGAGCACCTAGGCAGGGTGGGTGTGTCCATGCAACAAGATCAGCTTCTGAAGTCTTTTTCCACAGCTCACCACTAGATGTCAGGGGAGAGCTCATTCAGACTCTGTTTACATCAGGGGTCGGCAACCTTTCAGAAGTGGTGTGCCCAGTCTTCATGTATTCACTCTAATTTAAGGTTTTGCGTGCCAGTCATACATTTTGACGGTTTTAGAAGGTCTCTTTCTATATGTCTATAATATATAACTAACCTATTGTTGTATGTAAAGTAAATAAGATTTTTAAAACGTTTAAGAAGCTTCATTTAAAATTAAATTAAAATGCAGAGCCTCCCCCGGACCGGTGGCCATGACCTGGGCAGTGTGAGTGCCACTGAAAATCAGCTCGGATGCCGCCTTTGGCACACATACCATAGGTTGCCTACCCCTGGTGTAGACCATGGTTAAAATAGTTTGGGCTAACACCGAGGGAAAGGGTAACGTCTCAGGAACTGCTGAGAGAATGAGAGAGAGTCTCCTAGATTCCTCTAGAGCAGGAGGAAGTCACATGCTTCCAGGTGGGAGGTTGGTTGAGACCAGCTCCTGCATTGCAGATGGAGGCAACACCACCTCAAAAAGGGATAGGGATTTAGTGCCTGCCAGGGAGAGAATTGTCCAGGTTATCTGCCAGCAGATTGGAGATGAACCAGAGACAGACCACGCTCTAGGAAGCATAGGGAGATATGTCCCAGAGGGGAGCCCAGAGAAGGGTGAAGGAATCTCAGAAACCACTGAGGTGGGTGAGGGTTCCTGTGACTCTGTAACACAGGGAAGCAGGGTGCTTCCCAGTATGGGAGGGGCTGAGACTAGCTCCTTTCCAGCAGAAGGCATCATGCCCTCAGGATTAGGGGCGAGAGAGGTGTTGTCAGTGATTAAGGAAACTATCTCAGTTGTTAGCTGGCAGGGTTTTGCAGCTGAACAGGGATGGGCCCCTTCCTAGGCAGCACAGAGAGATGTGTGGCCCAGAGGAGGAAACTGGGGAAGGAATAGTGGAAGTTCAGGAATGTCTCCTCACTGGTCACTTGGGAGAGGATACCCAGGACCGAATGGGTGAATCAGCAACTGATGAGCCTGTGACCCAGGTTCAGAGAGGGAACTGGGTAACTGACCTCCTGGAGGGGAGCAGTCACACAGCTGACTTCTCAGGGACAGAGAAAGGGGTGGCAGAGGGTACCCAATCCAGGTCCCAGTTTGTCTGGATGCTAGTTCTGATGAGTTTTTGGAAAGTAACTGTCTCTTTAAACGAAGATGCAGCTCCAACACCTGTGATAATGGACAGGGGCGGCTCTAGCCATTTCGCTGCCCCAAGCACGGCGGCACGCCGCGGGGGGCGCTCTGCTGGTCGCCGGTCCCGCGGCTCCGGTGACCTCCCGCAGGCGTGCCTGCGGATGCTCCACCGAAGCCACGGGAGCAGCGGACCCTCCGCAGGCACGCCTGCAGGAGGTCCGCCGGAGCCACCTGCCACCCTCCTGGCGACCGGCAGAGCGCCCCCCGCGGCATGCCGCCCCAAGCACGCGCTTGGCGTGCTGGGGCCTGGAGCCGCCCCTGGTAATGGAGGAGTTGAGACCAGGAAATTGCCAGGTGGTAGTTTGTGAGAATACAAATGACCCAGCTAACAGAGGTGTGGGGCAGAGGGTGTCTTCCCCCAGGCTGGTGAGACACAGAAAGGAGCTGTGGAAAAACTGCTGGGAAAAAGTGCATCAGATCAGAGGGTAAACAAACTTCGCTCAGAGAGCACAGGTCACAGTCCATCAAAGAACACTTAACTCACAGTGGAAGATGCCCATCTATAACAAATAGACTTTCCTGTGAACTTTATATCTGGAGTACAGGTAATGGCTTCTGCTATGACTAAACAAAAATGTGCATGGACATGTGACTTGCCCATGTGCCATAATGACCTGCGCCCCCCCGCACCCCTCCCATCAGGGCCTGACTGGCAGGAGCTGCTGCGATGAAGTGGGAATTTTCTATAATATTTTTACAAACTGGGTCAGTGCCTCAGTTTCTCCTATATTTTGCATAGCTGCCCAGTGTGGGTGTGGGAAGGTCTAAGGACACGGTGTGTGTGTGTGTGCACATGCATGTGTGTGTGTGTGTGTGTGTGTGAGAGAGAGAGAGAGAGAGAGAGAGATCTCCCAGTCTGGGAGGAATTAATAGAATCGCAGATCAGTCAGGGGGCCAAAGAGACGACGTGGCAGTGCCAATGACTCCTGCATTGACGCTCTCAGCAGGAAAGCTGGGCACAGACCCCAGCGGGAGAACAAAGGATGGGGACGTGGGGGGATACGTGTTGGCTTCTGGAGGAAGAGCTCTCGCACCTGGGAACTGAACAAGGCAGTCAGACAGAGAGAGACAGAGCCTGAACATGGGGTTCACTCTGGCTCGGCTGGGCTCGGGGCTGACCAGAACGGGCTCCTCTGGACCCTTCTCTCTGCACCGCCCCAAGGACTCCCTGTGCTGCGTGCCAGAGCCTAACAAACCCGACTGCTTTGAAAACGCTGCCAGGAGTCACTGTCAATCCCGGCTGAGGTGCAGGAATCCCTGCAGGGCGCCAAGGCTCTCCCAGGTGTCCCTCAGCTGGACATACTGGGCAGAGTTCATGGGGAGGAGGATGCGGCTGCAGCCCAGGGCTCAGTCTCAGCGGTGGTGAGGCTGAAGGACGAGGGGGACCCCTCTGGGGCTGGCACACTGAAGGGTTCCTCCAAGGGACGGTTCCAAAGCTGGGGATGAAGCCCTGATCCTGGGACTCTGTGACAGCTGTTTCCATCCCCTTTGCTCCCCCCGTCCCCTGGGCCAAGTTTCCAGATCACTGGCAGAAGCATGGGGTATTGATCAGGAATGAAGAGCAGGCTGGCCCTGTGCACAGGGGCGTGAAGGGGGGGCTCAGGCAGCTCCGTGAGGGCGGGCAGCAG